>NW_026652292.1:23833541-24410525 GCF_009828535.3 Hylobates moloch | reverse complement strand
ATATTTATATATATTATTATATATAATAATATATATTAATATATTATATATAATAATACATATTTAATATATAATATTATATATATATTTGTTTCCTCCTCTATTTTTTGAAATGGTTTGACTATAGTTGGTTTGAATTATTTTTAGATTGGTAAAATTCAGAAGTCATTGATCTTGGGCTTTTCTTTGTTGGAACACTTTTTTATTACAACTGCAGTCTCATTCATTATTATTCATCTGTTCAGGCTTTGGATTTCTTCATGGTCCGATCTTGGTGGGTTGAATGTGTCTGGAAATTTATTCATTTCTTCTAGGTTTTCCAATTTATTGGCATACAATTGCTCTTAGAACCTGTAATGATCCTTTGAATTTCTCTGGTCTCAGTCGTAATATTTTTTTATCTTCGATTTTACTTATTTTACTTATTTACTTCTCTTCTTTTTTATTTAGCCTGGATAAATGTCTGTTGATTTTGTTAATCTTTTCAACAAACCATGTTTCTGTTTCATTGATTTTCTGTATTGTTTTTCTTGTTTCAATTTCATTTATTTCTGTTCTGATCTTTATTATTTCTTTTGTTTTACTAACTTTGGGATTAGTTTTCTCTTGCTTTTTCAGTGTCTTATGAGGTATTATTAGGTTGTTTATTTGAAGTGTTCCTACTTTTTTGATGTAAGTGCTTATTGCTATGAACTTTCCTCTTCCTATTGCTTTTTCTGTATTCTGTAGGTTTTAGTAGGTTTCATTAGTTTCAAGAACTTTTCTAATTTTCTTCTTAATTTATTCATTGACTCGCTTATCATTGTGGAGCATATTGATTAATTTTGATGTGTTCATATAGTTTCTAAAATTCCTCATGTGTTTGAGTTGTAGTTTTATTCTACTGTGGTCAGAGAACATGCTTCATATTATTTCAATTGTTTAGATTTTCAAAATATATTTTGTGGCCTAACATGATCTATCCTTGAAAATTATCAATAAGAATGTATGTTCCGCAGCCATTAGATATAATCTTCTGTAAATATTGACTGTGTCCATTTGGTTTACAGTACAGATTAAGTTCCAATGTTTCTTTGTTGATTTTTTGTCTAGATGATCTTTCCAATGCTCAAAGTGGTGTCTCGAAGTCTCTAGCTATTATTGTATTAAGATCTGTTTTTCTCTTTAGCTCTAATAATGTTTGCTTTGTATATATAGGTGCTCTAAGGTTGTATATATAGGTTGCTCAATTTACAATTGTTACATCTTCTTGCTGAATTGACTCCTTTATTATAATATAGTAATAATGTTCTTTGTATCTTCTTATATTTCTGTCTTGGTGACTATTTTGTCTAAATATAGCTACTCCTGCTTTTTGTTGTTGTTGTTGTTTTTACTGGCATAGAATTACGTTTTCCATCCCTTTATTTTCCATCAATGTGCATCTTCATAGATGTAGTGTTTCCTGAATACATTAGATTGCTTTGTCTTTCTTTTTTTTTTATCCATTCAACCAGATTGTTGGGTCTTGTTTTTTTTTTGTCGTTAATTCATGTAACTACACTATGTCTTAGATAGGAGGGTTTAAACCATTTACATCTATTGTTATTATTGAGAAGTAGGGATTTAATCCTCCTTTTTTTTCTGGTTGGTTGTCTTCCTTCCTTCCTTCCTTTCTTTCTTTCTTTCTTTCTTTCTTTCTTTCTTTCTTTCTTTCTTTCTTTCTTTCTTTGTTTCTTTCTTTCTTTCTCTTTTTTCTTTCTTTCTTTTTAACCTCATTATCCACTCCACACTAATTGCATAAACAGACAAGCAAGCAAAGAGAAAACTAACAAAAACTCTACATTTTAACTTCATCTGCTTGCTTTTTAACTTTTTGTTTTTCTGTTTATATCTTATTATACTATGTCTTAAAAAGTTGTAGTTATTTTTTTTTGTTGTTGTTTTTTTTTTTTTTTGAATAGACGGAGTTTTGCTCTGTCTCCCATTCTGGAGTGCGGTGGCGCAATCTCGGCTCACTGCAAGCTCCGCCTCCCGGGTTCACGCCATTCTCCTGCCTCAGCCTCTCTGAGTAGCTGGGACTACAGGCGCCCGCCACCATGCCCGGCTAATTTTTTTTGTATTTTTAGTAGAGACGGGGTTTCACCGTGGTCTCGATCTCCTGACCTCGTGATCCGCCCGCCTCGGCCTCCCAAAGTGCTGGGATTACAAGCGTGAGCCACCGCGCCCGGCCAAAAAGTTGTAGTTATTTTTAATTGGTTGTTTTTATCTTTCTAGTCAAGATATGAGTAGTTTATACACAGTAATTACAGTCTTATAATATGTTATAATATTCTGTGTCTTTCTGGGTACTTACTATTGCTGGTGAGTTTTGTCCCTTCAGATGATTTCTTATTGCTCGTTAATATCTTTTTCCTTTATATTAAGGAACTCCCTTTAGCATTTCTTGTAGGTCAGGTCTGGTGTTGGTGAAGTCCCCTGACTTTTGTTTGTCTATGTAAATCTTTATTTCACCTTCAATTCTTAAGGATATTTCTACTGGATATACTATTTTAGAATAAAAGTGATTTTTTTTTTCCTTTTGCACTTTAAATATGGTGTGACACTCTCTCTTGTCCTGTAAGTTTTCCACTGAGAAATCTGTTGCCAGATGCATTGAAGCTCCTTATATGTTTTTTTTTTATTTTCTCTTGCTGCTTTTAGGATGCTTTCTTTATGTGTCCTTGACCTTTGGAAGTTTGATTAGTAAATGTCTTGTTGGTCTTATTTGGGTTAAATCTGCTTTGTGGTCTATAAACTTCTTGTCTTTGAATATTAATATTTTTCTTTTCTTGTTTTCTTTTTTCTTTATTATTATTATACTTTAAGTTTTAGGGTACATGTGCACAATATGCAGGTTTGTTACATATGTATCCATGTGCCATATTGGTGTGCTGCACCCATTAACTCGTCATTTAGCCTTAGGTATATCTCCTAATGCTATCTCTCCTCCCTCCCCCCACCCCACAACAGTCCCCGGAGTGTGATGTTTCCCTTCCTGTGTCCATGAGTTCTCATTGTTCAATTCCCACCTATGAGTGAGAACATGCGGTGTTTGGTTTTTTGTCCTTGCGATAGTTTACTGAGAATGATGGTTTCCAGTTTCATCGGGATGCCCTCTCTCACCACTCCTATTCAACATAGTGTTGGAAGTTCTGGCCAGGGCAATCAGGCAGGAGAAGGAAATAAAGGGTATTCAATTAGGAAAAGAGGAAGTCAAACTGTCCCTGTTTGCAGGTGACATGATTGTATATCTAGAAAACCCCATTGTCTCAGCCCAAAATCTCCTCAAGCTAATAAGCAACTTCAGCAAAGTCTCAGAATATTAATATTTTTCTCTAAATTTTGGAAGTTCTCTGTTATTATCTCTTTGAATAAACTTTCTACTCTCATCTCTCTCTCTCCTCTTTAAGGCCAATAAATTAATTTTCCCTTTTGAGGCAGTTTTCTAGATCTTGTAGACATCCTTCATTCATTTTTATTCTTTCTCTCTCTTTTTTTTTTTTGCACTGTTCTGTGTTTTTTCAAATAGCCTATCTTCAAGCTAATTGTTTCTTCTGTTTGATCAATCCTGCTTTTAAGATACTCTGATGCATTCTTCAGTGTGCGTTTTTTCAGCTCCAGAATTTCTGCTTGATTCATTTTAGTTATTTTAATCTCTTTGTTAAATTTATGTGATAGAATTCTGAATTCCTTCTCTGTGTTTTCTTGAGTTTCCTGAATATGTTACTGGGAAGTGTGGAGTCCTCAGTTCTTAGACTTACTTGGGAGAAGGAATTCGGCAAAGAGACCATTTAGGCAAAAATAGAGAATTTACTGAAGAAAAGTAGAGAGCAGAGAGTTTATTTAGAGAGAGAGTACACTCAAAGATGAGGCAGAGCAGGCTGTCGACAGTGAATGAGCCAGCAGCAGCCCCAAGAATTCTGCATTGGGTTTTATTGATGCCAGATATTTTCTTGAAATTTCTGTTTCTGTCTTAAGTCTCCACCTTTTTGTTTGTCTAGTTTTCCCACTTGTGCTTTAGTCCTTGCCTATTTCCCATCCCAGGGTGGTGGGATTCTCAGTGACTATTACTTGGTGTGCATGTGTGGGTCTGGTGTTGGATACAAATTCTACCCAATGGCTGCATTGCTCATTCTGTCACCCCAGGAAGGTTGAATAGTGGTCAAATCTATACTCATTGTGCCTTTGTGTCTCTTAGGAATTTCTCCTTTGCCCTCTTCTCTTCCTTATAAGCTATATTCTGACAGGTTAACTACAGAGTGAGTAATTACTGGGCATCTTAAGGGTGTTCCTTTCAGCATAAGTACTTCCCATCTTCTCTGCTCATATCTGGCATGCATATTTTAGGTGGCCTCTGGGATGTGAGATTTTCCAGACCTCGCTTTTCTCAGGTGCTCTCCCTCCTGCTCATGTCTAGCTATCTGCCCACTCTAACAAAAACAGCTATTATGAATCCTGTTTGAAAGGTCAGATAGCTCTGTCTGTCCAGAATTAGTACCTGGTGCCCATTTAGTTCATTTGACGAAGTCATGTTTTCCTCACTAGTCTCAATATTTGAAGATGTTCATCAATGTCTGGGCATTAAAGAGTTTGGTATTTATTGTAGTCTTTTCAGTCTGTGCTTGTTCGACTGGTCCTTCTTGGGAAGGCTACTCAAGTATTTGAAGGAACATGGGAGTTGTAATCTTTGGTGTCTTTGGTCACTGAAGCCATATCTGGATAAGAGAATCCCAGGCTCATTCATTAATGCTGTGGCTCTTGCAGAATCATAGAGGTACTGCTTTGGTGGTCTTGAGTGAGATTTGGGAGAATTACCTGCATTACCAGGCAAAGACTCTTGCTTTCTTTCTTTTCCCACTTTTTTTCAAGCAAACAGAGTCTGTCTCTCTGTGCTGAGCTGCCTGCAGCTGGGGTAGGGGTGACACAAGCACCCCTGTGGGCCTCGCCACTGGGACTGCACTGGGTGTCTCACAAGGCCCACAGTAACCACTGCCTGGCTACCGTCTGTTTTCACTCAAGTTTGGAGGGCTCCAAAATCAACACACAGTGAATCTGGCCAGGCTTATATTCTTCCTTTCAGGGCAGTGAGTTTCCCCTGGTCCTAGGTGGGTCCAGAGATGCCACCCAATATCCAAGACCTGAAGTCAGGAACCTTAGAAATCTATGTGGGTTCTCTACTGTACTGAGGCTAAGCTGGCATCCAAACCACATAAAGAAAATCCCTCAGTCTTCCCTCCCCTTTCCTCAAGCAGAAGAGTCTTTCCCTGTAACCATACTACCTCAGGCCCATGACAAGTACTGCCTAGCTACCGCCAATACTCACTCAAGGCCCAAGGACTCTTTTGTCAGCTGCCAGGCCTGGGTCTCTCCCTTCAGGGAAGTGGGCTTCCCTCTGTCCCCAGGCAGGTTCAGAAACGCTGTTCAAGAGCCAAGGCCCATAATTGGTACCCCAGGATTACTTTTGGTGCTCTACCCCACTGTGGCCAAGCTGGTCCACCAGCTGCAAGATAAAGTCCTTCTGCTTTCCTCAAACAGGATTCTTTCCCCACAACCACCACAGCTGGGAATGTGCTTGATCATACCTGAAGCCAGTACAGCTCTGAGTCTTACCCACGGCCCACGGCCCATGGCAAGTACTGCTTGCCTACCACTGCTGATAATTCAGGGTCCAGGGGCTACTTTAGTCAGCAGATGATGAGTCCTGCCAGAATTGGATTCTTCCCTTAAGGATAGTGGGTTCCCTTCTGGCCCAGGGTGTGTCTGGAAATGTCACTCAGTAGCTAGGGCCTGAAATGGGGGCCTCAGGACTCTGCCCTATCCTACTGTGACTGAGCAGGTATCCAAGTGACAAGACAAAATCCTCTTTATCCTCCTATCTCCTATTTTCAAGCAGAGGAAAAGATCCCTCCCAGAGGTGCTAGTTGTGCTGTTGGTGGTTGGGAAAGAGGTGGCACAAGTATGCATTTGGCTGCCCTAGTTGGTGTCTCACTAGGTAACATCCCCCCCAAGTCCACTGGCTCTGAGCCTAGCAAGGCACCAGGACTTGTCCAAGAATTACAGTTTTTGTGGCCTAGACTGCCTTTCAAGTTTATTTTAGACCCCAGAACCCTTTAGCCCATGGTGGCAGGACCTGCTGGCATTTGGCTTCTGACCACTGGGATGGGCAATTCCCCTCCGGCCAGGGTTAGTCTAAATGCCTTCCCCATGGGTGCCAGCTGAGTTCTACCCCAAGTTGCTTTCCACTGTGACAGGGCAGCATTGAGTTCCAATGCAAAGTTTCACAATCACTACATTCACCCTCTCCAGCACATAGATTCTCTCCTCACCATGTGGCTGCTGCAAGGGGATGACAGAAGAGTGGTCCAGCCAATTCAAGACTGTCTTTTCTACCTTTTTCAGTGCCTCTTTTATTAATATGATGGTAAAATCAGATACTGTGGTCACTCAACTGATTTTTCATTCTTACGAAGGTGCTTTTTTTGTGGATAGTTGTTCAATCTGATGTTCCTGTGGGAGGAATGATCACTGTAGGCTTGCACTTGGCCGCCTTACTCCACCTCCTCTTCCACAAATCAATTTTTTTTAAAATGTTAAACTCAGATATTTTATTAGCCTGGATTCTCCAGAGACACATAAGACATATGTAATTTTATTATAAGGAATTGGTTCTCAAGATTATGGAGGCCAGAAAGTTCCACGAGCTGCAGTTGGCAAGCTGAAGACCCAGGAGAACTATGGTATAGTTTCAGTCTGAGTCCAAAATACTGAGATGCTAGAGAGTATATGGTATTGAGTTCCAGATTGAGTCTGAGTCCAAAGGCAGGAGAAGATTGATACATTGGCTTGCAGATAGGCGAAGAGAGTACATTCTCTCTTACTCAGCTTTTTATTTTGTACTCAGGACTTTAAGGGATTGTTTAAAGACTAGTCACCCATACTGAGGTGTGCAATCCACTTTACTAAGTCTATCCATTCAAATTCATCTGTCCTCTCTTCCTCACAGACCCATCCAGAATAATGTTTAACCAGATATCTGGACACTCTATGGACCTATCTGGACACACAAAGTTAACTATCACAAATCTACCTCTTGTCAACTTGGTACGCATATGCATCTTCTTCAATCATACATAGTCCTCGAATAAAAAAAAATAAAAGAAGGAAGGAAGGACAGTAAGAAGGTCATAAATCCACCTAACATGACACAACTATTTTGCATACAACCAAAAATACACTGATCCCTTTCCCAGAAGAGAAGGTAAAGACCTTGAGTAATGCATACTTTCCTCCTTGGTATCTCATTGCTTGCATGTTATAATGATAAATTAATAATGAAATACTTCAAGGTAAAGTTAATATATCTTGTTACATGGTAAGGGGATACGAAAATGAAGAGAACAAAGATTTGAAATATACACACATATTCATGACAAAATCAGGAGGAAATATTCATCACAATTATGTCTTTGTTTCTCTAACTGGTCATATGGTTGTAGCTGGTCTTTATAATTACTTTTTACACGATCCATTTTATATTTTGTTTGCATTCAGCAAACACCTCAGCAGGACATGGTTTTTCATCTGGTGGAGTTAGTGAACCCTTCTTTCCTGAAGGATTTGTATCATTAGCAGTCCTGCAGGGGTTGGGTTGTTATAATTTTCATTGACTTTAAATACAGCATATGGGAACACTAAGATATAATCTGAGGGAACTCCTGTATACCGGACATACTCTTCCTTACCTCCATTGTGGATTAGCAGCTGCATTTCCCCTCAGTCATCAAGTTTAATCTCTGCAGCCAGCACAGTAACTCTCTTCTTTGCCTGTTGATTTAGATGCATGAGGAGCCCAAAGTGTCTAGGCAGCATTATTTACTTCCAGCTCAATAAAATTATTGATGTATCTCTCTGTGTAAGTTTTCCTCCCTTTGGAGGTAAGACCTCTAGGCCGGCAGAGCACAAGAATGTGCAAACAGTAAGCAAAATTTTCTAGTGGGTCACTACAGATAATAACAAGTGATGTCACTCTTATTTCTAGGTCTTGATTCCTAAACCTGTGAATCCCAGCTACAGGAAAAACAGCACCGTATATTAGGCATTAATTCAAAGCATATACAACCTTCTAGGGAACCTTGGACCAACCCTGCAAGGTATTGCCAACCAGTTGGCAAAGAAACTAAATTTTTATTAGGCCGTTCCATCATTCTATTAAACCAGCTGCCACAGAGTGTTGAGGATCATGGTGGGGTCAGAAACTCCAGGAGCATGGGCCCATTTATGCTTTTTTTTTTTTTTCTGTGAAATGAGCTCCTTTGTCCGAAGCAATGCCATTTGGAATATCACAAAGCATTCTGCAAATTATGCAAGCACAAGTATGGTAGTTTTGGCAGAAGTATTGCTTGCAGGGAAGGCAAATCTATATCCACTGTAAGTGCCTATTTAGTATTTACTAAGGACAAAACATTATCTCTTCCAAAACGGGAGCCAACCAATGTAATCATCCTGCCATTATGTAGCTGACTGATCTTTTGGGGGATGGTGTCATATCGAAGGCTCAGTGTTGGTTTCTGTGGCTGAGAGCTTCAGCATTCAGCAGTGGCTGTAGAGAGGTTGGCCTTGGTGACTGGAAGTCCATATTGCTGATCCCAAGCATAACCTCCATCCCAGCCATCATAGCCACTTTTTTCATAAGCTCACTGGCTGATGACAGAGGCAGCTGGGGAAAGAGGCTGGCTGGTATTCATAGAACAGGCTATCCTGTCCACTTCATTATTAAACTGCTGGTATGTTGAGGTTATTATTTGGTGAACATGAACATGGATGTTTACATTTTTGCCCATTCAGATTGATCTGTTCACATACCTCCTCCCCAAATTTCCTTGTCATCGATTTTTCAATCATGCTCCTCCCAAGGTCCCAGTCATAGAACCATACCATTAGTCACAGCCTGTGAATTGGTACACAATTGCACATGTGGCCATTACTCCTTCCAAGCAAAGTGAACAACCAGGAGTATTGCTCAAATTCTGCCACTAGCAAGAGTTCCCTTCATCATTTCTATTCACAAATGTTATAGAAAGGAGCTATATGCTACAGCTGCCCACTTTCAGTTGGTACCTGCATAATGTGCGGAACCATCTGTAAAACAGGCCTGAACCTTCTTTTCTTTAGTAAAACCAATCACAGGGAATTATCTGTGAGGCCACAGAGGAAGTCTGAGAGACAGAAGGCAGTGTAGCAGGAGTGGGGACTGTGGAAATTTGTGCTATTTCTTCATATAACTTATTTGTGCCTTCATGGCCTACTGAGACCATATCACCTATATACAACATCCATTTGATGATGGAATTCTGATGTGCATGTCCAACTTTAGGACTTGGTGAGTCAGGTAATAGTACGCTCACTCAGATCACATAGTAAATTGGTAGACAATAGTTAAATGTTCAGTTTTTAAGACTCAGTAGCAGATCAAAACTGCCTCTCAAAGAGAGGGCAGTTACCTGCAGACAACAGCAAGGTTTTTTTTTTTTTTTCAGAACTCTATGAGAGAGTGCTATCTTCAAAGGATTGGATGAGATACACACATATTGAGAAGGTCAATCTGTTGTATTTAGACTACTGATTCAAATATTAGTTTCACCCAAAAACATCTTCACAAATATACCCAGAATATTGTTTAATTGAATATCTCTGCATCCCATGGCCCAATCAGGCTGACACATAAAATTAACCATTACAGATTTATTTTAAATTTTTAATTTGTTCTGTAGGTACTTGTTTAATTTCTCAAATTTCTAAAAACACAAAAAAACCTACATCAAGGAAAACTAAAATAATACTGTTGAAAAATAAGAGCATGTTTAAAAAGTAATGTAATTGGGCTTATAATAGATAACATTCTCTACTTGTCCACCTTTTTCATCTCTTGCTATTTGTTTCCTTTCATCAAATTATATATTTTTTCTTTCCATCCTCTTAGAATAAAATGACAAGTAATGCAAAGATAAAGATACAAAAATATTAATTATAAATGGTTTGAAAAAGGCATTTCAAAAAGATAATCATTAAAAATATCATTGACACAGAGATTTATAAGATGTAATTTATGTTAAAAAGGCAAGTTTTAGTTATGATCTGATTTTTCTAATTGTGTTTATGTGAAAAGTTAGTGTTAAAAAGAGGAAATATTTATGATCTTCAAGAAATATATATTGAGTGACTTAATAGAAGAATATCTGTCTTTCCCTTATGTATTTTATAGCTTAGTGGGCATGGTAAACAATTACATCAAATGTGATGAGTATCATGATAGGGAATGAAGTGTGCTATGTCAGTCAAGAGCAGGCTCATTCATCCTAATCTAGTGAGTCAGGAAAGGCCTCCCTAAGGAGGAAATTGTAAAATGAGATATGACAAATACTTAGTTAGAGGAAAATACAAAAAAGAAGGTAAAGGTGTAAAAAGGTGAGGGAAACAGCTGCAAACATCAGGCTTGAAAGCTGGAACAGGCCTTCTGAGACATAAAGACAAAACAAAACAATTGCCGTGTATAGAATATATAGCAAGAGGGAAAAGAGGCAGAGATGCCTCTGGAATTCAGGGCCGGATTATCCAGGATGTATAAATAAGGCTATAAAATTCAAGCAATTACAATAATAATAAAATAAAGATTTAAAAAATTATACTTTTTCAATAAAATAAACATAAATGTAAAAACAAACAAGCAAACTACAGGCCAATATAACACCAAAATGTGCATGATGCTAACCCTGGTTTTTATGACTTCAGGTTTATAGTTCTTAAATGCTGTGACTCGAAGACTTTTAATCTAGATTGTAATATGACTACATTTGTGATGTGGAAAAATCACCCTCTTTAGTATGAAAAATTGCTTGGAGTAGAGCAAGAGTGGAGGCAGCATGATTAGAAGATTGCTCTGGTGGTCCAGAGAAGATAAGATGAAGGAAAAGATATGATGTAGCCATAGAGATGAAGACAGATATCTTGAGAAGATATTTCAGAGATGGGAAGACTACATGTGACAATTATTTTGATGCTGAGCTTGCAAAAGAGGTGTAAAATATGAAACATTTCTAATTTTGGCTATGATTTAAAAACATAATTTAAATAGTCAAATAATTCAAAGATAAAATGGAATGCTGAGGAAATAGGTGGGGTCAGGATGTAAATGGGAATTGTAAAGTATATGATGTAAGTCAATATAGCAGGGATAAGCTAGTTAAAACTCCAGTTTTATTTAAAATTTACTTTCTTGGTAATTTTGAATATATAGTTTATTATTTATTATAGTCACCATGCAGGGCAAAAGACCACTGAAGATTATCACTCCTGAATAAACAAAATTTTGCATTCCTTGATGAATATCTCCCACCTCCATCCACATCCTTGTAAAAGTTCACACCACAAAAACAAAAACATAAGTATGTGAGGTGAATTTGTTAATTAGATTTAATAATTTTACAATGTAAGCATATATCAAAATATACTGTAGTCATAATTTTATGATAAAAACAATTATTGTTTTTAATTAATTAAAAAATTATTTTCAGAATCGTGTTAGGATTGTAAAATCTTTAAGGTTGTTTTTCAATTCGTAATTTCTAGGATTACATGGTCTGTTTGTTGTAAATATTCAATGATCAGCCTCCTACATTAAGAAGTTATTTTTACAGATGGGCATTTATCAATGAAAAGAAGATAATTTATGAAAACAAATCCTATTTTTTCCTAAGACAGTTCATATGGCCAGAGGACAAGCTGTGAGTTTTACATTACTTGAAATCTAAAAGGCATACAAAATATAACATTTTCTAAAAATGAGAACATCATGGTTGAAATAGTATTCTCCCAGAGTCGTATAGAAAATAAGTAATTACAAATCTCTCTCTCTGATTAGTCTCTGTGAATACAGAGCCTGTGAATCTACAATCAATGTTCTACAGTAGTTCCCCCTTAATCATGGTTTCACTTTCTGAGATTTTAATTACCCACAGTAAATAACAACAAGATATTTTGAGAGAGAGAGAGACCATTCAAATAACTTTTGTTATAGTATATGGTTATAATTGTTCAATTTTATCATTATTGTTGCTTATCACTTATTGTGCTTAATTTATTAATTAAATTTTGCCGTAGGAAGGTACATATAGGAAAAGACATAATATATACAGGGTTCAGTACTCTCCACAGTTTCAGGGATCCACTTATAAAATGTATCCCCCACAGATAAGGTGATACTCTGTACTGAAGGAGAATAAAATCAGTTAAAAATTAAGGTAGCTATTCTAAACTTGTCATTATAATACATTCAGAAATCTCTCAAATCATATCTTAGAGCTTAGTCATTTTAAATGTAATCAACATTAATTAATCTTTTACACTCAAGATGTAGGTTAATGGATTTTTTTGTAATGCCCTAGAGGTTTAAATCTTGGTAACATTTTATTCATAAATATCTTTGTTTTGACAGATACATATTAATTTTCACATTATTTTAAATCTAGTCCCTTATGATGTCTAAATATGACTGTTAAAAATTTTGAGTATAATAAGAACTGAAATATTTAACTCCCTCTCACAGCGAAAGTCAAGATAACCATTAAGATAATTATTGCAAAGCTGTTATATGGACACGAATTGACAGCGCCAAAATTATGTTTTATGTAATGATAATGTATATATTTACAGAACTCTTCTTTTCTACCTCTCTAAAGCTTCACACTGACCAAGATAAAGGAGATGGAAATTTAAAATACATACTAACAGGAGATGGGGCTGGCAGTCTGTTTGTTATAGATGAAAATACAGGAGACATTCATGCTGCAAAGAAACTAGACAGAGAAGAAAAATCTCTGTACATTCTTCGTGCCAAGGCTATAGACAGAAAAACTGGGCGGCAGGTGGAACCGGAATCGGAATTTATCATTAAAATTCATGATATCAATGACAATGAGCCAAAATTTACAAAAGACTTATACACTGCCAGTGTTCCTGAAATGTCTGGAGTCGGTAGGTATATTCTAATCCATGTAAGCTACTTTTTATTTGTTTGTTTGCTCAGGTAATTATTATTGACATGTGGTTATGATATGTGGCCTCTTTCAAAATAAGAGTTATAACTGTAAACTACTATTTAGCTTAAACTAACTCTTCTATTTTTATTTCTATATATCTTAATTCTCCTGTTATGTTGTAATTTATATAAAATATGATTATCAATAGCAGTTAATTCATTTTATTTCAATCAATACCCTCAACTCTACTAACTGGCGTTCAAATGGCAGTTAAGTGGAATGTATTTTTGCCAGAAATCAAAAGAATAATAGATAGTATCAGCAGCTTTGGACAATTTTGCTTGCATTATTTTGAATAACAGTGCTTGCATTTGGCAAATTTCTATTGAAGTGTTTTCTCATTTGATCATTAAAGCCAACTTATGTGGTAGGCATGAGAAATAGAACTTTAAATCCCTATTCTGTTAATTAGAAACTCAAGTTTCAGAAAGATTAAGCAACTGAATTAAGATCAAATAACCTGGTAGCATCATGACAAGATTGCAAGTCTCTTTATGTTATTTTTGTGCACATTCTACCACTGAACATTGGCTTATGCAAACTGAAAATAATTGTTTCACTTCTTAAGGCTGCCCACCATTTTAGATACCACTTGTGCGAAGTTTTTTCTGTGTATGACTACATTTAACTCTATTAATATAAAAGGTTAAGGTTTGTTAATGAGTCAATGAGAACTGATTCACATCATAAAAATATTTCCAAAATAAGGACATAAACTTAATTTATAAGATCTGCAGCCAATTTCCCAAATTTGGTACAATTTAGTTGAATACTATTTCAAAACCAGTTTTCAGTGTATGTTTTTGACATTCTTATAACTAATATGTTTCAGTCTAAAATAATTTCTATAGAAGGAGAAACAAACTTATCCACCTTTACTGAATGTTTAATGTAAAATGTTAACTATGTGAGATATTTAGCAGGAAGAACCAAGAATTTTTAAAAACTTATTTATTCTCACCTCAAATGAAATGTCATCTAACTGAAGAAAATGCAGTTAAATAGAACTGAAATAGCACTTTCAGGTATTCACTCTAATAAAACAAAAGGAATTTATCAAATTAGTCAGGAGTCCTGTGAAATCATAAAGCTCTAATACAAAAATGAGTGGATATGTTTCCTGTTATATTTTTTAGTATCTTAGTTGCATGGAAAGTACTAGATTGGTTTGCATAGGTCGACCAGTGGGCTAATTCAGACATACATCATTTTTTTTAAAGGGTTTATCTGTGAGATTAAGGTACATATAAAATTACACTCATCAATTTCCTATTGATGATTATTTCAAAGTAATTCTGTTTTCGTTAGTACCTTTTGTAAAATATTATTTTTTCTCTTGTGTACATATTATTTTACCAGGTATGTTGAAACCTTACAATATAAAACTTTCGCTTATCCTTCCCCAGAAAGATTTGACATACCTAGAAAAGTAAAAAGTATAATTAAGATAATGGAAATCTTTGAATATGAGAAACTTTAAGAATAATTATTTTAAATGTGAATACACAAAATATTTCAAAGAAGTACCCCACTTTTGTGAAAAAACAAATATTTCCCTATCAGAGACTATTGATATTTAATCTCACATAACCTGTATTTTCTCCTACATTATTTTCTGATACTTAATGGACTATTATATTTTACTCTGTGTATTA
Source organism: Hylobates moloch (assembly GCF_009828535.3). NCBI lineage: Eukaryota > Metazoa > Chordata > Mammalia > Primates > Hylobatidae > Hylobates > Hylobates moloch. The sequence goes on along the minus strand of NW_026652292.1, from coordinate 24,395,755 downwards.
TTATTTGTCACCTGTATACATAATTCAAATGTATTTTGTCTCATATGAAATACTAATACAACTAGGTTCTATTAATATTTCTTGAGTAACAATATCAGAACTGAAATACAGACACACACACACATATATGTATATATTTTAGAATCCTTCACTGGTTCCATCACTCATAATAAAATATACAATATATAAGTTTATGCATGAAAGATGTTTTGTAGTTTATATTGTACAAAATCTCTTTCTGTAAGGCAATCTACATTTCATTTGCATAAGCTTTAAAGTGTAAGCAGTACAACTTTGGATCAGTGTAGGTTGCAAATACAAGGATTTGAGCCATTGTCAGTTGCATTCACTACCTGGCTAGAATTCCCAAAAAATGAGACAAGTATATAGTAGCAGGCAGATGTATGGCTCTGGCTACAGTTTTTGGAACTAAAAAATAAAGATTTAAGAATATGGATAAATTTTAATCCTATTTGTAGAGGACAATTGTTATTCTTGGTTTCTAATACTAACATTATATTACTTGCTTCCACTTCGGTTCACCTAAAACTTTGTATGTGCTTCCATTACTTAAACATAAATGTATAATACTACATATACAATATGTATATGTAGAAGATACTATACTTGGTTTAATTGCCTATTTTAATAAATACATAAACATGAGCCCAAAAGAATTAAACTGACTTGGCCAAGTTACTACTAGCCTAATTTTAAAAAGAAAAACAAAAGTTAATAGATGCAGAGTGTATTAGTCTGTTTTCATGCTGCTGATAAACTCATATCCGAGACTGGGAAGAAAAGGAGATTTAATGGAATTGCAGTTCCACATGGCTGGGGAGGCCTCACAGTCATGGCAGAAGGCAAGGAGGAGCAAATCATGTCTTACATGGATGGCAGCAGGCAAAGAAAGAGAGCTTGTGCAGGGAAACTCCTGTTTTTAAAACCATCAGATGTCTTGAGACTCATTCACTATCAGGAGAAAGATGCAGAAAGGACCCGCCCCCATAATTCAATCACTTCCCCATCAGGTTCCTCCCGTGACACATGGGGATTGTGGGAGTTACAATTCAAGAAAAGATTTGGGTGGGAACATAGCCAAACCATATCACAGAGATAGCTGGACAATTTTAATGCCTTATTATTTTTCTCTTTTAAATAGTTATGTTTATTATTCAAAATCTAGTCTGGAAATATTTTAATTTATTAAATCGTGAGTAACTCCTCTAAATTAGTATTTTTCTTATTTATTACTTTAAATCAAATGCCCTTCTCATTCAAATTAAATCTAAATAAGAATTTAAGGGGATAAAGCCCCTGCATTTTAATACACACATATCTATATATCTGTATATATAAAAAACTATATATATCATATATATCACTATATGTAACCATATAATATGTCTAAATAAAAAGTGGATGTATTTTACCTCCTAAATTTGTATTGATCTTTTATTATAACTCTCCTACCTTATTTAAAGGAAAATAAAAGACTAACTTATTATAATTATTGCAGGTGTGATTTTCTTTACTCCTATGTATCCAAATAAACCAATTTATATAGGAAAACTAACAAGTAATATTTAGGAACTCTGCCATGCCTTGTGTATCCCATATATTAACAGTTAAATCTGATGCATAATCAAAGAATTAAGAATACATCTATAAATAAAATAATACACAATGATTTAATTCTAAAATTATTTTTAGATAGTACAAGCTATTTTCATTTAAATCAAAGAGTTGAAAACTACAAGCGTTAGTTAGCTTTGTGAAGAAATAGAGTATTATGGAATAAGATAAGATTTCTTTATTATTGCCCTACCCTTCTTTACGATGTTATTTTCTGTCGATATCCATTTATCTGCCCCTTATTTCCATTCATTTTTATTTCTTAAAGTATTTGTTTCTTCCTCTTCTCTCTCACCAACTGCTTCCCTTGTTGTTTCCCTCTGCTTCAGTTTCTGTCTGTCACAATTATATGCCATATTTCACATTGGATTTTTAGTGCCAAATGCCCAACCCATTTTCAGTTAAAATAAAGTGACTCCAATAAACTCATGAAATCTGAAATACATTATCATATTCTAATCAGAACATATAATCTTGAAGATATACAAAGATATATATTTAAAGATAACGGGATACTCTTCGATTACAACTTTTTGTATTTTCCATTTCTATTTCTAATTTTTATTTTTTTATTTCTTGTGATCATTACACTACTGATTAAATATTTTCTATCAACTTGCTTCATGTGCATGCTTTCGTCTTCACCTACGCAAATTTTTGTTTTGTAAATTTGGTGACTGGGGATGCTTCCTTTCTCAGTGACTGGAAATTTCCCCTACCTTCACTCTCAAAAACCTATCCAGTCCTCCTCCTAACACTTTGACCCCCAACCAGGAATCCCTTTGTAATTTTTTACAGACAACAAAAATAACTCAGTCAATGAATTCTTCATGTCCCAGAAGTTCACTACGTGTGGATTCAATAATGTATCCAATTGTATTTTTAACACCAGAGAGATAGGCCTTTTGGTAAAGTATTTATAAAGAAAATTCTTGACCACATATATTTAGAATGGACTTAGACCTAGTCCAGCTCTATCACATACCAGTTTTGTGGTCATTAGCAACTTCTATGGCCCACACCCCACATGTATCATGAGGATAAAGTAATAAAAACCAATCAGGTACTGAGAACTATGTCTAGTCTACATTAAGCATTCTGTGAAAGTTAGTTCTTATGATTTTGCACTAGATTCTCTGCTGCATTGTAAGTATAAGTGTTGAACAAACTAGATATGGACTCTGCCCTTAAAGAGTTTTCATTTCACAGTAAAATAAACTTATAGCTAACAAAGCATGATTTAAATGCCTGGACATCGAATTAATGGCCCCTTATAATTCCACGACACTGTCTGAAAACATCACCCCTACTTCTCTTATTAGTGGCCCCCACAGCACAAACATTTATGTCAAGGGCACTGTTTACCCCTGCTCCTCAAGTTAGTGGCTGTCATCACCCTACGGCAGAAGCAAACAGTTGACTCTATCAAAATCAGATTCATAGAATGCTGTGAAGAATAAACTCCTTTTTCATTTTCTGTAACATTCATTATCTCATTCTCACATTGAACCAAGTCAAAATATTCCAGTTTCTTTTTCTACAGTGCTCAAAAAATAGGCCTTAGGCTACAGGGTAGGAAAAAGCCCATACTATTCACCTCTTTTCTTTGTTTCCTCTAGTTCATAGACTGATTCTGTTTCTTTATCCTTTAGTTGGCTTTACCATTATATAAACCACTCCAGACATACGGAAAGACAGATGATAGATAGATATACATAGGTGCAGATAAAGAGAATGTGTGTGTGAGAGAGAAAGCTTTTAAGTGTTACACAACATAATAGGCTGTGATATATATTTTCTGACATTACCATGCCACAAAGTTGCTTTTTATTAAAGAAGAGTAAAGGCAGTATTTCCCCTTCTCAATACTATCTGTGTCTAGAAAACCGTTTAAATTAGTAACATTTATACTGACTAAGTAATCTTTGTATACAAATATTTTATTGTAAGTTTATATATAGAGATAATTAATGCCAGATAGATAGATAGATAGATACACACATACATACATACATAGATACATAGATAGATAGATAGATGACAGATACGAGGCCTAGGTTTTGGGGTCATTTACATTTGTGATTTTAAATATTTCAAACACTAGATTCAAAATATTTTCATATTTGCATATAAGGCACAAATATATAGAGGGATGTTTTTTCTTTTATATATGAAGTTTATTTTGTATAGTGTAATAAAATGAATTGATTTAACTTCCCCTAATATGATGTGTAAATATATATGTAAGACCAACTGACATAGCTTGGTTACATTGTGTAATCTAAACTTTTCTTATCTTTAAATTATAATAATAATTATATTGATGAATTTTTCTCCCATGTCCAGAGGAATGCTTTTGGTTCCCTGAAATCTTTAGCCACCAAGTTATTTATTTATCAGCTTTTAACATTTCTTCATGATTTACTATTATAGAATTAGCCTCTGTGTCTTCGAAATTTTTCCTAAAGATTATTAGTTATATAGTTAAGTAAATAATGAGTTAAGAATTACAGTAAACTTCTTTGATTCCTTAACATATTTTCTATTTAAAGTAAGATATTATATGCAAAACTCTTATAAAAATGTCAATTGCAAAAATAATGGTCTCAAAATCATGTTCACCTCTTTGATATGAGATGCAATATATAAATTTGTCATTCAAGTTTCACTGTGTTTTACTTACTATATTTTATCTTTAATATGAAAATAAAATATTTATTTTAAATAACTAAAGAATAAATTAAAATTATACATATTTTGGAAAATTTAGTGGCATGTAAATATCCATGTGTATTCTCTTTTATTTTGTCTTTATAAAGAAACATTTATAAAATTAGTATAAAACATAAAAACCATTTTCTATTTAATTTTATTACTAAATACTTTTAACTGTGTAATAAGTCATTACACCTCTGAAAAAAACAACTCTTTATTCCCTATAATCCAACACACTGTCTCTCAGTTTGCTAAAAAATAACATATCAATGATATTTCGTCAGTGACTACCAGTATTTAAAGCATTCTTAATTGTTACCAGAGCTCTGAAAGGTGGAACAAGTACTTTATGTGTGCTTTTAGCTTTTTGGCCACATTATAGAGTTTATTTCTGTTGTTTATATTAACTTCTTTCTCTTTGTTAAGCGTCTTTGCATAACTTCAAAGATCATCTACCCACTAATAGACCTAATAATCAAAATTAAAATTCCACAAAAATATTATTTGAAAGAGTCAAATAAATGTAGAAGATTGTTTTTACCTGTACCCATTATGAAAGCTTAACAATAATGCTCATGTGAAAAGAAAAATAAAATAGGTAACTCAAGAAACTTCCTAAAATTGATGAACGAACTACTTGTATTTTCAGCATATTGGTAATGCTTAATAATTCATATTTCAATAACCTCCAATTGTGAAAGCCACACTTATTCTAATATATATCTCATAAGGTTATATAAAAAGGACATTACATGTAAATTTAAAAAAAAAACACTTTGTTGAACTTCTGCACATCATAAAGTGATTTGTGTGGGGGGAATGTAAATCACTTTGTCATTTTTGCTTTCATCTAATGAACACATGGGTAGATAATTTTTTATTGATAAAAGCTTACAGCTGGGATGGATTAAGTAAATATGCAATGTTTCCATTCACTCACAGGACACATCAATTCCGTTACAGTTGAGAAAACAGAGGCCTCAAGAGAATGAGCTCAAGTTGTCATTGTTATGCTAATTAATTTGGAGAAAACATTAAAAAGCCTTGCTCAATTCATGTGTTAACATTGAAATATATTGACAGGAAATGAGCTGTTAATATTGATCTTAATTACTATATATTAATTTTTGGAATTGGCGTACACATATATATGCAACATTTGAGAAACATCCACCGTAATTCAATTAGACAAGTTATTGCGTGTGTAATGTATGTGGGCTATTAAATTAGGTGGTAGGGCCAATATGGAATTCTTCCTGTTTTCAAAAACTGTAAAATGTATGTAAGAGTCAGACTCAAACTTTTAGAAATTATGTAAAATATACTGAAAAATGTCCTACAATCTAGCTTTGTCCAAGGGCACACCTAGCAGGCTTCAGTTATGGGGGATGTTAGAACCATGCTTTGAATCTTTATAGAAATTCAGGAAAAAATAATTCTAAAAATTCATCAATTTATTTTATTATGCTGATCCCTGCTTTTAAAGCACTTTTATGTTTTGAAAGATTTGAAACAAAATTTAACATAATTTAAATTTAATGATATAAAATTAGATAGTAAGGTTAAATTGCAGTATTGCATGTGACACAGAATTACACACTTTACATCTTCTTTTGGAGAATAATGATTTACAAATGTGCAGCAAATAACCAGTATTATGCAGCATATCAATAGGGGTAATCATAAGACCCATATTATCTATATTTAAAAGAGAGGCATAGGCCCTCATAATTAGTTATATCTTGGGAACAAAAAATATCTTGCATGTCAATGTTACAGCATTTTGGTTTATTTCTTCATAGAAATTGTCTCTATTTTTTTATTTTACTTACCATTCAGTGTCAAATATACCAGAGTAAAAAGCAGCCACAGATTAAAAAATGTTAGATTTATCTTTTAAATACATGTTTCCACTTAGTGGTAAATGTATTAATTGCAGATTTCGTGTGTGTTATATTTGTTTTAAGAATGTTTGCCCTAAAATATTTCCAATAAATTAAAAATGCAATGCATTAATTAGTCTCATTATATTCACCTTACTGATAATATATTTTGATGCTTTTTCTTAGGTAAATAAAAAAATTAAGAAATACTTCAGTTTATAGAAAATGAGAAAGGAAAGTAACTTTTCTGAGGAAGTATTTAAATAAATGTCTTCAAACGTACAACATTGTCTAATACAAAACACTGATGGCAACATATTTTTAAGAAAGATTGTTTCAAATTTGGAAGTATGTAAACGTCTCTGTTTGGGGATGGGGGTTTCATGTAGGTACATCTGTTATACAAGTAACTGCAACAGATGCAGATGACGCCAACTATGGAAATAGTGCCAAAGTGGTCTATAGCATATTGCAAGGACAGCCATATTTTTCAGTGGACCCAGAATCAGGTACAATGTTTAAACTTGGCTGACTTCTTATTGTATAATACACTAAGATGCATAATTAATTTAGAGATTTTTAAAATATTTTGAAACCACTACTCATTCAGTTTCATGTTTCTATTTGTTTCCTGTCATTATTGAATGTAAACAAATGCAAACTTTCTATTATTTTAATAACTTATTTGAACCCTTTGCTCTTCAAACTATTATTCATTGGGTTTAAATTTGAAACACTAAATACAAAATTTCACAGATATTCAGCACATTATGTGGCATAGAGAATACTCAAAACTTGAATGTGACAATTATCGTAATTAAACAACCGCATTTGTCTAAAGATTTTTGACTGAAGTTAATTTTTGTAATAAAAAAATAAATACATTGATTTAGCAAAACCCATTTCATGAACAATAGCCCATGGCAAAATCCTTCCTGTTCCGTGAATTATGTTAAAGTGGTTATGGATTGAAAGACATATTTAAATACACTGACATTTTATGTTTGTTATAATCAACTTCTGTAAAATGAGTCTTATGTCTAGCTTAATTTTAAAACTCAGCGATTTAATTGCAAAACTTTTGTCCGCTTTTTCCAAAAGGCATAATAAAAACTGCATTACCAGACATGAGCAGAGAAAATAGAGAGCAGTACCAGGTTGTTATACAGGCCAAAGACATGGGCGGCCAGATGGGAGGGCTTTCTGGAACCACCACAGTGAACATCACGCTGACAGATGTCAACAACAACCCTCCTCGATTTCCCCAGAGTAAGGAATGTTTCAGTGATCTCATGTCCAAAAACTTCTCAAATACACTAGTAGCCAAGTTTAATATTCACATTTCATACTAGTAGTTTTGCTATTGGTTTATGCACAAAGGAAAAACCACAATCCATTCCTCTACAAAAAAAAAAAAATCACAATTTCCCACAAATAGAGAGTGATGGTGATTATTTTCATCATTTTTTTTGGAGTAGGTAGTGGAAGAAAACAAAGTATTAAGCTTCTCTGGCAGCTTTTGAATTAACTTTTCTAATTTTGAAGGATTATAAAGTTTTCCAGACTTCCTTTCTCAACATTCACTAAGATTGTCTTAACATTTTCCTTTGGATCCACTTCTTGGTTAGGAGGGTGGGCTCTCATGTCTGGCTATCTGGATTCGAATCTTGTGTCTCTCACTTGTCTTACCTCAGCTACGTTGTTTTACATGCAAACTTAGAATCTCTTATCTAATTGATTCTGAAACACAGACTTCTTGATATTTTAAAAATATCAGTGCAGATTGGCTTATTTAGCATCATTTTTATATTTTCCTAGTGGCCCATAGAGTTATGGTTTACTATGTTTATGAGGGCATTTTAGACGTATTCAAGTTTGGTAGTATCTCTATTACTAAGTTATGAAGATTACATCAACACTCTTTCAGTTGTCGTCATTTAGGACAGACATTAAACCATGGATGCTTTGCATTTCATGACGTCCTGCAAAAAAGATTTCCATTCTCTGATGAAATTTGTTATTTTGCAGTGAATAAACATATAAGGAGCCCTATTTCGAAATATTCAATTAAAAGCTGAAACTTAAATTCATATCACTAATCTCAATACAGTAAAACATTTTTCCAGGCTAATTATATTTAAAATGTTTTATTGAGCTTTGATTGGTGGATATATTCATATGCTGTATGTAAAACAATGAAATTTGCTGAGAACATAAATAATAAGCCTAAATAACATAAACCTAAACTTTGCCTTCATATTCCTTTATAAAGAGTATTACTGGATGCATTTTTAATGCCTTGACATTCTGTAATTCTGTTATCTATAATAATGTTAACAAAACTTTGGAACTATAATAGTAATAATAAAATATTAAGGACTAGACCCAGAGCTAAATTTTTGTAATCCATCAAACAAACCTATGAGTGATATACTATCACTATCATCCTTATGTCTTAGATGCAGATATCAAAGTTTAGAGAATTTAACTAACTGGCCAGGTGGTCAGAATTCAAACCCAGGCAGTTGGATTTATTTACTCATAGTCTTAACCACCAAATAAATTGGAAAGAATATAGACTTTGAAGTCAGAAAGAATTAATTTTTGCATTCTCCCTTTCCCAAGTCTGCAGTATAATTTCCTTAAGGCCTGCCCCTGAAGATGATATAGCTAAATTGGTCCTTTGAGGACTAGTGTGAGGATTACATAAATTAGCATGTAAGCCTTTTGACCTTGTATAGACTGGAGCATGTTGTAAATGTTTAAAAATATTTCTGACCTTCATTAACTAATATTAAAGTTTTCTTTTTTCTATTGTCTCTTGAATAGGTAGCCACAAACTAAAATGCTTTCAGGGATACCAGAATACAATCTAACACTTGCCTGAACTTACAAAAAATACAAACATCCATGCCCCACTAAAAGATATTAAAACTAAAACTAAAACAAACAGGCAAAAAAAACATAGAAACATTGGTCTGGATGACATTATTTTTTATTCCTGATTTAGAATAAAATAATAAATGCATTTTTAAAAAATAACTGAATACACGTAAAAAAAAAGAAGCTTGTGATGACCATTTTGAAAGCCCCAGATGAGCAGTAAATAATTGTTTTTCATGTTCAAGTCAAAAGTTCTGGATTCTTATATCAGGCCTACCATCTATAGTCTAAATAACTTTGGGACATTCTCTAATTTTTTTTTCTGGGTCTTACACTTCTCATTTACTAAATGAGAGTGTTCTGTTTTATAAATTATTTTTCCAAATTAATAAATATATAATTTTGACTGCTTTCAATTCAATATGATAAATACTCTCCCTATTTAAAATTAATGTATTTAAGTTAAAAATGCAGAGGAAATGAAAAAATGTTATCTAAAGATGAAATGTCAAAACAGCTCTTACTTAATTTATAGGTACGTATCAATTTAATTCTCCTGAGTCTGTACCTCTTGGAACTCATCTTGGAAGGATAAAAGCCAATGACCCTGACGTGGGGGAAAATGCAGAAATGGAGTATAGCATTGCTGAAGGAGATGGTGCAGACATGTTCGATGTCATCACTGACAAGGATACACAGGAAGGGATTATAACTGTCAAACAGGTTTCTTTTCACTGTCTTCATTTTTTCATAGAGTGCTTTATAATTTACGTTTGCTTTTCAGAAAAGGGAAAAAAAGCCTGGGATTTATTTTCTCCCTTCTTTTACATGCTGTCTATCCTTCAGATAAATGAGAATAGTTGTGATATCACTTCAAACAAGTTAAATGTCTTCATAATTGACACTTAAAACCTCAGTTGCTCATGCTAAAACTAGAAAACAGTCAAATTAAAATTAGATAAACTTCAAGGTACTTGTTTTGTATTTCTCCATAGAGGAAAAAATAAACATCCAGCCATCACTATTTCATGCACTTTTCAAAATATTTTCATTGTAAGTGTGATGATCTATTTAAATAAATAAAACCTGAAGATGCTTTGTGTTTTCCACTGGTTGCCTCGATTTTCAATGCAATGTGGGAGAACATTCTTAATCTTTACATCTAATAATACAGCTCAATATTATCATTTCATATTGTCCTTATTTCACTTTTTATTCATATCTTACTTTCCACACGTGCTCAAATAATTGAAGTAAAAATAATTTTTATTCTATACTTCTATTTTATATTTTTCTACTGATTATAACTGCATAACTTTAATAATGATAATACGTAATGTATAAATCCATTAGATAATACTTCATTTACTTGTCACCAAAAAAATGAAGCATATTACTAAGTGAGAATCAATCTCAATGTGTATGCCATTATATTAAGTTAACCCTCTGTGAATAAGTGTATGGCAAAACATATATTTATAAATTTATTTCATATACCTATGAAGCAATCATTGTCATTTAAATAGAATTGTTGGTATAATCATGATCGCTGGCTATTAATCTTTGAAATTGTCTTCCACTATCATATCTTCTGAATTATGCTAATTTCTTTTATGTTATTTAACTTCAGAATTTAGATTTTGAAAATCAAATGCTCTACACTTTAAGAGTGGATGCAAGTAACACTCACCCTGATCCACGATTCTTACACCTGGGACCTTTCAAAGATACAGCTGTGGTCAAAATATCTGTGGAAGATATAGATGAGCCTCCTGTGTTCACTAAAGTCTCTTACTTGATAGAAGTAGATGAAGATGTAAAGGAGGGCAGTATCATTGGACAGGTTACAGCATACGACCCAGATGCCAGGAACAATTTAATAAAGTAAGTACTTTGAAAACATTTATTATCTTTTTAGAAATATAATAATCTCATTATTTACAAACTGTGTGAAAAAATGGTTGCACCATGTATAATCAAGCACAGTAATAATACCGAACACTTCCAGAGCACAAATTCTTAGCTTGGCTGTCTTTGAAGTGCTCTGGGTACAAGGTAGATAGTATTATAATCTGTTTTTGGAGATGATAAAACAGGCACCGAGTACTTAAGTAATTTGCCCATTGTTTATTAGCAAAGCTGATTTTAAGAACCAGGCAGTTTAATGCCAGAGTCAATGATTTTAATACCTTTATTGTGCTGTAGTCCTTGTCTCATTGTCCCTCTTGGTTAAATAAAAGTTCAAATTAATAATGAACTAAATAAATAAATTAGAAAAAATGTTTTCCTGGAAATTATGAAATATTTTCTTTTGAAAATTGTTACTAAGGCCTAACACATATCAAAATTTTTGAAGAATATTATGTCAATTATATTCTCAGAGTGTTACTAAAGAGATAATGACATTTAAGTGAGTAAGAAAGGTAAAAGTATTAATTTGTATAGCATATCTTTCCAAATTTTGAATAGTTTTCACCATTTTAAAGGTTTTAAATATGTCAGAAATATAAATGAATCTCATATATTGTTCAAAGGGGAATTTAAATGTAGTTGGGGCATGTATAGATTAATGCTTGGGATGAATAATGATAGAGGGATGTGTGGAGGAACATATAGATAGCGAGAGAGATAGACAATACATTAATCTGTTAAATATATGGCTAATAAATAATCTAAAATTCTACTTGGCTTAAAATTTAATTAGTTGGGGAAAATGGTTAAATTCTTTTCGTGTTGCCCTTTACACATAGGACACAATACTAAATAATAATAATACTAATAATCACAATACTAAATATATAATCATTTAATTTTCATTTTAGGACTATCCAAATATGTTAATTCACAAAGCAATTTGTTGCACTAAATATATTTTAATGATGATTTAATTTGTTGGTGAGATTAAGAACATGTTAACTTTTGTAATTAAGAAACAGTCCATAAAATCCAATGTGTAGTTAATGCCTAGAGCTTATATTAGATTGAAGATTAGGGTTAGTTTTAGGTTTATTACAGTATAATTCACTAAACATCTGTTTTAAAAAATAAATTATCAATATCAAATTATATACTTGTTATATTGTTTAACATCATTTTGAAACACATCTTCTTGTTATTATTGGAGATTATTTTACTCTGGCAGGATTTTTACCATAATACATAAGATGCCTAATTAAAATGTTCATATTGCTTAAAGTAAAACTGTTGAAATAAAATGAAAAATTAATCTAGCTGTCCAATGATCAATGTATATTCACTAGCATGTTCATATCCAAAGCAATGTATATTTGTGTTTTATTGAAATGGTATATGAGTGCTTGTTGGTGTCTTTTGTATGAGGGTTTATTAGAAAAGAGTGTAAATTATTTTTATGTTTTCTTCAGTACTGAAATGGAAATAAGTACTCATCTATTTTTTAAAGGACAAGGGGTTGGTCATACCAGTAGCTACAAATGCTCAACAAGTGTCTGTTTTTTTATAGTTTTTGTCATGTTTCAAAAAAACATCAATGTTGGTTGTGTCTTTATTTCTCCTTAGTGTCTGTTGCACCATATTTTTATGCTAGAAATCCTACATTCATTTTAGAAATAATTGATTGTAACTTTTTTCAGTGCAATCACACATTATCGGAAAACTGTAAACAATGACATTATATCAACTTAGATGATGAACCCTGTTATTGCTGGACAGTTGAACATTTTTGAGTCTGAATGAGACCACATCTTTATAATAATCCATGTTATCTTTTCTTCATTCATCTAGCATATTTGCTTATTAGGAATTCAGTAAATGCTGGGCACTTTGCGAGAGGCATGATGCCCCTTCTAGGTCACCAAGGCTATTTATTTCATAAAATAAATTAGCTACTTAGTCACTTTTGCATGGTGCTTATAAGAGATACTTTCTATAGTTTTGTTTTTCTGTAATGTTTTGGTCTAAATTTGGTAAAATGGAAGTACTGCTTCATAGAATACAGTAGGATATATAATATGCTCTTTACTTTTCTGAAAGAGTTTGCATAGAATTAGAATGTTTTCTTAATGTTTGGTAGGGTTTAAAAATGACAATATTTGGGGCTGTAATTTTGTTTTTTATATGAGTTGTATCTACATATTTTCTCTAGTAGTTACAGAATTATTCTGGTTATCTATTTAATGAGCTAAGTTTTGTTTTTAATTTTTTATCTCTCAGGGAATTTGTAAATCTCATCTAAGTTGTCAAATGTATTAACATAAAGTTGTTCAAAATATTTTCACGTTATCCTTTTGATATCTGTAGTGATGAAAGCTATCTTTAATATTATTAACTTTTATCTACTTTATCCTGATCAGTGTGACAAAACTTTTTTGAAATTTATTTATTTTCTCAAAAAAAATCTAACTTCTGGTTTTATATATTTTTTGCTTATTTTTTTCTTTTTTTTAAAATTATACTTTAAGTTCTGTGATACATGTGTTTAAAGGGCAGGTTTGTTACATAGATATACACGTGCTACGGTGGTTTGCTGCACCCATCAAACCGTCATCTACATTAGGTATTTTTCCTAATGCTATCCCTCCCCTAGCTCCCCCAATCCCTGACAGGCCCCGGTGTGTGATGTTCCCCTCCCTGTGTCCATGGGTTCTCATTGTTCAATCCCATTTACCCTCTACAGGCCCCAGTGTGTGATGTTCTCCTCCCTGTGTCCATGTATTCTCCTTGTTCAACTTCCATTTATGAGTGAGAACATGTGGTGTTTGGTTTTCTGTTCCTGTGTTAATTTGTTGAGAATGATGATTTCCAGCTTCATCCATGTCCCTGCAGAGGACATGAACTCGTTATTTTTATGGCTGTATAGTATTCCATGGTGTATATACAGTCTCTCATTGATGGACATTTGGGTTGTTTCCAAGTCTTTGCTATTGTGAATAGTGGTGCAATAAATATAAGTGTGCATGTGTCTTTATAGTAGAATGATTTATAATCCTTTGGGTATATACCCAGTAGTGGGATTGCTGGGTCAAATGGTATTTCTGGTTCTAGATCCTTGAGGAATCACCACACTGTCTTCTACAATGGTTGAATTAATTTACATTCCCACCAACAGTGTAAAAGTGTTCCTGTTTCTCCACATACTCTCCAGCATCTGTTGTTTCCTGACTTTTTAATGATTGCCATTCTAACTGGTGTGAGATGGTATCTCATTGTGGTTTTGATTTGCATTTCTCTAATCACCAGTGATGATGAGCTTTTTTTCATATGTTTGTTGGCCGCATTAATGTCTTCTTTTGAGAAGTGTCTGTTCATATCCTTCGCTCACCTTTTGATAGGGTTGTTCATTTTTTCTTGTAAATTTGTTTAAGTTCTTTGTAGATTCTGGATATTAGCCCTTTGTCAGATGGATAGATTGCAAAAATTTTCTCCCATTCTGTAGGTTGCCTGATCACTCTGATGCTAGTTTCTTTTGCTGTGCAGAAGCCCTTTAGTTTAATTAGATCTCATTTATCAATTTTGGCTTTTGTTGTCATTGCTTTTGGTGTTTTAGTCATGAAGTCTTTGCCTATGCCTATGTCCTGAATGGTATTGCCTAGGTTTTCTTCTAGGGTTTTTATGGTTTTAGGTCTTATGTTTATGTCTTCAGTCCATCTTGAGTGAATCTTTGTATAATGCATAAGGAAAGGATCTAGATTCAGTTTTCCGCATATGGCTAGCCAGTTTTCCCAACACCGTTCTTGCATCCCAGGGATGAAGCCAACTTGATCGTGGTTGATAAGCTTTTTGATGTGCTGCTAGATTGAGTTTGCCAGTATATTATTGAGGATTTTCACATCAATGTTTATAAGGGTTATTGGCCTGAAATTTTCTTTTTTCGTTGTGTCTCTGCCATGTTTTGTTATCAGAAAGATGCTGGCCTCATAAAATGAGTTGGGGAGAGTCCCTCTTTTTCTATTGTTTGAAATAGTTTCAGAAGAAATGGTACCAGCTCCTCTATGTATCTCTGGTAAAATTTGGCTGTGAATCCATCTGTTCTTGGGCTTTTTTTGTTGGTAGGCTATTAATTACTGCCTGAATTTCAGAATTTGTTATTGGTCTATTCAGGGATTGGACTTCCTCCTGGTTTAGTCTTTGGAGGGTGTATGTGTCCAGGAATTTATGAATTTTTTCTAGATTTTTTTAGTTTATATGCATAGAGGTTTTTATAGTATTCTGTAATGGTAGTTTGTATTTCTGTGGGATCATTGGTGATATTCCCTTTATCATTTTTTATTGTGTCTATTTGATTCTTCTCTCTTTTCTTCTTTATTAGTCTGTCAAGTGGTCCACCTATTTTTTAATCTTTTCAAAAAAAACTACTCCTCAATTCATTGATTTTTTGAGGGTTTTTTTGTGTCTCTATCTCCTTCAGCTCTGCTCTGATCTTAGTTATTTCTTGTCTTCTGCTAGCTTTTGAATTTGCTTGCTCTTGCTTCTCTAATTCTTTTAATTGTGATGTTTGGGTGTCAAGTTTAGCTCTTTCCCACTTTCTCCTGTGGGCATTTAGTGCTATAGATTTCCCCCTAAACACTGCTTTAGCTGTGTCCCAGAGATTCTGTTATATGTGTCTTTGTTCTTATAGGTTTCAAATAACTTATTTATTTCAGCCTTCATTTCATTATTTACCCAGTAGTCATTCAAGAGCAGGATATTCAGTTTCCATGTAGTTGTGTGGTTTTGAGTGAGTTTCTTAATCCTGAGTTCTAATTTGATTTCGCTGTGTTCTGAGAGACTGTTATGATTTCCATTCTTTTCCATTTGCTGAGGAGTGTTTTACTTCCAATTATGTGGTCAATTTTAGAATAAGTGCAATGTGGTGCTGAGAAGAATGTATATTCTGTTGATTTGGAGTGGAGAGTTCTGTAGATGCCTCTTGGATCCACTTGGTGCAGAGCTGAGTTCAAGTCCTGAATATCCTTGTTAATTTTCTGTCTCATTGATCTGTCTAATATTGACAGTGGGATGTTAATGTCTCCCAATATTACTGTATGGAAGTCTAAGTCCCTTTGTAGGTTTCTAAGAACTTGCTTTATTAATCTGGGTACTCCTGTTTTTGGTGCATATATATTTAGGATAGTAAGCTCTTCTTGTTGCATTGATCCCATTACCATTATGTAATGCCCTTCTTTGTCTTTTTTGATCTTTGTTGATTTAAAGTCTGTTTTATCAGAGACTAGGATTGCAATTCCTGCTTTCTTTTTTTCTTTTTATTTTTTTGCTTTCCTTGTGCTTGTTAAATATTCCTCCATCCTTTATTTTGAGCCCATGTGTGTCTTTGAATGTGAGATGGATCTCCTGAGTACAGCACACCTATGGGTCTTGACTCTTTATCCAATTTGCCAGTCTGTGTCTTTTAATTGGGGCATTTAGCCCATTTACATTTAAGATTAACATTGTTATGTGTTAATTTGTTCCTGTCATTATGATACTAGCTGGTTATTTTGCCCAATAATTGGTGCAATTTCTTCATAGTGTCGATGGTCTTTACAATTTGGTACATTTTTGCAGTGGCTGGTACCAGTTTTTCCTTTTTATATTTAGTGCTTCCTTCAGGAGCTCTTGTAAGACAGGCCTGGTGGTGACAAAATCTCTCCACATTTGCTTGTTTGTAAAGGATTTTATTTCTCCTTCATTTATGAAGCTTAGTTTGGCTGGATATGAAATTCTGGGTTGAAAATTCTTTTCTTTAAGAATGTTGAATATTGGCCCCCACTCTCTTCTGGCTTATAGAATTTCTAAAGAGAGCTCTGCTCTCAGTCTGATGGGCTTCCCTTTGTGGGTAACCCTACATTTTCTCTGGATGCCCTTAGGATTTTTTCCTTCATTTAAACCTTGGTGAAGCTGGCGATTATGTGTCTTGGGGTTGCTCTTCTCAAGGAGTATCTTTGTAGTGTTCTCTGTATTTCCTGAATTTGAATGTTGGCCTGTCTTGCTAAATTGGGGAAGTTCTCCTGGATAATATCCTGAAGAGTATTTTCCAACTTGGTTCTATTCTCCCCGTCACTTTCAGGTACACCAATCAAATGGTGGTTTGGTCTTTTCACATAATCCCGTATTTCTTAGAGGCTTTGTTCATTTCTTTTCATTCTCTTTTCTCTAATCTTGTCTTCATGCTTTATTTCACTAAGTTGATCTTCAACCTCTGATATCCTTTCTAACACCTGATCGATTTGGCTATTGATACTTATGCATGCTTCATGCAGTTTTCATGCTGTGTTTTTCAGTTCTGTCAGGTCATTTATGTTCTTCTCTAAACTGGTTATTCTACTTAGGAATTCCTCTAACCTTTTCTCAAGGTTCTTATCGCCCTTGCATTGGGTTAGAACGTGCTCCTTTAACTCATAGGAGTTCTACCAACCTTCTGAATAATACTTCTGTCAATTAGTCAAACTCATTCTCTGTCCAGTTTCGTTCCCTTGCTGGCGAGGAGTTGTGATCCTTTGGAGGAGAAGAGGCCTTCTGGTTCTTGGAAATTTCAGGATTTTTGCACTGCTTTTTCCTCATCTTTGTGGATTTATCTACCTTTAGTCTTTGATTATGGTCATCAACAGATAGGGTTTTTGTGTGGACGTACTTTTTGTTGATGTTAATTCTATTCCTTTCTGTTTGTTAGTTTTCCTTCTACAGTCAGGCACCTCTGCTGTGGGTCTGCTGGAGTTTGCTAGAGGTCCACCCCAGACCCTGTTTGCCTGATTATCACCAGTGGAGGCTGAAGAACAGCAAAGATTGCTTCCTGTTCCTTCATCTGGAAGCTTTGTCCCAGAGAGGCACCCACCAGGTGCTAGCTGGAGCTCTCCTGTATGAGGTGTCTGTCAACCCCTGCTGGGAGATGTCTCCCAGTCAGGAGGCATGGGGGTCAGGGACCCACTTGAGGAGGCAGTCCCTTAGCAGAGTGCTGTTGTGGGAAATCCGCTGCTCTCTCCTGAGCTGGCAGGCAGGAAATTTTATATCTGCTGAAGCTGTGCCCATAGCCACCCCTTCCCCCAGGTGCTCTGTCCCAGGGATATGGGAGTTTTATCTATAAGTCCCTGCCTGGGGCTGCTGCCTTTCTTTCAGAGATGTCCTGCCTAGAGAGGAGGAATCCACAGAGGGTTTTATACATTTTTAAAAAATTCTTTTCTCTTTTATTATTTTTTGTTCTTTATTTTTTTAGGGTTTCATTTGTTCTCTTCTGTTTTCTGATTTACAAGCTGAGCTCATTTATTAAAGACAGTATTTTTCCAATATGTACATTATAGCAATGTAAATTTCCTTCTAAGTGTAGTCATAGGCATTTTTCACAATATTCTGATATTAATAAATGTACTCCATTTTTAAAATTACTCAGTATGTTTTGGTAAAACATTACCTATATAATAGGCACACAGGTAGGCCATGCTTTATAACCTCATTTAACATCCTGTGACTTTACGTTGAAATGTTTAAACCACTTATATTTAATATAATTATTGATACTGTTACATTGAATTATTTTGCTATTTGTTTTCTGATTTTTTCCATCTCTTATTTGTTTCTTCTTATTGTTTGCCTTCTTTGGGCTAATACACTATGTTTTATTCTATCTCATTTCTTTTTTGGCTTGTTATCAAAAATTTAAAAATTTTTTTGAATGTAGACTTTTTGAGTGTTTCTTGTAAGTACAGTAAATATTTTTCTGTGTTCTTATATTTGTTTCTATCTTTGTTACATTACTTGTTTCTCGGTATGCTTTTAATTTGTCACAAGTTTTGAGCAGTTTAATTATTACGTGTCTTACTCTAGTATGCTTTATTTCTTTTTTGCTTAGAGTTAATTGAGCTTCTTCAATTTCTGAGGTATACCTTTTCTTAAACTTAGAAAATTTGTGGTCATTGTTTCTCCAATATGTTTTGCCCAACCCTCTTCTTCTTCAAAGAACTTAAGTATGATTATATCAGGTTTCTTAAAGGTATAACACTGTTCACTGTGTCTCTGCTTTTTTTTTCATTCTTTTCCTTTTTGTAATTGTGAATCTATTCAATGACATTTTGAATCTATACAAGATGACAAAAAGGAAAAGGATAAAATAATTAATTCATCTCCATTAAGAGAAGTTCATTATTTTTTTTTCTGCAACATCTTCTCTGCTTTAATTTTATTCAGAGTATTTTTGAATCTTAGATTTGTAGTCTTTTCTTTAAGGGTTCTTTAATATAGTATACATATTATATATATTAAGGCATAGTTATATATAATATAGATAGATAGATATAGATATGCCTTCAAGTTCACCAAATTTTTTCTGCAACATCTTATCTGCTTTAATTTCATCCAGAATATTTTTGAATTTTAGATTTGTAGTCTTTTCTTCAAGGGTTCTTTAATATAGTACATATATTATATACATATTATACATACTAAGACATATATATATATATATATGCTTTTAAACATGTGTCTCTCTAGAATGCCTATTAACATTTAAAATATCATATTTAATTATATCAATGGTGTCTTTGGGGGTTGTTTTTAATTAATAGATTTTTCTTTACATTCACATCCTTCTGCTTCTTTCCCTGGCTGTAATTTCTGATTGGATTACAGACATTGTGAGTTTTACCATGTTCAGAGCTAAATAGCTTCTCATTTTAATAAATATTATCGGGTTTTGCTCTGATAGAAGATTAGGTTTCTTAAAACAGTTTAATTCTTTTGAATCTTGGTTTTGTAGCAAACCTTAATGTAGGACTACTTTTGCCCCATTAATCAGGTAGTATCTTTCTGAGTTACCTACAAAAAGTCTTGCAAATTATGAGGTTTTCCACTTTGCCTGGTGATGACTAGCTCCATTCCCAGTTCATAATTTTTCTCCCTCTAATCCTTGTGATTAGTTACCTCTGTCATTTCTTGTTTCCTGTTTCCATTCATATTCTTATAGGTACTCAGCCGAAGAGTTGAATGAGATTCTCTTCAGATTTCAGTAGCTCTCTCTGTTACTTCTTCCTGCAACCTTTAGCCACATTAGTCTCCCTGCTCAACTCAGGGAGATTGGCAAACTCCATCTGTGTCCCTACGTCCTACATTATGAAAACTCTATTCAGACAGCATAATGGGAAAGTTTTAGGGATTACCTCATTTATTTCCCTTCTCTCAGGGGTGATTGTCTTATTTTCTTATGTCCAGTACTTTAAGAATTATTGCTTAATGTATTTTTTTCTGATTTTTTGTGTTTTAGTAGTCTGGTAAATCCAGCACCTGTATACATCCTTGCCAAAAGAGGAAGTTACAGAAAAATATATTTCAACATGTCCCTGCTTACACAATTGTAGTAATTCATTTTAGAAAACATGGATGACACAGGAAATTTTGTAGCCCATAAGACAACTATGGTTCTCTCCTCCATAGATATTCTAGTGTTTACTGCTTTCCACCAAATATTCAATTTTTTCATACAATTTGTCAATCTGCTATCTCACTTATATGATTGAATTTATTATATATGTAAGTCCATAGATTTTTTAAATTTTATTTGCTAATGTCATTAAAATTCTTAAACTTCTATTGTGTAAATGATATACTATCATGTATATTATACATCATAAATAAATGTTTAGAGATACATACAATCTTTACATACACACATATACTTGGTGTGTATGTGCATATAAAATCTCCCCATATCTGAGAATTTCCATGTGTGTATATAAAACCTCTTCTATATCTGATAATTTCCTGAGGATATAATTTCAAAAGTAAAATTTCTCATTCAAAGACTGATAGTAAAATTTGCAACCTTGCTTCCCAGTGTTTAAAAAATGGCTTTAAAAAAGTTCAGTTTAAAGGTCATCCAGAAATCTTTGTTTTGTATAGGGTACTCAAGTCCTAGAAATAACCAATTATAATTTCACCTGTAGCATCTCAAGAATTATTTATAAGGAGAGGAAAAATATTGAGAGAAATTAATCTCAAATTGTATTCTTCAAATGGTACTACCAATTCTGCCAATTTATAAGGCCATACCGGAAAGCATAGCACAGAGGATGGTTCCTGTTAGCGTTTAAAATGTATGCAAAAAAGCTTTAGATATCCAATTATAATGTGAAGAAAAATCAGCAATAATTCAACAAGAATGCAACATTGTAACATGGGACTGTTCTGTTTGCTACGATCAAATTTAGAAGGATGGCTGATCTCAGAGCAGAAATAGGCTATGATAAGCATCACAGAGAAACATTTTTCCAGGGAAAGATTGGGAACTAATTCTCATCCACGATTAAATCTGTTCATCAAATATATTTTCTGAAATACATCTGCCACTTGCAACATGAGATTGTGGTTACAATTAGCAGCTGTTGTCAGCTCTGCTTCACCTCATTAGTAATCATGGATCTCCAAAGTTCTAGAGTTGATTATAGCTTTACAAGATCTGAAAGAACATGTTGCCTCATTTTACACCTATTTTATGCTTAACGTATTTAAAGTTCAATGATTTTTAAAAGATCCTTTCTACTGCTCTTGAATTGAAAAGTAACAAAACAAACTTTCTGGTCAGGGATTTAATTATGCCTCAATAAAATGTCCATGACTTCAAAATAAACTGGAATAAATGTGTAAGGTCATTCCTGTATAGTGGTGCTTCTCTCATATTTGCTTGATTTTATTGCAAAAGGTAAAATAATAATAATCTAACAACAATATCACTAATCTCTGCAAAAATGATTTGAACTATTTTTTCAAATGAAATTATAAATAATGTCATTGTATATCTAATGCTCAATATTCATTTTTGAGGGATAATGGAGTTTGGCTAGGTCACAGCTATGAAAAACATGTTTCTGGAAAGCAGTAGCTGAAAAGTAAAAAGCCAATGATGTCCTAGCTAAATTGACTTAGTCAGTGGAAGAAATATATGGAATCTTGCAGAGAAAAAGGAATGCATTCTTGACATATTTCTGCATATTACTCATTTGTTCTGGTGTCTATAATTGAGTTTAGATGATTTGTGCTAGGTAAAAATATAGATATGTGATACATGCTTGGCTTTTAATGGTAGAACATAAAAATATAAAGCAAATAAGAAAAATGAAAAGCAGAGTTCAGCTTCTGTGGGAAGAGAGCCCCTGTGCTGTCTTTCACATGTTATTTGATGCCTGTGTGATTGGATCCTGTCTCTGCAGAAAGTATTCATATAAAAATTACCACAATGGCCTTTTTAAACTGATTGTTCAAAATTCAATGCAGGGGGATCAATAAAATATTGTTGTTATAGGAGGCCATCTGCTGGAACATAGAGATAGCTTTGTTCTGTGTTAAGGGTTTATCAGGCTCTTTCTGGTCATTTGTGGTAATCCAATGTATTTATTATTAATAAGTAAATCCGAATGTCCTATTCTGGGTGAAAATAGAAGTTTGGCTGCTAAATAAAAGAAAATTATCTCTGAGCTTTGACAAATTGTGAGACATCCTTTGCACTGGAAACAAAAATTTGAATATAGACCTGGAAGTTGGCGCTGTCGAAGTTAAAAGTGAGCTATTTCTGTGTCGTCCGTGAGTTCCTTCATGAATTCTTAACGTGAAAAACAGTGTCTTTCAAGGTTGTACCTGAGAGTAAGGTGGCTAGAAACCCAAATCTATTTTGATCCTGAAAAAAGATACAAGTGTATCAAAGCTTGATTTTTATCATGTTGTAATTGTTAGCTATTCCTCAGTCATAGAAATATCATCAAAATCTCTAAGCTAAACTCTAGGGCAACTAGCAGTGAGCACAAAAGGAAATTTTATTTTCCTCTTTGACCTTTAATGCAAACAGTAGGAAGAAATCCAAGATCTATTCAGACATAAGCAGATAATGGTTAACTATTGACCTTTCCAACAATAGAGAGAAATATTTACAGGTGAATATTATGAATTGAGCTCCATTCATTGCACAGATGTAGTTATGTTCTTTTGCTTCCACTTTCTTTGTGTACATTTTAGGTTTGTTTTTATTCATAAGCAAAATTTGCGTAGCTAAGGAAAATAAAATATGTTTGTTGTTTCAATGACTTTATTTGCTTTTCTCTCAAAAACCTTATAATAGTGATTTGGTCCCAACATCAATAAAGCCCACATCAGGAATTGTGAGAGGGTTGAAACCTATAGGTAGGAAACATAATATTTTGTTTCATGTTATCACAACTGGAAATAGAGGTTTAAAAGAAAAATTTCAGGATGACTTGCATGCTAAATATTACTGTATTGTTAGTTTGCAAATCGGATATATTTCTGATAATACTTTGACAAATAATTGTTGGCTAAAAGCCAGCATGACATTTACTTCCAGAAAAAAATAAAATAAAATAATACATATATATATATATGCTGTTATGCATTTTTATATGTTTTTATATCTAGGTTTCTATTTCTCCTTTATCACCTTAGGACGTCCCACCCAAGAAATATAGGCTACTCTTGGGCAGCAATCTTATGTCAAATGAGTGTATTTTAAGTGCCTAAATTCTTTTCATAACACCATGTGAAGATTACAATAATGATTACTGAAAAACTGAGGGTTGGTTCCAAGTCTTCGCTATTGTGAATAGTGCCGCAATAAACATACGTGTGCATGTGTCTTTATAGCAGCATGATTTATAGTCCTTTGGATATATACCAAGTAATGGGATGGCTGGGTCAAATGGTACTTCCAGTTCTAGATCCCTGAGGAATCGCCACACTGACTTCCACAATGGTTGAACTAGTTTACAGTCCCACCAACAGTGTAAAAGTGTTCCTATTTCTCCACATCCTCTCCAGCACCTGTTGTTTCCTGAATTTTTAATGATGGCCATTCTAACTGGTGTGAGATAGACTGGATTAAGAAAATGTGGCACATATACACCATGGAATACTATGCAGCCTTAAAAAATGATGAGTTCATGTCCTTTGTAGGGACATGGATGAAACTGGAAACCATGATTCTCAGTAAACTATCACAAGGACAAAAAACCAAACACTGCATGTTCTCACTCACAGGTGGGAATTGAACAATGAGAACTCATGGACACAGGAAGGGAACATCACACTCCGGGGACTGTTGTGGGGTTGGGGGAGGGGGGAGGGACAGCATTAGGAGATATACCTAATGCTAAATGAGGAGTTAATGGGTGCAGCAAACCAACATGGCACATGGATACATATGTAACAAACCTGCACATTGTGCACATGTACCCTAAAACCTAAAGTATAACAATAAAAGAAAAAAAGAAATAGGGAAAGAGAAGAAAGAACATTGGATCTTTCTTCCTATTGCCAGAATTTTTTCTTTTACTGTTAAAAAAAAAAAAAGAAAAACTGAGGGAATACTATCATTTGCATGTACTTCTGTTGTGCATTGTAAAATCCTATTGAATGACAAAACAGAGATGACTGAACTGGTTCCATGTACTGGGAGTGAGGTAAAACCTGAGACCAAGTATATAAGTTTTTAGCCATTCCACCACTGAGATGACACCCAATAACTTTCTTCCAAAGTCCCAAATACTCTATTTAAAGCAGTATCTATGACACAGCAATACTTGTTTTATAAAATTTAGCAGAAAGTAAATTAAGCAAGCATCTTCATGTACTATATTAAATTGTTAAAATTATGATCAGACCCATTTACTTAATAGATCCCTTAAGTTCTGCATAATTCTTAAACAATAGATTAGATAGTATGTCCTTTAATAAACAATTCAAACAAAAAAATCATACAATTTAGGTTAAAGTATGTTCACCCAATAATTTAAAAATTGCCAATACTGGCAGGGTGTGATGGCTCACGCCTGTAGTCCTAGCACTTTGGGAGGCCGAGGCTGGCGGATCGTGAGGTCATGAGATCGACACCATTCTGGCTAACATTGGTGAAACCCCGTCTCTGCTAAAAATACAAAAAGAAAAGATTGGCCGGGTGCGGTGGCGGGCGCCTGTAGTTCCAGCTACTCCGGAGGCTGAGGCAGGAGAATGGTGGAAACCCAGAAGGCGGAGCTTGCAGTGAGCAGAGATCACGCCACTGCACTGCAGCCTGGGCAACAAAGCGAGACTCCATTTCAAAAAAAAAAAAAAAAATGCCAGTATTCATAATGTTTCAAAACCTAAATATCTATTACTTATGTTTGCCAAAGCCAGTGCCAAACTGTGAATATATTTAAGATTTATAGTGGGAGCTGTAATTTCCCAATTCACTTGATCAAAAGGGAGTTCATAATAAGATAAGATGCCTTTAATAAGATACCTAGAAAAATGAGGACTACACCAGAGGCTGATTAGCCTGTTAATTGTCTTTCATTGCTTTTCCTATTTCTGTTCTTATTCTAATCACTTCATCCCATAGCCTAAAACTGCTATATAAAACCTAGCCTGTGGAGCTACAGCATAGGACTCATCTAAGAGTTTGTTAAAAATGCACAATCTCAGCTCCCACCCCAGACCTACTGAATCAAATTCTGTTTTTAACAGGATTCGTATGTGATTCACTTAAATGTTAATGTTTGAGAAGCACTCACTTTCTGATATGGCTCAATTAAAGACTGCAACAGAAATCTCAAAAAGATGTAAAAAATTAACTAGTACAGCATAACATGGTCTGATGTAACTGAAGGACTTTCATATAAATTAATCTTTTTGAAAATTTATCTTGTAAGGATATATTAGATTTCTATTGCTGCCACAAAAATACTATAAATGCATTATTATCTTATAGATAGGTCTGAACTTCTGTAGGTCAGAAGTTCACTATGTGTCTCACTGGGCTAAAGTCAAGGTGGGCGGTGTGAACAGGGCCATATTTCTTTCTGTGTATTCTAGGCAGGGAATTGCTTCCTTGATCATTCAGGTTGTGAACAAATTTCAAGTCCTTGCAGTTGTGTGGGCAAGGCCCCTGTTTCCTTGCTGGATGTCAGCTTAAGGACCATTCCTGGTTTTTAGAGGCTGCCTATGTTCGTTTTTTATTGGTTTGTGGCTCCATTCTTTCAGCTTTAAAGCCAGCAACAATGGGTCAAGTACTTCTTATTCTTCAAATCTCTTCTCTTTTTTTCTTCTGTTTCATCTCTCCAAACCAACTTTCTGCCTTCCCATTTCACTTTGTTTGTTTGTTTGTTTTTGAGACGGAGTCTCACTGTCACCCAGGCTGGAGTGCAGTGGTGCCATCTCAGCTCACTGCAACCTCTGCCTCCCAGGTTCAAGCAATTCTCCTGCCTCAGCCTCCCGAGTAGCTGGGATTACAGGTGTCTGCCACCATGCCTGGCTAATTTTTGTATTTTTAGTAGAGACAGGGTTTCACCATGTTGGTCAGGCTGGTCTCGAACTCCTGACTTCAGATGATCCACTCACCTCGGTCTCCCAAAGTTTTGGGATTATAGGTGTGAGCCACCCCGCCTGGTCTTCCCATTCCACTTTTAAGAGCTCATAGGATTAAACTAGGCACACCTTGATAATCAGGGATAATTCCCTGTTTCAGCGTTTTTTAACCTTAATCACATCTGCAAAATTACTTTTGCTGTGTAAAACAGCATCTTCACAGGTTCTGGGGATTAAGGTATAGACATCTTAGGGAGAGGAGATATTATTTTGTCAACTGCAGAGTGATACAAAGCTGACAATGATGTCTTCCCCATACAGCCCTGATGAGAAAGTCACAGAACTCTGTGGTGATATAACATTTCATTTTGATTTGAAATAAGTTGGAGGGATAGATTAGAGGAAGACCTTGATTCAGCTGGATATTCCTCGAATAAAAAACCATTCAAGAGCAATGTATTTTATAATAGCCTTCTTGATATTCGCTTATAGAGGACTGTGGACACAGTTATGTATTTTTTAACATACTTTCGATTTATTCATTACTATTGACTCAATCAAATTTAACATTACTGTTTAAAGTGTCTCAAGCCCTGCAGTAGGCCTATGATAGGATAAGTGAACCAAGTGATACTTAAGAACTCACTTTAACAGCTGCCACCCGGATTCGTGTGTATAAATAACAGTTGTAAAGTACACATAACATAATAGTAAGTGGAAAGAGTCAAATATATGAAATTGCTCAAATAACAATTCTATAAAATAAAAATTCAAGAAAGTTGTTAGCATTTTGCATTTCATGTCTTTGTCAGATCATTGTGGAAATTACCTATAACTTTAAGAAAGAGTAGAACTAATAACCTTAGAAGAATGCCTGGATTTATGAGTCTCTCTTCTGCCAGGTACTCTGTTGATCGGCATACTGATATGGACCGTATTTTCGGCATCCACTCAGAAAATGGCTCTATTTTCACTTTGAAAGCCCTTGACCGGGAATCATCTCCTTGGCATAACATCACTGTTACAGCCACAGAAATAAGTATGTCGGAGCTACATCTATCTGAACACACTGTCTTTCATCAAAGTGGTAAAATAATAGCACCAGCTAGACTCATTTTCTTGAGTGGTATGATTGTACCCTTAGCAAGAGCTTAGAGAAATGGCTTAGAATGTCAACACATTTTTAAATTATTTCTAAGGATTATCAAATAATTCATTCATTTCAAATTTGGTTTTCTTGTACACCTTAAATAGGAGAGAAATATAATTTAACCTCATAAAAATAATCTAAGAAAATTATCTATTAGAAATAATACTTCATTCTCAATTATGTTTTCCTCAATTTTATTGTGCTTTTCTTTTGGACCATGTAAGAGAGCTGAGATATTCATCAGCAGCTCAATTGAGAAAGCAAACACCACAAAAAGGATCTGTTGCTAAGCTACAAATGGGTGAGTGGTTTCACTGCTTCTGTGTAAATGAGACTGAAATCTTCCACATGTTCTCGTTGCAGATAACCCAAAACAAAGTAGCCACATCCCTGTCTTCATCAGAATTCTAGATATAAATGACCATGCTCCGGAATTTGCCATGTATTACGAAACATTTGTTTGTGAAAATGCAAAACCTGGGCAGGTAAATAAAGTCATTAAAAACTTAAAAGAATATATTTTCTCTTTATAAAGTCAAATGACATTACATCACTTTATTTGCAGGATTTCTTTTGTGCAAGCTATTGTCAATACTTCTTGTCCACTATCCTTAACAAAGAACTCACAGTGATTTTTAAAAAAGGTGATTAAAATTGTTTTCATAATGGAATCAATAATATAGTAGGGAATATTATAACATATGTTTTAATTTATATACTAGGTTTATAGTGAATATCACATATGTAGAAGCTGTTACCGCATTCATAATTATGCTTATGCTGAGTTATCTTCACTAATAGAATGAAAATATATCATTAAATAAAACCTGAAGTATGAAAATGAAATTGTTTCATGTTACTATGAAGGTAATCATAATCATTGTTTTCTTGATTACATTTTGCCACTTTTAATAGTTTTAGATTTTGATATGAGCGGTATTTTGTAAGTTTTAAAGTTTCATATCATTGAAATGAAGTAGATTTGTTTGTAAAAGAATTACGAAGTCTCCTTACAAAGTAATTCTTTCAAATGTATACAAAGTATTCTAAATAAATGCAGAATATGCTAATTTTTGACAAAAAAGTAGTATTTTTCAATAACAGTAACTGCATAAATTTTACCAAAAGTAATTTAACCATGTAATTAACTACTTTAAAGATAAAATAGGTGGATGTTAAGAATCATCTATAATTCCATCATGTCTCTTTAAGGTGGAAAATAAACTAAAATACAGTTTTTCTTCTATTCCAATAGAGAATATTATGAACTGAATGTTCGTAGCCCTCCTCCAAATTCAAATATTGAAAATGTAACCCTAGTGTCATTGTATTTGGAAATGATGTTTCAAAGAAGTAATTAAGATGAAGTGAGGTTATAAGGGGATACAGCCTGATCTGATGGAAGTAGCATACAAAGAAAAGATAACAGAGAGCTCTTGCTCTCTCTTTCTCCCTGTCCCTGAATTCATGGACCAAGGAAAAGCTGTATGATGGCACTCAGGGAGAAGGTAGCTATTCATATTTGCAAGCCCTCACCAGAAGCCAACCATGCTAGCCTCTAGATCTCAACCTTACATTCTCCAGAGCTATGAGAAAATGCATTTCTGTTGTTTAAGCCAGTAAGTTTGTGGGATTGTTATGGCAGACCAGCTGACTAAGACAGAGATACACAGCACATTCCACCTACATATACAAAAATACAAATGAGATTTTTATTTGTAATAACATGGAATTTTTACATAGCTATTTGGATAAAAATTTGCTTTTCTTTTTCATTTTGCAACATATAATGGGCATCTCAGTTTAGTAAATGATTTTTTTTAATTTGATGCTTAATTTTCATAGCATAGTTACATATTACTTATTCTATTATTACCTTCTTAATGGAAATTTGGTTTATCCACAAAATGTTACCCTAGCAGTACCCCAGTCATACTATAATAAGCATTGTAGTACATTTTGCTTGTTTACCACCTGGTACTACTTTCTTTTGATATAATTCTCAAAGTAGGAAAAATTAAATTGTATCTATAAATATTAATAAATGTTCCCAAATACTTCTCCAAATCTGTCATAAACTAGGTGATATTTCCACCAAACACGTATGATTGCCTATGTACTTGGCAACTCTTGATTTTAAATGTCTGCCGATATGTAAATTTCTCATAACACTTTTAGTGTGAATTCTTTTATACTCATTAAGGCCAAACTTTTTTTTTTTTTCATAAAAACGTGGACTTAACAATAATTTACAGCTGTATTAGTTTCCGAGGGCTGCCATAACAAATTACCACAAACAGAATGACTTAAAACACAGAATTTTATTTCTCATAGTTTAGGAGGCCAGAAGTATAAAATTAACATGCAACAGGGCTATGCTCTCTCTAAAGGCTCTAGGAGACTATCCTCCCTTGGCACTTTCTAGCTTCATGTGCTTGCCAGCCATCCTTGACATCCTTTGGCTTGTGGACCCCAATTATTCCAATCTCTGTCTCCATCAGTTAATGGCATTCTTCCTGTATCTGTTTCTGTGCCCAAATTTGCTTCTTCTTATGAGGACTCCAGTCATTGAATTAGAGTCCTCCCTAATTTAGAATGATCTTATTTTAACTTGATTTTATCTGCAAAGAGCCTATTTCCAAATAAGCCACATTCACAGGTACTGGGATTTAGGAGTTGAACAGATATTATGGGGGAACACAAGTCAACCTACAATCACATATAAATATTCTTTACTCACTTATCTCTTAGTATGCTTGTCTTTTACTGATTCATGTGTGTTATTGATATGTGCTGATATTTTATAAAAATTAAGTATAATTGATATTATCTAATTATAATTATTTAATATATATTACTCTAATTGAATTTAACGAAGTTAAAAATAAAATAGATTTTAAGTATATGTATATCCTCATAAAATATACTTATACAAAGCCCATCTAATAATTTCAAGACTTCAAATGTCATATATAACTAAAAGATCAACTTTTTATGATTTAAATTATTACTAAAAGATTTGTTATTGCTATGTAGGAACAGAAGGTTGAGCAAAAGTATTAGATCTTATATAATTATTTTCTTATGTTCCAATTTTCTAAGGAGAAAAGTTTATTAAAAATTGTGCACTTTCAAAAGCACTTTATTAAAAATACAGTTACATATCACGCTGTCAAAATGATGTAATTATTGTTAATATAAAATTAAAAGTGAAAGTAGCACTGACTAGTGAGTATGTAGGTTAGAATAGTTGTAAAAGGTATACAGTAAAACAATGGAAAGCTTAAACTATTGTGAATTTCAATAACTTTTCACCACATAATGTTAGACTATGAGACCTGCTTATTTTTGTAGAAGAGAACGCTAAAAGTCAGAGTAATTAAATGGCTGTGATTTCAAATCACACAGATGGGAAGCACCCCAATGTGTAGCTCAGTGCTTTTTCCTCTATAAAATTCTCAGTGAAATTTTTCTGCCCAACCCATAGTTGGCTGTTCCATATTCCATCAGGACACCCTTCTTATTTACTTACACTAGCTCAGCCAAGAGGTGCTCTAATTTTGAAACTTCAACATTGATTTTACAAAATATTTAAAGCATTTCTTCATATATCTGTCTTTGCAAATACTATTAAAGGAAAAGCAAGCAATTTAAATAAAATAGTTTAATTATAGTAATGGTGCCCATAGCTTCAAAATCATTTTCTTTCTGATAGTACATGACAAATTTATTATTTTAAAAATATATTAATAATATTGCTAATATATAGGAGTGATTGTGCTAAGCACTGGTGTTTTTAAAAATGCATCTTCTATGTACTCATCCTTTGAAGAATTATTTTCTAGTGGAAGTAACAGATTGCTCATCAATTAATAATACAATGGACTGTGCCTTTCAACAATATCAAAAGAGGATAGGTATTGGAGGGATTGAATTTTTATTTAAGCTGGCCAGATATAAGACAATAATGCATTAAGATACCTTGCAAACCATTGCTTAATGGATGTTTTCCACTCTTAACTAAATAAGTTATCTAAGACAAAACTATAAAAAATAAGACATTGGCATAATTTTCTGCAAATGGCATTTATTTTGTTTTCTTGCTTTGTTTTTGTGATGTATTTAAAGCACAAATACATGGATTTAAGATATCTTGTAATAACAAGAAAATTGCCTTAGGCTTAATTAATCAATTAATTAATTTTGGTTTCAGTTGATTCAGACTGTCAGTGTCATGGATAAGGATGACCCTCCCCGAGGTCACAAATTCTTTTTTGAACCAGTGCCAGAATTTACTCTCAATCCGAATTTCACCATTGTAGATAATAAAGGTATAAGAAAATTTCTAAAACTAAAAATTATGAAACTTTAAGATACATAGGTAAAAACACGTATGAAAGTTTTTGTTTTTTTACGTTTTCTCCCCCCAGATAATACAGCAGGAATCATGACTCGGAAAGATGGCTACAGTCGCAACAAAATGAGCACCTACTTACTGCCGATTTTAATCTTTGACAATGATTATCCAATTCAAAGCAGCACTGGTACACTCACTATTCGTGTGTGTGCCTGCGATAATCAAGGAAACATGCAATCCTGCACTGCAGAAGCCCTGATCCTTTCAGCCGGCCTGAGCACGGGAGCTCTCGTTGCGATTCTACTCTGTGTCCTCATACTGCTTAGTAAGCTCTGCCCCTCTGAATGATCCTTTAATTCACAAAGCATGGTGCACTGAATAACACTTTTCTCTATAGATAAAGATAGAACATTTTCACTTTTTATTAAAATTGTTCTTTCAATTAGGAAAACATAAGAGTTTTTTTGTGTGAGGATAGACCCAGCTTTCCAGAGACCAAAAAGAAACATCTAACAAATGCTATACACATGCATATTTAAAAATATATATTTTATAACATTAGATATTATATTTTTGACTATATTCACTGTTCTAAGGACATTTGATTTCATTGATTTCATCTTTGCATCAACTGTATAAGGCAAATACTTTTCTTCCAGAGAAAGGCTACATAGTTTACTCAGTCACTCATTTAGAAAAAGCTTAGCTAGCATTCAAACACAGATCACTCTACCATAGAGTTCTCCTTTCTATTATTCCCAAACCAAAGACTACTTTGCCCTTACAAATAACAGTTACTAACATATTCTGAATCATCTATATCAGATGTCTAAGCTGCAAATGCATTAAAGTTGTCACAGTAAGTTAGACATTTTC
Organism: Hylobates moloch; assembly: GCF_009828535.3. Lineage (NCBI taxonomy): Eukaryota > Metazoa > Chordata > Mammalia > Primates > Hylobatidae > Hylobates > Hylobates moloch. Next base: position 24,362,970 of record NW_026652292.1, on the reverse strand, counting down.
CCCTATATAACTTGTTGCACATTGGTGTGACATACCAAATTAAAAAGTTAAAATTCTGTTTCAAAAAATAGCAGTATGCCGCTGTGGTCATACCTAGCCCTGCAATATTTTCTAAATAAAGTCATGTTCCAACAGCGAATGTTTTAGTTGAGCATGCACTAATAGGACAACGATTTAATTCAATTAAACAGTTGTTCTACTGGAAAACATTCCAAAAAAAAATTGTTTCTATCAAATATTCAGCCCAAATGCTTATGCTTAGGGCAGGAGAGCTAGCCAAATTTATGTTCTAATGCTCATATGTGCTGGCTTCTTTTCTCTGCAAATCCTTTCAAGCTATCTGGATGAAACCCCTTTGGCCAGATATCCTTGCAGGATTTCAGTAGGGGATTGATGAAAGTGAGGGAAAAACATTTGTCTCAGTTAAGATGATCCAACTATTTAGAAAAACATTTTCTCAGTGTGGTTTAGAACAAACACACTGCTACCATCACCATCAGCAGTTTCAATCCCCACCTACTGCTAGAGAGTTCAACTCCTCTGTAAAATATTTTTGTATCCCTATGGAGATAAAAATTTGGCTTAGTCTTTTAGCTAAGTGCTACTGATTTCACGTTGTTTTATTTGCTCAGGAAGTTCCACTTTCCTAATTTAGAACAACATGAAAATATGTTTATTGTTAAATCATTTTTAAAATTTCTATATTAATGTAATGTACATACACACGCACAAAGACGGTCATGCACACATAGGGAACCGAAAGCATCCCCCCAAATAAGTTTAGATATTTTAGCATTGTCAAATTAATTTGATACTATTTTTTTCTATGCAGAAATCCTAGAAGGTTTCTTCTTATATTCTGCAGTCAGCCACCTTTGTTCCTTGAGCAATATGGAAAGCACTAATTTATTATTTTTCACTTTCCCAGCTCATTACCTAAATGTGGAGTAATTTTTTATTATTGTAGTTAAAATTGCTTCTAATTTAGAAATTTATATTTTCAAAGTTATTAAAACACTTTATTGTTATTTTGAGTCTTTATGGTAATGGCTGGACATAGTTAATGCATTTCTATAGTTAAGAGAGTTCGTTTTTCATAAGATAGTGACATAGCACTGACAATAATATATTAAATATACTTTCATACATTTTGAAGAAATGTAACTCTTAGTTTATATCTATTTTATAAGGCAAGATGGAAGATTAAAATCTAGGGCAGGGCTTTTTAAACTTTTTGGTTGTAGGGACACTTTTGGCAGCCTGATGAAGCGAATGGACCTAGCCAGAATGACGATTTAAATTTATTAGAGTAAAACATGTAAGACAAAAAGGAAATATGCTAACACAAATGAAACAAAAAACACAAAGAAAACCATGCTTGCTTATCAAATCATGCATGCCGTGTCCTGGAGCAAATTTAACTATGGTTTGATTTATCTGTCAAACTGTAATGCAATATAAAATATCTGTCACACACACTGCCACTATCACCATAGTTTATGCCAATAATCCTATTGAAAAGAAATGCTAAATTTGAGTTACAGATGGATGGAAATAATGATGTACTTTTTTTCATTTCTTATCCTATTCTTCCTGAATTCTGTTTATGTGCCCCAGATTAATAACCTCAATCTAAGAAATGATCTGATAATTTTAACACGGTAGAAAAGGAAAAGCTCAGAACAGATTCTAAGGACCATTTGTGAGAATTAGTAAGTTTTTATTAGCTGAGAAACCCTTAATAAAATTTGACTACACAATTGTTATTTTATTGATTAAAAAGTAGAGAATTTATAAATTTATTTAATATTAAATTTAGAAAGAAATCTCTTTTTCTAGTGCATGGCTCAAATTTGATAGATATCATATCCATATTGGACTTAATTAATCTTATGTCCATCTTTTAAAAGAAGAGTACAGAGGTCTCATTTTTGCTGCAGTTTTTATTTTTTGTATCTCTAAGATGAACCTGAATTATAGCTCAGCTCCCAAAGCCCATTCTGTGAACTTCTAATTATCTTTCATAAAATCTTACTTTCGGTTAGGAAGAGCTCAGAAAAGTGTGCTGGCCAATGTGAAAATAACATTGGACAGGGCTTTAGTGTAGTTATAGGGGCCTCACGGGCCATGCTGAAGTGTTATAGGGGCCTCACGGGCCATGTTGAAGTGTAGTCTCAATGACAATGAGTATGCTTTGTTTCATCTCAATGTAAAAATTGAGAAAAAGAATAATAGCTTCTTCAGCCAACATTGTCTTATTTTCTGTGAAGCATAAATAATACTGACAAACAGTTAAGAACCCTAAAGTAAAGGAAACCTAGTTTGTATTTTTCCTTGGTAATGCTGAAGTGTGTTTTGAAGGTATTTTCTTGATTTTATTCTCACATTTCTTATATGCAAAGTTATGGGCTTGTCCAATCTTTAATGGAAAATTTATATTTTTAAAATTGTGTTTGCTTCTTTTTAAATGAATCTTATTAATTGCAATATGAGTTTATTAGAAAAAGGTTCATCTTCCAGGACACATAATTTGAATCCCAGTATTATAATGAGAAATAAGAAAATATATTATATGAGGGGAAGTTCACAGTTAACTTTGTAACATAGGCATGTAAACAATAAAAATAATACAGCAAGTAGAGGGAATACAATTAACGTTTCATTCCAAAAGCTTAAATCGGACCTTGTATGTCAAGGAAGTCCTCATTAACAAGATACAGTCTGAGGTGCTTTGTAAGATAAGTTAAAGATGAGTTTGAGTATGAGTTTTATATTGTAACTTTTAGAGTTATATTTCAGCTTTCTAAGCCTCCTATAAAATTAGACCAATAAAGGAATTTAGTTAAACCTATGAGATATGGGAAGTGGTAAAGTCAGTGACTCATACACATTCATGTACGTGTGTATGTACAGGCATAATATATAAATATAATGCATATACAAGTATATATGTATCTATGTATGACTAATGTTTTGCATATATTCCCTTGAATCATTAAGAAATGATACTTGCCCCAAAGTGAAAGGAATGATCAATATCATCATGAGTAGAGCTTTAGCGTTTTTGTATTTGAAACAAGTGCACGTTTGGAAAGACTGCTGAGGTGTCAGGCAATTGCAGTTGGATAAATATAATAGTTGTACTTGAATAAAGCATTTTCAATGCCAGAAGTTCATAGGAGAGTATGTCTTGACAGTAAATTAATGGCATGGTAATATCTGCTCCTTTATCAATACAGTGCATCCAGTCATTGCCTAGAGGAACTCTCTATTTGTACAGGGTAGTTAATTCTTTTTATTCGATCAATCTTAGTATCTCCTGCACCAAACAAATTTCACACTCAGAAGTGTACTCTATTTTATCCTGACTCATGAAATCTCACTATTTTCCCATTTCTTATTAATAGTTTTAGTCGTGTTGTTTGCTGCACTGAAGAGGCAAAGAAAAAAGGAACCTCTGATAATTTCAAAAGACGATGTGCGGGACAACATTGTGACCTACAACGATGAAGGCGGCGGGGAAGAAGATACCCAAGCTTTCGACATTGGCACATTAAGGAATCCAGAGGCGAGAGAAGACAGTAAACTTAGACGGGATGTAATGCCTGAAACTATTTTTCAGATAAGGAGGACTGTGCCTCTGTGGGAAAATATTGATGTACAAGATTTTATCCATCGAAGATTAAAAGAAAACGACGCAGACCCAAGTGCACCTCCATATGATTCACTGGCAACGTATGCCTATGAAGGGAATGATTCCATAGCAGATTCGCTCAGTTCTTTAGAATCTCTCACAGCTGATTGTAACCAAGATTATGATTACCTCAGTGACTGGGGGCCTCCTTTCAAAAAACTTGCCGATATGTATGGGGGTGATGATAGTGACCGAGACTAAGGATTGTTTGACCTGATCAATATTAGTGGAAGTACTGTCTATGTTATTAGATTGAGTGGCCTGCATTCTTTTCCTAGGAGGAAATCTTTCAAAAATTGAAATTACAAACAATACGTAGGTGTTGTCAAGTAGGGATTTGCTTAATCAGTAAGTCTTTGTGAATGAATACGAATGATACAGATTTTTTAAAAAGTAATAACCAGTTCACCCTCTTTGCCTAACCGTCTCGGAAGGAAAATATATCACATCCATAATCAATAAAAATACGTAAAAGGCTTTTTGTGCCTTTTCTTAGGTATAATAATTTATAAATGTTTTCTTAACTGACTTTCAGTCACCTTTACAATTAAACTAAATATTGTGCAACTGCTTTGTAAATTAATATGCAAAAGATATATCCCTAATGAAATAGGAATGACTATTACTGCCATATTTATTTAGTTGAAGAATGTCTTTGTGTTAATTCATTCATATTTTTATAAATGTATATTTATATTTTTGTATTTTTATGAAATAAACTAGTATTTATAAAATACATTTCATTTTATTTAATTCCTAGAGGCAGATCTGATCTCATTTATAACAAAAATGTTTTACACTTTTAAATGTAAAACATGATTCACTCAGGGAGTAAGCAGTTCGGAAACTACTGCATGGATTTAGACCTACAATGTAGTGAAACTATAAAATAGCTTTGGTACAAATTGTTATTTTTCCGTTTCATCACTTAAATATTGACTAATGTTTATAGAAACACTGATGTCTAACCATCAATAGGGTATGAGACATATTTGGAATATAAAATATTATATATATACATATATATATATATATAGCTGTGGATAATAAACTTTAAGTTTTTATTGCAAGTCTTCGCTACAGGATCAACCAGTGGATTGTATTTGAGAGTAAATGAAGTGTGTATCAGTAATGTTATGTAGATATAGAAAAAATTTAAATCAATCTTCTCTAAAATGAGAAATCATAGTTCTATTTTTTTCTTCATGATGAGACAATTAATGGAATATGTGCTCAGGTGTGAGTAACATGTTTAAAATGTGTATTGAAGACTAGAAAGCTTGTTTTTAAATTTATTATTTTATTGAGGAAATTCCAGGTCATTATATTTGAGAAAATTTTGAAAGAGCTAAGGAAAAGTTGAGAAAAGAAACCTAAAAGAATGTAATGGTTAACTAATGATTGCGATTGTCCAGAAAATAGAATATAGGCACCTCAAAGCATGGGAGAGAAGAAGAGATGGGAATCATAAACAACCATCATCTGCAAATATTTGAAAGACTGCCATGTGTAATCTGGCCCTGATATGGCCTAGAGTATAAAACTTAAACCAATATACGGGAACTTCACAGAGAGATTGCATGTTATCTATTTTCTGTGCCAAAAATTAACCTTTTATTCCTCTTTAATTATTCATCCTTTAGGAAGCAAATGCCATGCTCATGGTAACTCCTAGGTGGAATTCATATAGGAGAAATTTAACTTTGTCTAGTCTATTACCAAGAGATTTTACTGAGCAAATACAAAATTATAAACATGTACTTATTTGTTGTTATATCACTATGTTGTAAAGTTTTTGTAGACCAAGACTAACTCAAGAACTTTATCTTCAGTAGCTAACACACATTAAAGATTGAATTTAATGCTAAGAAAAAAAACATACTGGACTATTAAGAATTACTTGAAATGTTTCTCAGGACGCAATCACCCAGGAAACAGAAAGATTTTTAGTTTTAGTTTTAATTTAGATAATTTTAGTTTTATCTTAGAAAGGAATTAGTTCCCCCATTGCCAAAGCTCTTCCATCATAGATCAGACAAATACTTTAATAGGATATGTAGAGTGGCTTGAGGTAATTAAAAAATAAGTTAGGCATGGAGCAAGGCCTCTCATAATCACTTTATTCTATGATCACTACAAGGTTAAATAACAATAAGTAAATCAGCTCTAAGAAGACCCATACTGACTGTACATGTAATGGCTGTTTAAGAAAAGAAGAAATTATATGGCAGGAGAGATGAGGAAATTGGTAGTTACATAGCTTGCCTGGGCTTACCATGCTTGAAATACTAAGAACACTGCAACAAACCAAGCTACCTACAAGCTGTAGATCTATGATTGATATGAGAGAATCATATTGTCATTAGATAGAATGAGACATTAAATATTTAACTTGTGAAATATTATTTGGCTGTCTTTTTTTGAGAAATAATGAAGTTAGTTTCAAAGTTCTCACTTTCCTTGATCTGTGAAATGACTGACCTATGGTAGTCTTTGTAAGAAGGACAGAGCTAGAAGAATTAATATTAACTGGTATGTGATTGTTTTATATACCTGACTTAAATGCTATGAATCAGAGGATCTGATTGAATCAAGGAAATTAACAGATCTGTGTAACACTAATACTTTCTATACTTTTCCAATAATCTATGAAATGTCCATAATAGGAAAAATGCATTCAGGAGCCAGATAGACCAGATTTTATTATTTCCTTACTAGCAAACTAAATGAATCACTGAAATTCTTCAGAAAAACAGACATCATAATATTCACCCTATTGAATTTGGAATTCGTTTTACTAGATGCACACAATATTCTCAGTAAGATTTGTTTCTATTACTTTATTCTCATGAACTATGGGGTTGTTAAAATTTGAAGATAATTTATGCTTAATGTGTACTTACCAAACTAAATTAATTAGCTCTGATTATTCCAAACTAAAATAGAATTAAATTAAAATCAATTGAGTAACCATTATCCCAAATATAATTAAACTTAATTTCACTGTTTTATTTAGAAAGTTCAATAATTTTTAGAATATGTCTATATTTATATCTGAATTTCTTTCAGTATGAATAACCTGTCTACACTATTTGCATTTTAATACACAGCGGAGATATTATTCCATTCAATTTTGCTCTCAGGCACATTGAATCGATTTCAATGACTTAAATACCAAACTTAGTAAAGAAAATAAAATAGAATTAACAATAAAAGCAAGCAAACAAACAAGAAAAAAAGTACTAATATCTCACCTTAGTCAGTGGTGGATATTGATCATTCCTTTCAGTTTGGCACAAGTATCATAATTAGCCTCCCGGATTCTTTATTCTGTTGGTTGTTCTTTCACTTTACTCAGTCTTCTTTCCTGGTTCTTTCTCTTCTTTTCTCTCTCTCTGTTGTACAGTTGTCCAGGCTTTTTCTTTTCTAGTTAAATTCAGGTCCTTGGTATTCTTACCAATTTTCCATGTGACTATACATATCTGTATCTATATCTGTATCTAAGATATAGAATGAAATTTTCTGATTTTATGCCTTCCACTTTCACCTCTAATAATCCAAACATACATCCGACTATTCTAAATTTCTACTTGAATAAACATGTCAAAAGTAACATGTCCAAATTTTAACTACTAATTTTCACTCCTGTCTTTTCTCAACTTTCCCCATCTCAGTTAATGTCAGCTCTATCCTTCTAATTGTCCAGGCCATAAACCAAGCAGTCAATCTTCATTTATTTCATTCTGTTATCTTCCATATCTAATACTGTAGAAAATCCTACTAATGATACCTTCAAAATTTAACTGATGTACAATGTGTTTTCATCATATCTCCTGCTAAAATGCTGGTCTAATACCCATACTTGGATTGTTGCAGTGTTCTTCTAAGTGTTTCTTCTCACTAGCTTCTGCTCCTGCAATCTATTTTCAACCCAGAAGAGAGCAGGTATGCTTCTTTTTTAAACTAGCTAAGTTTGGACATCTCAGTGCTCTTTTCAGAACTTACCAATTGTTCATGTGCATTGAGACGCAGTGCTCACAGTGGCCTCTAAGGACACGTCAGATCAGATTCCCAGTATTTCTCTGATAAATTATTCTCATTTCTTTCACTCATTTCAATTAGATTATTTTGGGCTCCTTGTTTTTCCTCAAAACTGGCAAGCATTTTTTTCCCATTCGACTGGCTAATTACTTTCTTTGGAATAATCTTTCCCTGGATATCCACAAAGTTAACTTCATAACCACCTTCAAGACCACTTTTAAATGTGACTTTCTTAGTGAGGACTACATTGAACAGTCTACTTAAAATCACCATCCTCCCCACCCATTTCTCCTTTCTCTATTTTTAAAAATAAATGTTTGCCACAGCACATATCAACAGTCAACCTGACACAGAATTTGTTTATCCTTTAACTTTTTGTCTGTCTGCGTCTGCTAGAATGCTTGATCTCTCTGGACAACAATTTTTACATATTTTATTCATTAAAGTATCTCACGTGCCCAGATTGTTGTCTCATACCTTGTTGGCATGCTGCAAATACTTGCCCAATGTTGAATAAAATGCTCAATATTTATATATGAGAGCATTTTTAAAATTTTGTAGAATATTATAAATACACGGGAAATGAAAAATAAAATGTGGCTGGGCATGGTGGCTCATGCCTTAATCCCAGCACTTTGGGAGACTAAGGTGGCAGGATTGCTGAGGTCAGGAGAACGAGACCAGCTTGGGCAACACAGGGGAAAACCCATTTTACAGAATTTTTTTAAAAAAATTAGCTAGGTGGAGTTGTGCATGCCTGTAGTCCTAGTTAATTGGAAGGCTGAGTCAGGAGGATGGCTTGAGCCCAGTAGTTCAAGGCTGCAGCAAGCTATAATCACACCACTGCACTCCAGCCTAGGCAACAGAGCAAGACCCTGTCTCAAACATAAATAAATAAATAAATGTGAAAAAAAGAGAAAATTATAGTCAAATTTGCAACAATGCACCTGCCTTCAACACAATATTGAATATACTCTAGACTGTTAAATTGAAAGATAGTTTGCTAAATTCTGGTTGATCACAATTAAATCACTATTTGAAAGAATCTTTTCAAAATTTCTGAAAAATGAATAATTTTTCAAGTTAAAAAATAAAAACCTCACACAACTAAAATTGTATTTAATAATCTTGGTTTCTAAAAGATAGCAGTAAAGGAATTTTACTACATTTCAGACCATCAATTCTAAATGTCAGAATCAAAACACAACTCACACAGAGAAGGAATAAAAATATGTACACTTCTCTTCTGCAATTGTAATTAACTTTATGATGGCCTAGTTATTGGGCAGCTTTTAGCCCACTATTATCTTATACTCGGGTTATGGAATATAGTTTCTGGCAAACTGAACAGTTAAGCTCTAAGAAAAATGTTGTCTTACTTAAATATGCTTAATTTTTTTCCAAATTTCAATAAAAATATTGGCACTCTTTTGTTTTAGAATAAATGCACTTCTTTAATAGTTTATAATGCAGTAGAAATATCAGCTACTTCAATCTTTATGGTGAAAATAGCAGCCAGGCACAGTGGCTCATGCCTGTAATCCCAGAACTTTGGGAGGCGGAGGCAGGCAGATCGCCTGAGGCCAGGAGTTCAAGACCAGCCTGGCTAACATGGTAAAACCCCATTTCTACTAAAAATACAAAAAATTAGCTGGGCTTGGTGTCACGCACCTGTAATCCCACCTCCTTGGGAGGTTGAGGGAGGAGAATTGCTTGAACCCCAGAGGCAGAGGTTGCAGTGAGCCAAGATCATGTCATTGCACTCCAGCTTGGGCACTAAGAGCAAAACTCTATCTCAAAAAAAAAAAAAAAAAAAACACTGAAAATAGCAACCTAGAGACATTGAACCTCATCTGCCCCGTAGTCAGTTTTTTGTTTTGTTTTGTTTTCTTTTCTTTTGTTTGTTTTGGAAAATATATTGCTAGCTCATATTGTGTTTAAAACTGTAACAAGTTACCACACTATTGAGCGCATTTAAAAATCAACATATTTTACCTATAAATTATTCTCTCTAGATTTTCTTAAATAATATAACAGTTAATTTAAGCATTTATTCATTATATTTATGTCCCACTAAGGTAATTTTATAACTTGCCACTTCATGTCTATGACAGTTTTCTTTTAGATGGTTTAACATTATTATTATTTATGAACAGATAAGTACAAAACTCTTGAGAGTAATAATTTTTCAAGGATATATATTATAACTATATTTCACAAATAAGAGGCTTATCTTTTTATTATATTTAATTTTAGTGTAATCAAAAATATATATGTTATGGTGTATGCTATTCCATGACATTTTTGGCTTGGTTGTCTATGTTTCCTTATTACTAATTCTGCCCCAAACTCTACGGCAGTTGTCTAAATTTCAGCTTCAGACACAAACAAGTAGGGAATCGATTTTAGATTCTTGAGGAAATCTCTACTGCAGTTTGCTGAACTGCTCCATTCTGGACAGACCAGTTCCTCACTCTACCTGTGCTGAGCCCTCATTCTGGTGTTTCGTTCTACCAGCAACTGGGGATGGCCTTGATCTCCCCTGAAGAGCTACAGTCCCGAGCCCCATATCCCATAGCAATCACATTCTGTTTGTTTGCCTTGCTCTGCCTCCTCCCAAGTATAAGATAATTTGGACTACACATCTCCCAAATGATGTTATTGTTTATTTTTGTCTAATATTACAGCTTTGTTATACTTTAAAAATATTCCTTGGTAATCAGTTGTGCTTTTTGCTCTGGCTGTATTGGGCACTTTGGAGTTGTGCTAGAAGGAAGGATGCATTTTAACTCCCTGGTCATCAGAAATCTCTCATATGGATATTTACACACTGTTTCATTAAATTATATCATCTGTGCTCCTTGCAGGTATTGGGCATTTAAGTTGGTAACTCCTATTATGTAACATTAGCTACAATTTTTTAAATGTTATAAATGCTGTTAATAAATACCTTATTTTTGATTTTTGATGATTTTAAGTCTAGTATGTAATCCTTATTCATATTAGCAAATAAGAAATTCATATGTAGAAAATTACAAGAAAAATATCTTTTCAAGTGATTATGTTCTTGAGATGAATGTAAGTATTCAGATTTTTTTTTGTCTTCACATTCATTCAATACTACTTATCAGTGCATTGTATTCTAGATTCATTTAATGCCTTTCATATATTAGAAATTTATTATGCACACATTCATTTAATAGCCAATTATAACATGATCCAGAAGAGCATTTATGTGGCAGCAAATGAAACCAAGTCAAGTATACAATTCCTATATATTTACTTGAATTAAGAGTTCTAATTATCAGAGCATGTCACATTTATAACCACTTTATAATTTAACTTGTTAAGAATGCTTCAGTTTTATGACATGGTAGTTTCAAACTTTTTTTTTCATAGAAAATACATTACAGCTTTTTTATTAAATATAGGATATATTTAATTATAAAAGTAATGATTTTAATCAAAAGTATTCTTGATACTTCAAATTTTAATTTATTTTCTTCAGGATGCTATGTCAAAAAACTCCATGGACAGAGTCTTATGTAAGTGAATAATTAATAGATTTATTAATTTTATAAATTCTTTTTAAATACTAGCATTATGCAAAGCCATGTAAGAAATTTAAAATAGTACAATGTGCACTCTTATTTTCTTAAGATTTTGGAATTCAATTCAATAAACACAATTAACTAAAATATAAAGTGGTATATGATAAGGGTTTAGAAATGACAGAAATTAACAAAAGGTGTTTTTGGCTTCACATTTTTAGGAGTTTTCAAGTCACATTATATTGTTTAAAAATTGTTGAATGAAGATTACTATATCCAGTAAAAATCAGTCTAAGGTACTTTTGAATAATATATGTAAGACACTCTCTGGTTGATTAAACTCAGCCAATTTTTCTGCTAAAATTTAATGTCACAGTTTGTTAACAAGGAGTCTGACTCAATTTTTTGATGTTTGACTGCTGATAGCTTTTAAGCCTCCTCCTTCCCTTTTCCCCTTGATCCCCGCTTCTGGACAAGCTGGCAAGAAAGCTCTGGTGTTCTCTCCTTTGGTGCAGGCAAGAAATTCAAATCTTATAAATCCTCCCTACATGAGCAAACTCTCACCAGCCTGTACAATAAAAACCTAGGCAAGTCTCTTTCCTTCCTCTCTCTCGCCACTTAGGATCTTCCTGAGAGGCCTTCCTGCTCTCCCCAGAGATCTCAGTTATATCAGTTAAATGATCAAACTTTCCATAACCTCTTGATGTGTGGGGGGCATCATTAGTGTCAATGTCCATACCAAACTGCAAGTGAAGGTCCATCAGCCTTTGCAAAGTTACTGACGTCTAAAATGGTCGTTTGATTAGGCTAAATGCAACTTAATACTCAGGGAACTCTGATAAACATTTAAAGATAAATATTTTGCATTGCCTTTTTATCCCCATCTTCACAATACTTTAAAGATAATATCTCCTAAGATTTTCTTATAAAGAAATGGCTCAAAATTTTATTGTATTTATTTGTTTAATGCAATATACTAGTATAGAATGTATTTGTGATTTTAACTGTAGGGTGATTTATATTGGATTATTGAAAGACTAAAGAGTTTCATAAACAGAGGCATAGAATAACAACATGCATTAACATATGTGAAGCCCAATGAACATGAATTGAATACTTGATAAATGCCAGGCATCGTACTAATCATTTTACAGGGATTACTCATTGAATTCTTAAAAGTCTTTCACTTGGTTATAATTCTTATCTCCACTCTATATAATAGGAAACTGAAACCTATATAATATCACAAGTTAGTAAAATGTGGAGGAAAGTTTTAAATTCAGACAACCTGACTCAGTAGACTTCCCTTTTAATCAGTATATTATTCCAGATCAGCATCATTGTATAAAACTCAGAGGATGGTGGCATTGAGCTGGGAACTGTCTAATCAAATTATTTTTCTCGGATAATATTTTTCTCAGATAATAGTATTACATTCAATTTGCTGAGAGAGAAGAAAAAATAATGAATGGTCTAATAAGAGTTTGGAGTTTTGAAAAAACAAAAAATATGACATTTTTCTTGTAAAGAAAGGATCTGAAATTATACAAACAAGTTCTTGATAAGGATAATATCTGAAACTGATGCCATTAGAAGTCTAATAATAAATAGCCAAAGCTAACTTAAAACTGCAGTATATTAAAGCAATGTCCCCCACTGTAGTATAAAGCAAGCAGTTTAGTATAGTACCTACAATGAAGATTTACTGTGTACTTATATTATATTCATTACCATTCTTGAAAGGCTGAAAGTAAGGATAGGCTAGGTGGAAAAATGAGAAATGTCATTAAAGAACAATATAATAATATCTGCCTTAGAGAAAACATCCAAATTGTTAACAAATAATTTTTAGTAACTATAAAATCAATGTCCAAAAAATCATAACAGTAAAGCTAAAATGCAGCACATCGGAAAATTTCTGTCAATTATCCCTCTCAAAGGGAAAAAATAATCTCTCATTGGAGAAATTCTCACAGAATTTTGTATAATATTATTTTACTGTGGATAAATCATGTGGTGTGTTTGTAGGGTTAGATATAAGTCCAATTTTCATTGAAAGCTGAAGTGTCTGAGACTTCTGCAAAAACAAACACTAATAGATAAATTTGTATTCACACCTTGAAGACAGATAGGAAGTACCGTGACTTGAGATTTGAGATCAGGAGTGAGATCATATGTCTGACATATCCCTATGATGCTTTAAAACTGTGAAAGATCATTTTTGAATTAATCTGTGGAGCAATCAAATGAAGATGGGGACTAGCAGCAGTTAAGTCTAATTCCAAGAAATAATATTAAACATCACACCTGTTATTAGCTACTTCCACCATAAAGAGAACAGCCTGGAATTTAAGAACATCTTTCTGGGGAAATGAGAAACTAGATACATGAACAACGGTGACATTAATTTCAATATTTATTTTACTCTGACCTCTGAATAAGATGCTGTGTTTTTGTTTTGTTTTGTTTATTTGTTTTGTTTTTTGTCAATGGTACTCAATTAAATACAATCTCAGAGGTGATCCAAAGTGGTATTTTAGCAGTCCTTTGCTCTGCTCCACACATATCCACCCATTTCTCCAGCATGACTTTAAATGTGTCAAAGTGCAAATATTTTCTACAGTGCTGAGACAACTTTGTAATGACAGAAAGCTCCATACACTGCCAAGGGCAAAAACCAGTATAATATTTTGTTAAACAGAAGTTAATGTATTGGTTCCCTGCCATATGCTGACAGCTATATAACAACATATTTTGACAGTGTGGAGGGTTGTTCTTATATGTTATCTGAATATGTTTAAAAACTGATTTTTTAATTTTTATAGAAACATAATCCACACTTTGAATCACAATTCATCATTTATTGGGAAAGATCTATCTGGGAAACATCATTTTCTAAATATCCCACTTATTTTCCATTCACTACAATGGTCACATTCTGTATTGGTGGCAGCATGCTAATGTACTGTGTAACTTGTAAAAATGTAGCTAACAAAATTATACTTACATTAGCTTCAGAATTGTTGATGTATTTGCTTAATAAAATAAGGCATCTTATCAAGGAATCATCACATGATGTGATCTACTTCTTACTTGGATATTATTTATTGAATTATATTAACCTATTGAACTGATGGAAATGCCTATTTAGTGCCATTAAATATGAGAATAGACATGCTCTGAATAAAGGAGTTGATTATACTGATCTAAGTATTGGTTAATAATATGGTGGGGAAGTTATTTCCATTTCATGGTCTGTAAAATTAATTCCTTAACCTTCCAGCTATGATGAAAAATCTCATTCTGCATTTTTTCATTATTAATGTACTCTCATACTTATTATCATGAAATTTTATTAAATATTCTCAACTTTTATTTATTAAATCTCCAATGCAATAACCATTAGCTTTGCTCACTGAATAACAAGTAATTTAGGACAAATGCTGGAAGATATTTAAATATAAATCTATGGTAATTGTAAGAGTGATTGGAATTTCTAAAAATTTTTATGTTAAACTCTGCTCTAATTCAATTGAAACTAATACAACTAAACTGCTTCTATTGGCATATGTATAACACATTAATTAATTCGCATGATATGCTTTTTTTTCAGTAGTTTAAAAATGTTTTCTATTATCCTCAAAATACAATATTCTTCTTCCATTTAAGGATAAATATGAATGCCACCAGGCAACAGAAGCCTACAAATAAAGTAATATTTCAGAAGAAAAACAAATGTGTACTTAACAATTTTAGGCATCTATTTTTGATAAATTTCTGCAGATGCAGCAAAAACAACATTTGTGAATTGGGATTAAAATATTAATTTAATATTAAGTGGAAATTCTGCTCGTCTTTGATGGAAAAGCTCATTTTACAGATTTCTCTGAAGACTCCAGAGGAAAAGTAGTAAATGTAAGTGATCATAAAGGAAAGCCCCAAGCTAAAATATATGCGACAAATCTCTAGGGTAGTTGCATTTTCAAGTACTGTAGAAGCAGAAGTCTATTCTGAGGAAAGAAGAAGAATGTTCATTCTCATTTTTCTTCAATTTATGAGGAGAAGGAAATTACTTCATTAAAATTTAATTTAAAATTAAATTCCAGGTAGAGAAAAACCAACCACAGAAATGAGTTGAATTCTAACCCACTGAGAACCAAGATGACAATGATTTAAAAAAGAATATGCTCTTATGAAAGTTCTCATGTGCTCTTACAGCATTTATCATCTTTCTAGCCAAATGTACTTTATGACTACAAAGGCTAACAATCCGTGTTGACAGGAGTTAAAAATAGGTAACTGGGGGACATTAAGTAGTAAGAACAAAATGCTTGACCTTCCCTTGTTTGTCTTGCTTATCTTATTTAAACTATGTTATTTTTTTTTTCCATTTGCACTTTTGGAGCTGCTGAAGTGCCGATCTTCTAAGTGATTAGTTTCCTTAGTATTATACTTATCCAATAGCGAAATCTTTCCTTCTGAAACTGTTTTTACAATAAGATGAATAGGCACATATAAATATGTGTAATGCGATTGTCAACTGCATGGGGCCAAAAGAATTCTGTACTCAAAATCCTGATGAAGCTTCATTGACACTTACTTCCCTGGAACAGGTATAACATTTCCATTGGGAATGAAATATATATATATTATATATATAATATATATTATATATAATTTCCACATACATATACAGAGAGTACTCTTACAGTGATTCAACTTACAATTTTTTGTCTTTCCCATGGTTGCAGAAGCCATACACATTTAGTAGCTAGCAGTGGGATCCTCTCTCTCACTGTTCTGGGCAGCAGCAGTGAGCCATAGCTGTCACTCAGCCACATGATCATGAGGGTGAAGAATGGATATACTACAGCGTACTGTTGTTGCCAGGTAACTTTGCCCCAGTCTAGGCTAATATAAGTGTTCTGAGCACGTGTAAGGTAGGCTAAACTAAGCTATGATGTTCAATGTGTTGTTTCTTGCAATATCGTCAGCTCACATAAGTTAACCTCTTTGTAATTCAAGGAGTGTCTGTATATAATTATGTTTTTAAGTTAAGGTTAATATGTCAAGATCATATAACTTAATTGTTTTCTGATTAGCTTCTAACAGGTAGTTTCAGGGAAAAATAAACACTTATTTACCATTGTAAGCATTACAAAAATTATTGTGAAAAACATCATGCTAAAATCTGTTCTATAATAAACTGTGACCTTTCATGTGAATACAATGTTTTAATGGGTTTGTCTTCTAAAGGTGTTTGAGACTCCAGTGTGAGCCAAACAGTGTGTTGGAGATTAGGTAAACAAAAGTGGCAATCAGGGTCCTTTAAATTTCAATGTCTGACAAAATGTATATACCCATTCCCATAGGATGGTCAAATGTTTGGGTTAATAGCATTATTTCAAATATTAAGTTTTTGATAGGACTCCTGAAGGAACTTAAAGACTCAAGACAACACTTACAAAGATAACATTTAAAAAAATACTATCGAATTCTAGTAATGTCTATGAAAACATCGTCTCCTTCAGTAAGCACTGAATCAGTTTTGTATAGTACCGTTTACTAACTTGACCAATTGTCTTCATATTCACAAATCAATGTTCTCCCATTTTCTAGAGATCATTTGTGCCTTTACTTTGGGTAAACTCTCTATGTTTCTGAGAGCCTTCTCAGGGGACTACTGAAACTACAGAAGTTCCAAGATACTCTTCTTTGGCCTCTAAGACTCATGGAGAATGTGGCGAGGGGTAGCATTAAGGAGTCGGGAGAGAGCCTCCCTCTTTAAAAGTGCAGCAAACTATCGCAAGGACAAAAAAACCAAACACCGCATGTTCTCACTCATTGGTGGGAATTGAACAATGAGAACACATGGACACAGGAAGGGGAACGTCACACAACGGGGTTTGCTGTGGGGTGGGGGGAGGTGGGAGGGATAGCATTAGGAGATATACCTAATGTAAATGACGAGTTAATGGGTGCAGCACACCAACATGGCACATGTATACATATGTAACAAACCTGCACGTTGTGCACATGTATCCTAAAACTTAAAGTATAATTTAAAAAAAAGGGGCAATGTTATTCCACGTTGTTCTTACCATCATGGGCGGTTTCAATAAGTATCAAAGCTTTCAATACCTAAACATTAGTAAAAACTGCCTCCAGCATCATGTCCATAGGAAACATGTCAGATTTCCCCCCAAAATATTCTCACTACGCTCTGTTCTGCTCTGATTATAACAATAGTGCAAATCACTTATTCAAGAGCTTAGCACCGTCTAGTTAAGGGGAGAAAAGAAGCTGAATTGCATTTTCTAAAAGATATTCCTCATTGGTTTTGTGAATAATGTTTGCTTTTCTTGGAGCAATCCATCACCTGATTTGGGGATTTAGGACTGGGGTAGATTGAAAAAATGGACACAGATTCTCTACAACCTCTCCCACCCAAAATTGTTGTCTATTCCCTCATCCCTTGAGGGAATTTCAGCTAATTTGAATTGATCCTATAGACTAGGAAAGAAGTAATCTGTGCCAGTTCTGAACCTCAACAGGACATTTAACTTCTGCCCTTGCCCCAAGAAACATTCCTCCACCATGGGAACAAGCCTGACTAGCCTCCTGGAGAGAGATTCTTAGCTATTCCAGTTAATGCTCCAGAACTATCACTAAGCCCAGAAAATAATATCTAAGTCAATATGAGAAGGGCCACCCATGAAAGCCTAGGACAAATTGCCGATCCATGGAATGTGATCCAAATGAAATGCTTGGTTTTGTGCCACTACATTTTGGAGGGACTTTTTATATAGCAACAGATAGCAGAAGAATGATTTCCTCTCCTGCACATTGAGGAAGAGGATCAAAATACCCATTTTCTATGAACAAGATATTTTTGTAACCTCTGACATTTCATGGTTAACCCCTTGCTTCTTTATAATATCAAGCACGTACAAATAGATGAAGGAAGACACCTCAGGATTGGAAAGCAGAGACATTTTAGGGATATTTTAGTGAGTCTCAAAAAAGTTTTTAATGACACATTTTTGCCCTCATATTTAATTCATCAAAACAGAAAGATGTCATATTCAACATGTTCAATGTGTTTAACTGAAGAAAGAGATTGTATATGAAAGAGTTTACAGAATTAAGAGAACCAACAAAGAACAGTGAAGCACCCAGGGACCACTGACAGAAGACTTTCCCCAGGGTCCCGAAATATAAGGAGAGAAGCAGTGTTTCAAGAACAACACTGGAGTGTGGTCCTTAGTCAGGCTCTGTGGCAGAGGAATCAGCCTAACACCTTACTTGCGAAAGCAGAGACAACAATATATTGCCCTTTCTCCCCATTTGCTCTTTTATCTACTGGTGTTTCCCATTGGTGAAACCCTATGGGAAACTTAAAGACAAGAAAGTCCAGTGATGCACTCTATAGATTTTAGGAGACAGCAGCGTGGAGCTTATCAACAGAGCAGACTAAAGAAACATGGAAAACGGATCTAGAAAGGACCAAAAAAAAAAAAAAGAGCCAGTAGGGCTGTCTCTTAGGAGATCATGGTGAAAGTCCTATCCAACTTCATCACACTCTATACATATAAAAATGTTTACTGTGTGATCTTAGGTACTGGGCATTGTGTTGGATATTTTTGTTTATATATTCATTTATTCGTTTGAAAATACTTTGAGGTTGCTGTCAGCTTTATCTCTATTCCACAGTTGAGGAAACAGAAACACAGAGATGTATTTGGCCACAAAGCTAAAAGCAAGAAGATTGAGGATTTAAAAGAAAGACACTGTGGCTCCAGAATGTATGATTTGATTGATCCTTTGCATTGTGTTCAAAGGATTATGTAGAATCATTGCTGTTGAAATAAATCTAACCAACCTAAAATATATAGCACTAAGAAGCACCACTGAAGTTCAAGGGCTTATATTAAAGTAGATTGACAAAAAGAACCCGAGAGAGATACGTGCGCTACTTCCCTATTATTCTCCACAAACACTGAGCAGGCTCAGCCAGCAGCGCCCCATGGGCGCATGCTTGCTCAGAGAGGAAGAGACCCCCATGCTCTTTGTGCCCTGAAGATTCTGTAACAGTTCTTCCTTAAAACCCAGAAGCAAACTCTAACATAGTGCTTTGTACTGAAACTTGTTTAATGCATACCTAATAGCTGTTCAGCCAGCTGATCATTCAATTGACCTAAATACATGAGTTCCATCTCCTAAGTGGATTCTGAACAAGCTGAAAAATTTTTTGTCAACTCTTTCCTAAGGATCGAATTCTGGAAAACATTATTCTAATGCAAGGTAGACAATAAAATAACCTGAATGTGATATTATAGGACTGTGATTTGCTCTAAAGATTTTAAATAAAGTTGTCATGTAAGTTATAAATCAAAGGATAATCTAAAGTGAAAACAACTTCAAATTATTTTTGCAGGATAATATTACCAAAATACTCAGTTTGTATAAATCCATATGATTTCAATTTTCATAAGAAATTTGGAAATTTAATTTATTCTCAATTCTTATTTAATTTATTCTCAATTCTAAATGTCTGGGATAGAATCACAAATCTCTCTGTTAATAGGAACACCATTCTGATTAATCAAACATATGTAGAAAAACAATTTTTCTACATGTACAGACATCTATTGTTATGAAATATTTTGTAGGTCAAACTTTTATAATTATGCAATTATTCCATAGTTCAAAAAGTGCTGTACTTAGGACAAAAAGGGTCATTTTGGAAGTATTAGATCTTAGCACATATGGCAATCACTTTTTCCTATTAATAAGCATAAAAAATGTAAAGGTAATTGGCTTCCTAAAATTTGAGAGTTATTAAATCCTCATGAAATGTGATTTTTTAATGATTTAGTTGAGTTTTGTACTTTATTCATCTTGGCACTCTTCCTGTAGAAAATATGAGAAAGAAAAAGCCTATATGTCTAAAATAAATGATTCCTACTTCCTGGTAATAGGTTGTCTTTTAAAATATAGTGACTGACAATAACATAGGAAAATTCAAGAATTTCAAAAGTCAGCTCAATTAACATCCTAAGATGTGTACATTTCCCTTCATTTTTCAGAATTTAATGCATTAAATGCACCAGCTGTGTAACTTCATTTTATTTAAATTCAGCATCTCTCTCACTAGTGTGTTAGGTCCAGGAGAGTAGAAATCAAATCCTACTTGTTCATTTATCTTTAGGTCATAGCACATGCCTGCGCTCCAGAGTCAGTTAATATCATATATATGATATATATATCATATATATACACCTATATATGTGCACATACATAAACTGAGATATATATGTAAACTGAGATATATATAAATATATAAACTGAGATGTATATATATAATCTGAATAATAGATATTTAGGGTGAATAATCCTTGTTTTAAGAGTGGAGGATATTAGAAATATCTTACCAAATAAAAGTTAGAGATTGTTCCAAGTGATGCTGAAGAGAGAAAATTAAATTAGGGATAGCAGTCTTTCCAAAGGAATTGTCTACACTACAAAGAATCATGAATAATAATAATAATGATAAAGTCAAAGCTCACCTTCTTGTCCTTTATCAGTGAGAGAATTAACAAAAGGGCAATAAATGGAAAAAAAATCTGTGAAGATCTCTCTTAGCAACTGTGCTTACAGCATCAGTGAACCAATGCCTGAGAGAAGGTTTGCTATTCTGGGACACAATGGCAAAAATATTTCATTTAAATGAAGAAGATATTGGAAGAAGATCATGTCTCTCAGAGGTTCCTGAATGGCAGCCCTGTTAAATAATATCTCTTCTTAGGAAAAAAGACATGAGTAACTGATCATGGAGAAAATGGTTTACTTGATTTTATATCTAAAGAACACTGTTTCTCTAAATCACTAGAATGAATCACCAGTTGGCATTCATTGCAGTCGTATACCAGGAGAGCAGATGGAATATAAAATAGTATGAAACATATCTACTGAGGAAACAAGCATTTTAAAAGTTAATGAAAGACAAAACAACAAGGGAATAAAGTAGGCCTAGTGAATGTTAATGTAATGACAGCATAGAGTACCCATACACTTTTAATGAGTATTTAAGTGGTAAATAACACTAACATGCTAATAAAAGTACCTATAATGCATTTATTATTTTTCCAAGCATGAAGCTAAGCACTTTAGGTATATAATCTTACTTGATCATACATTTGAGGAGTGTACTATTTTTAAACCTACATTATTGATCAGATAAATGAGGCTCAGGGAGGTTAAATAAAACTTAGGGGCAGGTCAAGGATGCAAATTCAGAAAATCTCATCATGATACGGATATTTTAGCTCACAAATGTTAAGCTATATCAATTACATTAAATGAGCTTTGATTTCTGGATTCTTTGTATTAATGAATAGTTATATAATGAAAGAATATTTTGGAATACTTGAAATTGATTAACTCAACAAATATTTCAGTATCTAATATATGCCAGGTACTTTGGGGAGTGCAAATAAAACAATAAACAGAGGCAGAAAGAGAATAACAATCTACCTCATTCTTTACCTTCCCTAAAGGTACTTATCATTATAGTGGATAATATTCAGTACTACTTACTGAGCATTTGCAATGGCTTTGCCACTGTTCTATGTTCCTTAAATTTATTAATTGATTTAATCTACCAATGAGGTTGGTGTTATTATTAGAGACATTTTCTGAGATGAGCAAACAGGCACAGAGAGACTAAATAACTTCTCACAGTTAATAAGTAACAAAGCTGGTTATTTTCCCTAGACAATCTGCTCCAAGCTCTGCAGATATAATCACTGTATTATAATTCAGGAATATTTTATCAGAAGACCAGTCTAGCTTTCAAACTGCAGATTTTATTCAATCCCAACATTTGCTTGCTTAAGTGTTCATTAACATGGAGTCTAAAGATGAAAATAGTGCCTGAGGGAGGTAAATACATTAGTATACAATGGGAAAATAAACAGGCCTCAAATATCAAGGAGAATAGTGAAGCTGAAGACCATATAGAAGAGAGTTTTCAGCTGTCAGTCATTGGAAAAACTGAGATGGACATTGAGTTAATACATAAAAGAAAAAGAAATTTATATCATTTTTAAGTAACTAAGTTATTTTTGGATCTTTCTGTTAGAGACTAAATTTATCATAAACCCTCCCAAAATTATTATGAAATAATTCAGATCAAGTCTTCTAATTAGAAAAAGATATAATTAACAGTATCAAAGATACTGTTTTGGAAGAAAAAAATGGAATCTAGCTTATCCATTAGCAATCCTCCAAATACTCAAAATACTGTTATGAAAGAAAAATATTGAATCTAGGTTATCCAATAGCCGTCCTCCAAATATAGAATAGAAGCAATTTTAGATTTGGGAACATCTACCAAATTTAGTCCTTAAGATCCTCATGCCATTAAGTGAAATGCTTCATACTTAGCAAATTCTATACAGAAATCTAGCCAAGACACCTAATCTCCTACTCAATCTGCTATCTCCCAGCCTGTTTATTTATTCCAATATCAGAATATAGACCAGTTTCTCTGTTGAATTCTTCATAGGACATTCTTATTTTCTCTTGTAATATGTGCTGCATCTGTGAAAATGACATGATATTCATTCAATTCTGATTTTGATCCAGACTCAGATCATTTATCAAACCCAACAAGCTAGAAAAAGGGCAGAGTTTAATTATTGCTTCCCACAGCCAGATCTTGGTTGTGCGTATTTTAAAAAAACGGGTATTTTTAATCATAGGTATGAAGTGAACTATTTATGTAAATTTTCAGCATTACATAAAAAGAGACTCAAGGATCTGAAGAGTAAGCACCATTGGTATTCACTTGACTTTGCTCTTAAATTTTGAGCCAAAAACATAGTAAGAGCAGAAACAACAGATAGTACACACATCAAAACTCAGAACTTGTTTTATGGTCTAATACCCTCAGCTACTCCAGCCAGTCTTCTGTGGATTAATCATTTGCTATAGAGGTTAGTCCATCAAATCTTTTGATCATTTTCCTCCTCACCTGCTAACAAATATTCTTGACCTTCCCAGGTGTGGATCACAAAAAAATTAACAAAGAAAGAGGAGATAAGAAAGTTGGCACCTGAAATGTAGTGCTGTAAAATAACTCAGCTCTTTGTTCTGTGTAGTCTGCATCTTGTACATGTAAACAAACACATACATTATCTTGAAAGTTTTCGACTAAGGATTTCCTTCCCAAATATAGCAGATTCTTCCTATATCACAGCACTTTCAAAGAATCTCATCAGTATAACTCTTATGCCATCTAAGTATCATAAGCAAAAGTTATTCCTCACTAATAAATAAGAAACAACCTTCAAGTCTCATTGATGTAATTCAAGATAAGTGAGGTTTATTTTGTGCTCATTTAACAGTTCTGTGTATTTTTACTGAAAGTGATTTTCCGCACAGCAACTCAAGAACTCAACTGATCCCTTCAATCTTGTAATTACAACATCCTTTGCATTTGGCTTGTAGGCAAGAGAGAGAGAGAGAGAGCGACAGATGGAGATTGAAATAGAGATAAGGAGAGAACAAAATAGATAATTAAAGAGTGAGAGGGAGAGAGAGAAAAATAGAGAGTTTAGTATGGGGCTTTTTTGAATAGGCTGGAAGTGTTATACCTAATTCCCTTCCACATTAAGGTGGCCAAAATGCAAACACATAACCACATGTAAAGGAAGTTGGAAACTATAATCTAGATATAGTTTCAGGAAGAAGGATAAATGATTTTTGTGAATTAGTAGCCAGAATAATAGCTATTCTCTGACAAACCCGGACAAGTGTTTCTCCCAAACTTCAATGACTTCAGTCTCTGTCCCTAGATAGCATTTTCCATTTCTTTCTTTTTGTAAGAAAAATGTCTGATAATTTCAAAATAGAGCACTCGAAACATTTCTGCAAAAATCTATGCTATTAAGTCACCTTTGAAATGTTAATATTTTAGTTTTGGTCAGAGATCTCTGACTGAAAGATTCTAGAGTCACATCAGAGTTTCTAGGGCAACAATTCTGACAATTTGTCTTTGGGGATGACCCTTCAGTTTGAGATGCAGCATGAGTCATATCATAATGCCTTTCTGTAGAACTTCAAAAGAGAAAATTATGTTTAAGTGATAATAAGGACAATAAGTAAGATTGGAGAAACTGAAGACGTAGAAAGAACTGAGATGGAAGAGAATTCTTAGAAGACAAGAGTCAATGGAACTCACTGAATAGTTGGAGGCATTTTTTCACATAGGAGATGAGTGAAACAAACTGATGCAAGTATAAACAATTTTGCTGA
The DNA here is from genome assembly GCF_009828535.3 of Hylobates moloch. Classification (NCBI taxonomy): domain Eukaryota; kingdom Metazoa; phylum Chordata; class Mammalia; order Primates; family Hylobatidae; genus Hylobates; species Hylobates moloch. Next base: position 24,338,364 of record NW_026652292.1, on the reverse strand, counting down.
AATTCTGATAAAAATTTTAGTGAGTTTCTATTTAATCACGTGTTGTTTACTGTTAACTGAGGAGTGCTAGAAATGGAAAATTTGAAGAAAATAATTAAGTTTGAAACAGCTGACTAGAGTTTCTCAAATTATATTTCAAGGAATATCCATCTTGCAAGTTGCATTATGAATAAAATATTCTGTGGTTAAATTTAGAAAGCATTACCTTTATTGAATCTTTATATTCAATAAAGATTCTCAGAATAGCATCTTATAGCATCTGATTTTGGTGCTGTAAACTGTCACATAACCAATTGTTTAACATACTGATTCATCTAAAACATTTAAAACTATAACTTTCTTTGGCCATATTTAAATGCCATTGAATTTAGCATTTCATGTAAGCCACATAAGAGAGCATAGGCTTTATTACATATTTCTCGTTAGCGATTGTTATGACATTCTCAAAATAAAAAGATTGATTATGTCCACTCAGTTTGTTCTCTCTCTAGACATATAACCATCAAACAAAATTATCTCAAGTCTTAAAACTATCAAGCTGAACAGCATGTGTATGATTGTGAACTTTTGGTTCTGCTGTGAAACCATGTTAGCAGGAAAAAATATATATCTATAGGTTATGGCAAGGACAAGCTTATTTTCCAACACATAAGAGATGTATGCTTACTTCTGATCACCAAAAGCCATAGTCATGTTTTTTATAGATATGATTGGAAAACATTTACTCTTTTCCCATGTGGTGAGTTTATCAGAGGCTCACAGTGAAATGATTACACATTACATTTCAGAGTGGAAGATAATGGGGAGCAAAGGTAGGAGCCTTTAAGGTTCATAGAATTTTATGACTATTTAAGTAAATGTTCCAAATGTATAATTTAAGAAGTTAAAGGATTTCTTCAAATCCAACTGAAAGAAAATTTTCCCCTAAAGTGTGTGTTAGTTCTACATAAAGTCAACTTAATAGCATAATTTCCAATCTCATCTAAATTCAACTTTTTTTGTATAAACTCAGCAACTATTCAATTACCCCAAAAAGGGAATAGTGGGAATTTGTAATATTTAATTTGATATCATCTTGTTATTATTTCTTTCTTCTAAGTTCTTAGAACCATGTAATATATCAGTTAGCACTGTAAAAATTATTGAGTTTCAAATACTTGGATCAAGTTTACAATAAAACTCCACATTTATTGTTCCAGGTGCCAGCCTGACATTATGTGTAAATCAAATAACTGTTTAAAAATAACTTAACTTTTACAGACGAAATAAGGAAAATACATATTAATCTCTCTAATCAATAATCCCAGGGCCAAAAATATGCTCCAAACTTAAAACAAAGTTGTTACTTCTCTTTAAGTGTTTATTCTATGGCAACAAACACAGTAACATTTAAGGTGATGATCTAAGCTTACTTCAATTCTATCAACATATATTCCCTTCTTAAGTCAAATTTATATTTACATTTATATTTATTGTCATATGAAATGTTATACATTTTGTGTATACATATTACATATATATGTACACATACATATTTTCAAAACATCATGATAACATGCTAAATATGTAGTCATCCAATTTTGTCTCAAGCTATTTACTAGGGAGCTTGTAAAATGGTGTATTTAAAGATGGCTTTTTAGAAATGTCTGTCTTCTTTTTGATCCATCTTCATTCGAATTGTTCTTCTGTTTCTTTATTGACTTCAGCCACTTCCTGTGTGCTTTGAAAGGGCTCTCTCTGCAATGCCTCCCTCTGAAACAAACCAATGTGTAAGAATTACTAATTCTATTAAAACTTTGTTGTACTCACTAAGAAAATTTATGTAAGTTCTCTATATCCTTTGCTGTCTTTTCCCCCACATTTTTTTTTCTTTTTTGCTCTTTGAAGATTCTATTTCTGCCATGTCAGTCTCTCTTTTCTTCTACTTCCACCTCACTTCTTGTGTTACTAACATCAATGCAAAATAGACTCTCCATTGTGTAGCGTGATCTCTTTTTAACTTCACTTTTGGGTCATCATTATTTTACCCCTTTTTGCACAGTAGGAACATTACATATTTGTTCCAGGATTCTATATTTGAATTTAAAAATGTTCTTTGACAAAATACAAAAAGGATAACCACAACCTCAGCAAAAAAAAAAAAATTACTCCTCTGCCTATGAAGCTCCTGGTTATCTCACTCTAAAGTCCCCATTAAAGCCCCTGGCAAGGTCAAATAAGCCATTAGAGTAGGGGTAAGTAGGAACTGGAATAATAACACGTTTACTTCTAACTTTTTATGGTCTACCACATATAAATTTAATTGGTTGGTGCAGCAGAATTTTGAAATGGCATATGGCTCTACCCATCAGAATTCAATAATACTCTTTTCTGTTTTTAGGTAAATGTAGTCACAAGCATTAAACAAAAGGCTCTAGTACCGCATATATGCTAATAAAATTAAGAAGGTAGAATTACTCTTGGAAAAATGTGGCTAAAGACTTTTGTGCTTTGTAACACTTGAAGAAGCAAGGAAACAGAGGCAGTTTTAAAAGTTCCTGGAGACATTTTTAGGAATATAAAAATTTAATAGATTTATTTGTTTAGCTGATATCCTTGCCTTGTTGGTGCTTAGACAAGTATTTAGTTTACTTGATGATTAAATCTGCAGTCTAGAATAAAGAGCATCTGGAATTCCTCTGTTAAGTATAGTTTAAAACTATGCCCTCCAATCACAGCACTTGTTTTTCTATGTAGAAATTACATGATGAGTGTTCTCTGTAGTCAATGATATCTTGTCTTTTTCATTCATTTTGTATACCTATTACTTGATGTGATGCCAAACACATGATAGGCTCATATAATCATTTATTTATATCGGAAAATACTGAATAAAATAGAACCTTGAGATTTTACAGAAGAATGTAAAGAAATTGCAATAGTTCACTGGGGGAAAAACAATAATTAGCCATTTTTTTCCTATACAAACTGCTATAGATGGAATACTTATATCCCCTCACAATTCACATATTAAAGCCTAATCCCCAATGTAATGGAACTTGAAGTTGGAGATGGGATCTTTGAGAGGTAATTATGTCATTAAAGTTGAGCCCTCATAATCGAATAAGGGCCCATAATGGAATAAGGAAAGAAATGAAAGAACCTGCATGCCCTGTGTTCTCTCTCTTTCTTTCGCACACACACACACACACACACACACACACACACAGGGAGAGAGAGAGAGAGAGAAAGAGAGACCTAGTTTACATATTTGCCCTTCTTAGTTTCATGTTGGAATTTGAGCCCACCAATGTTAGAGGACGGGCATAGTGGGAAGTGTTTGGATTACAGCAACAGATTTCTTAGGACTGGCTTCCTGCCCTCCCCATGGTAATAAGGAAGTTCTCCCTCTATTTGTTTACATAAGATCTGATTGTTAAAAAGAGCTTGGCACTTTCTCCCCCTCTCTTGATCCCTCACTTTCCATCTGACACACCTGCTCCCTGTTTGCCTTCTTCCATGATTGTAAGCTCCCTGAGGCCTCATCAGAAACCGACGTGGGCACCATGCTTCTTTTACGGTTGTAAGAATCATGAGCAAAAAAACTTGTTTTCTTTGTAAATTACCCCATCTCAGGTGTTTCTTTATAGCAATGCAAAACAGACTACTACAAATACAAGCAGTTGGTACCAGGAGTGGGGTGCCTAAAATTGTGGAAGTGGCTTTGGACCTAGCTAATGGACAGAGGTTGGAGAAGTTTGGATGGCTCAGAAGAAAGCAGAAAGATAAAGGAAAGTTGTGACTTCTTAGAGAATGGTTAAGTAATTGTAACAAAAATGCTGATAGAAATATTGATAATGAAGTAAAGAATGATGAAGTCTCAGATAGAAACATTTTTTTTTTTTTTTTTTTTTTGGAAATAGAGTAAAGGTCACTCTGTTACACCTTAGCAAAGAACTTGGCTGTATTGTATACATACTTGATGACTTCTTGGAAGCCTGAACTTAACAGTGATGACTTAGAGTATCTAGTGGAAGAAAATTCTAAGCAGCAAAGTGATAAAAAATGGTCTGGCTGCTTCTCACAGTCTATGAACAGATATGGGAGCAAAAAATGACTTAAAATTGAAACTTGTAATTGAAAGAAAAGCAAAGCATAAAAATTTGGAAAATTTACAGGTGGCCATGTGGTTGAGAAGGAAAGAGCATTTTCAGGAGAAGAATCCAAACAGCCTATGGAGCCACTACTTTCTAAAGAGATTAGCTTAACTAAAAGGCAGCCAAGTGCTAATATTCAAGACAATGAGAAAAAGGACTCAAAGGTATTTTAGGAATATTTGAGGCCATCCCTCTCATCAAAGGCCCAGAGATCTAAAAGAACAGACTGACTTCAGGTGCCAGGTCTGGAATGCCACTGCCCTGTGCTGCCTCAGAACACTGCTTCCCAGATCCCACCCACCACTCTGCCTCCATCCTTAGCTCAAAAGTCCCTAGGTATAACTCAGGCCACTGTTTTGGAGGGCATAAATCTTGACGGTTTCCATGTAGTATAGATCCTGCAGGCACCGCAGAATGCAAGAATAAAGGAGGCTTTGCAGCTCTCAGCTAGATTTCAGAGGATGTATGGGAAAGCCTGGGTGCTTAGGCAGGGGAGCCCCCACAGAGATATTCTGCTACATCAATGCCAAGGGGAAATATGGAGTTAGAGCCCTCATACAAAGTCCGCAGCAGGGCACTGCCTAGTGGACCTATGGGAAGGGGACCACCAACCTCCAGACCCCAGAATAGTAGAAACACCATCAGTATGCTCCTTCAGCCTGAAAAAGCCATAGGCATTCAAACCCAAACCATGAGAGCAGTCATTTGAGCTGTACTCAGCAAAGCTATAACAATGGGACTGCCCGATTCTTTGGAAGCCCACTCGTTACACCAGTATATGGGGCATGTAGTCAAGGGAGATTATTTTGGAGCTTTAATATGTAATGTCTGCCCTGCTGAGTTTTAGACTTGCATGGGGTCTGTTGTCCCTTTCTTTAGGCCAATTTCCACCTTTTGAAAATGTAATTTCTCCTTTTTCATTATCATTATTTTATTTTCCTTTTTTGATACATATTTTTATTACAATAGTTTTGAGGGTCAAGTGGACTTTGCTGACATGGATGAATTGTATAGTGGTAAAGTCTGAGATTTCAGTGCACCTGTCACCCAAGTAGTATACATGGCACCCAATATATAGTTTTTTTCCCTAATCTCCCCCAATCCTCCCTACTTCTGAGTTTCCAATGTACATTATGCCACTTTGAATGTATGCCATTGCCTACCCATAGGTTGTGGGTGAAAACATATAGTATTCGGTTTTATTCCTGAGTTATTTCACTTAGAATTATGGCCTCCAACTCCATCCCTTGCTGCAAAAGACATTCTTTCATTATTTTTTTATGACTGAGTAGTATGGAATGGGAATTTCTACACAACGCTTTTACTGCCATTGAATCTTGGATATTAAAAGCATGTCTGCTCCACCTTTGTTTTCTGCCATGATTATATACTTCCTGAGGCCTCACCAGCAGGAGATGCTGGCACCATATTTCTTGTACAGTTGTCAGAACCATAAGCAAAATAAATCTATTTTCTTTATACACTGCCCAGGCTCAGGTATTTTTATAGCAATGCAAAGTGGACACACACACACACACAGAGCCATGATGTGAGGACAACGCAAGATAATGGCTATCTGCAAATCAGGAAGATTGCCTTCAGCAGACAGCGGATCTACCACCACTTTTATCTTGGAATTCCCAGCAACCAGAACTCGCGAGAAAAAAAAAAATTATTGTTTAAACTATCTAGTTTATGGTATTCTGTTATGCCTTCCAAAATGACTAAAACACAAACACATCCTAACTATATTCCAGAGTCAGTTTAATGTTTGCATTTTTCTAAACACACCTGGGTGATATGATGTGACATGTTTATAAAGAACAAAACTTGGTGTCACAGACATGGATGGCTGCAGTGGAAATGGTGAGTAGTAGTAAAAAAAAAAAAACAGGGATAAATTTTAGTGGAACAAACAATGGTATTTTCAACGTATTGAATATGAGATATGATGAAGTTTCAAAGATGATTCCTTAAATTTGTTCTGAGCAAGTGAAATAATAGAAATGCCTTTTCACTGAGTTTGGTGTACTGCAGAAGGTTTAGTTTTGATAGGGGTATACAAACAGTTTCTTTTTGTTCACATTAAGTTTGAAGTGTAATTGAGAAAGTACTTTTCTGGAGTTAAGGAGTATGATCTATACTTGAGACATAAATTTGAATCTCATCAATATATAAATTATTTTAAAATTCAAGAGACTTAATCAGATAATTATTTTTGTCAAACGCTGATGGTTGAGAAAGATGAGGAGGTCTTAAGCTTTCCATTGGATTTGTCATCTGGAATGCATTAGTAATTCTGACACGAGTTGTGTCAATGGAGTAGTGGGAATTTAATCACTACTCAAGTGTGCACAAAGGACAAAGAAGGAAACCAGCACTTATTAAAATCATTTCTTTTATGTGATGAGCTAATGAAGTTTATACTAATTGGTAGGAGTTTGGAATCTAAAGAGTTCTTCAAGGTGGGAGATACTAAAACCAGTGTTTATGTTGATGCAAATGACTCAATAGAAAACAGACTGGTAGGGCAAATAGACTTGACAGTCATCTGGACAAAGTGGCTCATGCCTGTCATTCCAGCAATTTGGGAGGCTGAGGTGGTCAGATCACGAGGTCAGGAGTTCGAGACCAGCCTGGAGAAAATGATGAAAACCCGTCTCTACTAAAAATACAAAACTTATCTGGGCGTGGTAGCTCATGCCTGTAATCTCAGCTACTCAGAAGGCTGAGGCAGGAGAACCCTTCGAACCTGGGACGCAGAGGTTGCAGTGAGCCGAGATCACGCCATTGCACTGCAGCCTGGGGTGACAGGGTGAGACTCTGTCAAAAAAGAAAAAAAAAAAAGAAGAAGGAAGGAAGGGAGGGAGGGAGTCCAGAATGTATTCCTTCTGGTGGGTTCTTGGGCTCGCTGACTTCAACAATGAAGCTGCGGACCCTCACAGTGAGTATTACAGTTCTTAAAGATGGTGTCTCCAAAGTTTGTTCCTTCAGATGTTCAGATGTGTGCAGAGTTTCTTCCTTCTGGTGTGTTCTTGGTCTTGCTGACATCACGAGTGAAGCCGTGACCTTAGCAGTGAGTGTTACAGTTTATAAAGGTAGCGGACCCAAAGAATGAGCATCAGCAAGATTTATTGTGAAGAGCGAAAGAACAAAGCTTCCACAGCGTGGAAGGGGACCCCAGCAGGTTGCCTAGGCTGGCTCGGGTGGCCAGCTTTTATTCCCTTATTTGGCCCCACCCATGTCCTGCTGATTGGTCCATTTTATAGAATGCCGACTGGTCCGTTTTTACAGAGTGCTGATTGGTGCATTGACAAACCTTTAGCTAGACACAGAGTGCTGATTGGTGTGTTTACAATCCTTTAGCTAGACAGAAAAGTTCTCCAAGTCCCCACACTTCCCAGAACACCAGCCAGCTTCACGGGAAGGGAGGGAGGAAGGAAGGAATGAATGAAGGAAGGAAGGAAGGATGGATAGATGGATGGGAGGGAGGGAGGGAGAAGACAGGACAGTTCATGAAGCAATGGTCAAAAAGGGAAGGGATACAGGGTACCAGTGGATATTTTGGCCTTAAATAAGAAAGCAAACAGTGTATTCATTGTGATAGAAGGAAGACAAATAACATAGATTCAGTGAGATTTAATAGACTTGATGGTAAATACTTGTAGAAATTTTCCTCTCATTCCTTCCATTTTCTTAGTGAAAAAAGCTATTTTGGAATAAGGCAGTAAAAGAAAGTTGTAGGTGGTTTAGAAGACAGGAGAAGATGTGACATAGGTCTCTAAGAAAATGCATCTCTGCCATCAACTGTACTTAATCTTAATCCTATCTGAAGAAAGAACACTTTCCTTTTTACTCTTTCAAGACTTTAAGCTTCACCTCCAAGTAAAATTGACCACCCTTTCCTCTGGGCTACTTGACCCTGAATCCTGTGTTCCTCCCGTAACACTTTCTAGCACTTTAAATTTATAGTGGTTTCACTCTGATAGACTGTAAGTGACTCAAAGGTAAGAACTTTTGTCTTATTCGTGTTATGCCTAGTGCTTATCATATAATCTCTTTCTTTATGTTAAATTGAAAGGACAAACGATACCATATGTAATGATGAAGCCTTAGTTAAGAGATTACATTTGAAGCCTTTTTCATAAAGTTTACATATAAGGTGATTCCCACAGCACGATAAATAAGAAACATCCCAAATTACACTACTGATAGTTTCAGAAATCTAGAATATAAGCAACAATGTCTTCAACAATCTATCAAGAGTAATTAAAATACATTTTAGTGCTTTTGATACCAGAGTCTTCACTACTCAGGCAAATCAGTCAAATGTACTTGTCTTGCATGATGAACTCTATTTTGGCATATATTTGAATCCATATGTAAAGAAAAATTTCTATTCAGATTATGCTATTTGTTGCAATTAGACTGTAGTTCAAATTTCAGTATGTCCATAAGTAGTAAATTGAAGATCAGCGCTAATTTCAGAATAAAGAAGGTTTTACTCATTTGCATAAAAGTCATATTTGTGAGTGGATTTTAGGATGTGATAGCATTAAATTAGCTTGAGATGAACACGATTTTAATAACAGTTCTAAATTGTCAGCCAAAGTTACTTCTTTCAAAACAGTTACCTCTAGCCCAAACAGCTTCTATATATAACTTTCATTTAAAATACTCTTGGCCAGGCACGGTGGCTCACACCTGTAATCTCAGCACTTTGGGAGGCCAAGGCGGGCAAATCACAAGATCAGGAGATCGAGACCATCATAGCTAACATGGTGAAACCCCGTCTCTACTAAAAATACAAAAAATTAGCGGGGCACAGTGGTGGGTGCCTGTAGTCCCAGCTACTCGGGAGGCTGAGGCAGGGGAATGGCATGAACCCCAGAGGCAGGGCCTGCAGTGAGCCGAGATGGCGCCATTGCACTCCAGCCTGGGCGACAGAGTGAGACTCCATCTCAAAAAAAAAATAAATAAATAAATAAATAATTACTCAGCTCCAGATCTATAACAAAGATGGCTACTTGAATCACTCCTGGCAGGGGTAGATTAGACCCAACAAAACCGAATGAACTTATGATATTTCTACCCTCAAAAGTGATTATTTTCTGACATTGCCTATCCCAGTAAATAACAGCTGATTCCACCCAATTATCCAAGCAGGAAACCATGCTATCACATTCCTGCAGACTTCATGATCCAATCCATCATCACATCTTGTCAATTATTTTTCTCTTAAATTTTGTTTAAAATCGTCTATTTTCACAAGCAAAACTACATTTTCACTCTAAGATCTAGACATATAATTAACTTTGGCCCCGTTCAAACCGTTTTATTTATTCTGCATTCAGCAATATTTTTACGAAGTTCAGCTCTTATTTATGTTACTCTGTATGTTTAAAAATAAAATTAAAAACAAATCAATGTATTCCCATTTCTCTTTTTTTTTTTACATTATTGGGGGAAATTATTTTATATTGAATATTTTTATTGTCTTGATTAATATAAAATAAGAGATCTGGAGTCCCATTTCTCTTAAGCTAATCAACAGAGCATAGAAGGTCTGCCCTCATAGGCCTCTCTAGCTTTGCCTTACAATGCCCTTCTCATTCTCTCCAGACATCAGCTATTCTGTCCTTTTACTGCAGATGTGACACTTCTGTCCAAAATTACTTTCATTATCTCCATGTCCTGGGACATTATTGACTCTGCCTCCTCACACATCCTTCTACTTTGTTAAATTTTAATCTTCTTTCTAATATTAAGTTAAATTTCACATTTTCCGGGGAGATTTCCTTGACCTGTTTGAAAGGATAAAGTCCTCCTCTTGCACCCTTTCAAGGCGACATCATGTACTGTTTCATCAGAGCTATGACATTTTTATATGTACTTGCATGTTTTTGTGATTATTTGATTGGTTAATGTCTATTTCATTAGAATGAAGCTTTAGGTTGTTAAGAATCTTGTGTGGTTTGGTTCACCATCATTCCACCAATGTACATAGAACCTAGTACATAAAATGTCTTCATTAAACACTTGTTGAAAGAATGACTAAGCAAAAGTACACGGAAATACGAATGTATTGGCTGCAATACTAATGTGTTGACTCGATAGACTATATTATAATTTCCCAAAGACATGGCTATTATAAATGTATGGAAGCATTCTGGTTTTAAACTAACTAAAGCATATTTTCTTTTGCTGTCTTTCTTTATATTTTTAGATCCAAAGTGCCAGAGGCAACACTGGAACTAATTGTTCAGAATTGCACAACTAAAGGAGCATTCTGGATTTTTTTTTATCTTTGAACAGATTGCAGCTGCTCATATAAGAAAATACATGCTATGCAAACAAAATGAAATAAATTAAAATCAAATACATTTATGTGGATGATATATCTACTTATAGAATAGAGGAAGCATTTATATTTTTAATAATTGTTCATAAATCATTATTCATGTATACACATGGACATAGAGAATGAAAAATTAGATAGTGAATACTTGGAAAGGTAGGGGTATGAGAGGGCAGTAGAAAATGAGAAATCACTTAATGGGTACAATGTACATTATTTAAGTGATGGATACACTAAAACCCCAGTCTTTACCACTATACAATATACCATCTAAAAAAATTGCACTTGTACCCTTTAAATTTGTACAAATAAAATATCATTACTCAAAGTTTTTGGTTTTCATGGTATAATTTGAAATAAGACTCTTTTGCAATTGTAAGCAATTTCTCATATGTAATCATTTTCTGGATGGTTTTAAAATAAGAAAATATATTGTGTGATGTTTAATGAGGGCTTTTCATTGAGGGCTTATTTAATGAAACATTATTTACTATAATGTTTAAATTCTATATACTCTTAATCAATGTGAGTTTCACACATAATACTAGTAGAAAGGATTTATAAGGAAAGTATTTTCTAGAATCAAATTTTTCTTAAAACCAGGCTGGGGCGCAGTGGCTCATGCCTGCAATCCCAGCACTTTGGGAGGCTGAAGTGGGTGAATCACCTGAGGTCAGGAGTTCGAGAACAGCCTGGCCAACATGGCAAAACCCCGTCTCTACTAAAAATACAATAAATAAGCTGGGCATGGCGGTGTGTGCCTGTAATCCCAAATACTCAGGAGGCTAAGGCAGGAAAATCACTTGAACCCGGAGGTGGAGTTTGCAGTGAGTGGAGATCGCACCACTGCACTCCAGCCTGGGCATCAGAGTGAGACTCCATCTCATAAATAAATAAATAAATAAATAAATAAATAAATAAATAAATATTGTGTAAAGTATATTTCATTCCTAATAATGCTGATGAGTTCTTCAATTTATATTCTACATTTGTTAACAGTTAAGTAAGATAGCCCCTGACAAAGAATAAGGATAATTCTATTTCCCTGGATGTTCTGCCAGTCAGTAGCTAAATGGCCCTGGGCAATGCACATTGGCATCTTGAATCTTGGTTTTCTCCTATCTACAATGAATGTGCTACTTTTGATTATATCTGAGGGAACATTCAAGCCATGATTCTCTGCTCTGATTTTCTAATTCAAATAGAACACAGTATTAATGCAGTCTATATTTTTATCCTTGGAGTTTTCTTAATAGGGAAATTAGAGTAGCTTAAAGAAAATCACAAAAGTGTAAGTAAAAAGGATAAGTAGACCTGGGCATTATTTCCCAATTTGAACAATTTTGCTGCTGAGAGATTGTTTCCATGGTACGCATTCTGTCAAAATCTCTCAGAAAAGATGTCTGTATTACCATTATCTGCTTTGATAATATCAGCTGTTAGCAATCTTACACTTTCTTTTCAAAACAAAGATTGAAGCAAGGACAAAGCATGAAATGGTGTAACCTTATTACTGTGCCAAAATTTAATTCAAATTCATTGTGATTTAGAAACTATAATTTGTGCTGTCTCAAGATGAGACAGTCACTCAGGGATACTGCATTATTATCTTCCTTAGAAACTATTTAAAAAATTCTCTGCAGGGAAGTGAAGAACAACAAAAAATCAAAACCGTGTCTATTTCAAACTAGAACATGTTTCATCTTTCTATGCATTTGATCAATTTAGAAATTAATTTCTACATCTGCAAGTAAGATAAAATCACGTTTATATTCATATATATGTGTATATACATAAGTGTATACACACACACACACACACACACACACACATTTACAAGCAGGAAGATAAATATTCAGACACATATGTGCCACAAAGTTAGAGCACACATCATGGAATAAAATTATCCTCTAACATAGTTTTTTCCTGCTAATAATGCATCACAGATACTCATGCAGAGAAATCAATTGTAGGGGATCGGTCAGAGTGGTGGGAAAAACTACAGGGAAAGGACGCAAACCTTCTGAATGGTCAGAAGGTTCTGCAGAGCCCTGGGGTAGAATAGCTGTAGGCAGTTGTTCTATAACCCTGAGGCAGAGGGCAAGGAGTAGGTACAAAAGAGTGTGGGGGAATTTATCTTAAACAGGCTTGTTTACTTATCTTGACCCCCGAACTGACCTTTGGTCATCGGCCGCATGACATTCCCTGAAAGGGAACAATAAAGGTCAACTACCTACAGGTTGTGTTGGCTCCTGGTTTTTGGCATTGTGCCTGCACTGAATGAAAGCAAGCAGCTCCAGCTTCTCAGTGCTGCTCTCTGGCCAGTAGAGCAGGGCAGTCACCTAGCTGCTCTTACACTGCATACCTGTGTCTGAGTACTCATTTCATCCGTCAGCCAAGGTCTGCGGGACAGACCCCGCAGGTGGTGCCCAGTGTGAGGAACTCTGCAGCGGATCGCGAGGGAATCCTAGTAAACTAAAGTGAAGTGACTGTGCAGTAAGTAATTTGTGCCTGCAGGGGATTTCCAAGTTCTAGGGGATTTTCAAGTTAGGATTTCATTATGGGAAAACAGTTATCAGCTCAACAGCAACAGTATATATAAAAATATTGTAACAGCTGCCTTCAGCTATTCTCCCCCGGGGGCTCTGAAGAAATTTCCGACCTTTCAGAAGGTTTGCGTCCTTTCCCCATGCTTTTTCCCACCACTCTGACTGATCCCCCACAATCAGTCAAGATTTTAACTTATCTTTTGACTAGCTAATGGTTCTTTACATAAAAGTTTTAGAGGTTTGTGTTTGTGTGTTTTTAATGTACACTCTTTGAGCACTTTGAATTAGGTAATGTTGTATTCAATATATTTCTGTGTATTATGTCTATAGCTGCCCCTTGAACAACACGTTTGAACTGCAAGGGCCCACTCATAAGTGGATTTTCTTCTGCCTCTGCCACCGCCACCTCTAAGACAGCAAGACCAACCCCTCTTCTCCCTCCTCCTCGTCAGTCTACTTAAAATGAAAACGATGAGGATTAAGACCTTTATGGTGATCCAATTCCACTCATTGAATCGTAAATATATTTTCTCTTTCTTATGATAGTCTTAATATCATTCTCCCCAGCTAGCTTTATTGTAAGGATACAGTATATAATACATATCACATACAAAGTATGTACTAATTGACATGTTATCATCAAGGCTTCTGGACAACTAACAGTAGGCTATAATTAATATTTAAGTTTTGAGGGAGTAAAAATCTACACACATATTTTTGACCTGTTGGGGGGATTGATACCTCTAACCCCCACATTGTTCAAGGGTCAACTGTTATCAGATTGTGGCATTCTTCTGATCTACCAATTTGATGTAATTAACCACTTTAAGGAACTTGTCATCTCTTCACTGCTTATTACCTTTTCTTTCCTGAATTTGTATTTTTAATATAGAGAGTATTGTTTTGTATATCTGATATATAACAGAGTACAGAATCTGGAATGCATCAACAATTTGCATTAAGGTAGTATTCACCTTTTATACAATAGCATTCAAACTGTACATCACACTATGTTAACATTGTTCATTCTGTTCTTTATGTGAGCTCAGTCCCCATAGTTAATTTAGATTCCAAAGTATTTTTCAATTACAAAAATAGTCTGTAATTTTAATGCATTTAATTTAACTTTGAATAAGATATTTTAATGCTCTACTCCAAATTCTTCAAGTTACTAATAAATATTGACTTAATTCTTTCTATAAATAACTACCTACACACCTTGGGTATATACACTTTTTTTTCATTTGAACATTGACAAAAATAACCCCTTTTAGGTATTATTTTTTAATTTTTTAGACTTGCTCTTGATCTGCTAGCTTCTGCACTTATTCCCTTGGCTTTTATATCTTGATATTCACATTTAGTTGTTGTACATCTCCTGTTTCTTCTAATTTACCAAATCTTGGGCCCTTGCTCTGGTTTTATTTACTTTGTTTTCCCACTGTACTCATAGCTTTACCTGATCTTTGATTTTGGCATTTTCCTACCGTCTGGGGTGGGAATTTCTCTACTTAAAATTCTGGCGTATCCTAAGGCAGTGGCTAGCCAAAGCCCCAGATTTCACAAGAAGGTAATTAATGTGACATTTTGCCTCAAATAAATGATTCTGGCTGATGCGGTTACTCAATAGGTTGCAGTAAATGGAGACATTTCTACTGTCCATTCTCACTCCCCTACCTAGTACAAAAACCCAGATGCAAATGCTCTATTAATCGTGACTTGCCTCGAAATTCAGTTGACAGAACTACACTTCCAACCAGCACAGCCTGGAATCCAATATAAAATTTCAATAAAGTTTCTCTTCAAATGCATTCATAGGCTTTACATATATGCAATAAAGGGTAGAAGAATCGAGAAAACTCTTCTGCAAAGGTAGTAAAGAAATAAAACAGTTTTATTATTGAATACAACCTAAACTAGAATGTGTGCTTCTCAGAAAAGTAGTTATTCATGTGCCACATAAATATGTTTCAGTCAACAATGAGCCATATATATGATGGTGGTCCCGTAAGATTATAGTGGAATTATCCTATGCAGGTGTACAATTTTTTTGTCTTTTATACCATATTTGCCTGTAGATTTTCTATGTTTAGATGCTCAAATACTTATCATTGTGTTACAGCCACCTACAGTATTCAGTACAGTAACTTGCTGTACAGGTTTGTAGCCTAGGATTCATAAGCTGTACCATCCAGCCTAGGTGGGTTGTATGCTATACAATAGAGGTTTGTGTTGTGTATGTGAAAGTACATGCTACGATGTTTGCACAGTGACAAAATTGCCTAATGATGCATTTATCAAAATGTATCCATGTTGTTAAGCAATTCATGACTGTATATTATCTTCTGATAATGCTTCATTTTTCATGTATCCTAAGGTTATTTACAAACCGAGTTCATTTAATAAATTGCAGTAACATAAGTAATTATAAAACTCTTTGTAAACAAATACTTTTTCCCTTCAGAATAAATGTCAGTTTATAAACATGAAATTTTGAGGGGTATATTATTTTTGTGTATAATGATGGCTATGGTCTGAATGTTTGTGTCCTCCCAACATTCCTATGTTGAAATCCTAATGCTCAGAGTGATGGTATTAGGAATTTGGACATTTTTGTTGGTGATTAGGATGTGAGGGCTTTGCCCTCATGAATGGAATGAATGCTCTTATAAGAAAGACCCAAGGGAGCTTTCTGCCATGTCCACAATATGAAAACACAGTGAAAGGATCACATTTTATGAACCAGGAAGCAGGCTCTCACCAGTGAATCTGCTGGTGCCCTGATCTTGGACTTTCCAACCTTCAGAATTGTAAGAAACAATTTCTGTTGTTTATTACCTATGCAGTTTGGGGCACTTTTTTGATATCAGCCTAAATGGACTAAGATAAAAATGTAAAACATATTTATATGTAGTTTTAAAGGACCATGTTAAATTATTTGATATGATTATATTCAGTTATATTTGAAACATAAAAGACAACCTGTCATTTAGTCGTATTTGTATTACAGGACAATAAAGTGTAATTTAAAAATTTACTAATGTAAAATACTGCAATAAACTATATAGATAAAAGTATCTATGTGAGCTATTTGCTGATTTAAAAATTTCCATTTCTTACGGGACCTCAGTACCCACAATGCATGAGTATTTGGCAGGTTGCTTACATGTGGTATTTTATGTTTTTCACTCTTTCATTTAAGTGAAATATACTTGAAAAAGCACAGGTGATATTGTCAGCAAAAGAATACCTTTAATTCTTAAATTAGGATGAATCATGTAATAATAATTTTCTCCATGACTTGTATTTACCACTGATTTGAACTGTTGTGACATTTTTATTGCCTTTAACTCAATAGTGCTTCAATTTCTTGAAAATACTTCCGTATAGAAATCTTAAAGTATAAACTAGCATGGACATAAAAAGACAAGACTATTTAACCATAATGAATCAATTAATCACACAATTACTTTTTCCCAGAAATAGTAGCACCCTAAATTCACCCAACCTTGATTTTCACTAAACACAAGAATCAGATTTTGAGCTCATGCTGATCTTCCGTAAGTATCAACAATAGAACCACATTTAAAAATATATGTCTCTCTTCCTTGGGGCTTGCCATAATGCCATATTACAGGCAACTGAAAGCTGCAGATAAAATATTGATGTTTTCTAACTATTGTCACCTAGTAATATTGCGGCTTACATTCATTTCTGAGACTAAGAATCCTATCTCAGAGAAGAACACTACAGGAATTACAGATGAGAGAGAGAAAAGCAATAATATAATCATTGAGGAAGGTGCTTTGCTGTGATTCAGTGGTGACCTGGTAATATGATCTTAGGCAAGCTATCTCATCTTTCCTTTTCTCAGTCTCCACATTTGCAAAGAAGAGTTAACACCTGCACTCATAATACATTTGTAAGATGTAGATCATTTCTTCTCCAAATAGAACCTAGCCCTCACTCTGACCTCCACATATGAGCTAATTAACCAGAAGAAACCCGAAAGCCATAATTATACTTGCAAATACAAGGAAAGTATTATTATGCAATTTAGCTGGTTCTGGTCCATGTTACATAGAAATCCATGCAGGCAAATGTGTTTCAAATTAAATGTTTGGATTTCTTAAATCTAATTTGATGCATATACTGTGTAGTCTAGTGTATTATATAGCTAAACAAACACATCATATATATGCAATAAAACACCAATATTCATGTAAACAGAGAAAAAGAACACTACAGATACTTCATACCAATTCATCTGTTTTTGTGTTTCCAGATCAAAAAAATTATCTGGATTTTAGATTTCTTTTTTTTTTTTTTTTTTTTTTTTTGAGTCAGGGTCTCCTCTCTGTCACCCAGGCTGAAGTGCAGCGGTGTGATCACAGCTCACTGAAGCCTCGGCCTCCCTGGGTTTAGGTTACCCTCCCTCCTCAACCTCCTGAGTGCTGGGACTATAGACATGTAGAGCTGGGGTGTCATCATGTTGCTCAAGCCGCTTTCAAACTCCTGGCCTCAAGCCATCTGCCCTCCTTGGTCTCCCAGTGTTGGGAGTACAAGAGTGAACCACTGTGCCTGTCCTGGTTTAAGAAAATGTGCATTTCACAATATCAGCTAAGCAATTTAGAATTTTGCTTCATGTAGTCAACATATCACAGAGTGAAATAAAAACTTTACCATAAATTTGAAAAGTAAAGCCAGTGATTTTTAGAGAATTCTGTATTTTTGATGACAAGTTTTGAATTTATAGGGATTCCTGTTCACTATGTATTATTATTATTATGATCAAGTAGTTTGAGAAACAATATCTCAGTGGTCAGTGTAAAAGGTCAAAATCTGTGTATGGATAGAAATGAGTACCAAGAACATGCATAAGTCAGTGTAAATTACTAAATAAATATATAGATAGTTCCAAGCTGAAAAATATGGTTTGAAGGAGAGAGGAAGAGTAGGAAAATCCAGAAACAGAAATAAGATGAGTGATACAGTGAGGGGGTGGGAGTGGGGCATAAGCAAAGTCTTTAAGGGAAGAGGAGGTTGTCATAAATAGAGGAACAAAAATAAAAAAGGAATAGACGTGCCCTGGAAGCATGATTTTTGTTTGTTTTGTTTCCCTGAGTGACAATGTTGTTGGTTGCTGATTTCTGGTTAAACTATACTATGACTATTTAAACTTGACTTAGTAGTACAGTCATTCCACATGCAATACTATAAAAATATGACAATGTGTGATACACTTACGTGAATTAGCTTTCAATGGTTTCTACAGAAAGAAAAAAATAAAATAGCATCTTAAATGACTCATTAAATGAACAGAGATCATTTTAAATGTTTGACATTTTCATTAATACATAATGAATCGTGTGTAATGATTTAGAAACATAAATGCGAGGACTCCGGGTGTTTTATGGAAGTGAATGTTTTACACTTTTTAAAAATTCTATTTTGGTGATTAAATATTATGGAATAAAACCAAGATCCTTATTACGGTGGAAATATGTTTCTGCCTTTCTATTTACATGTCATACAAAACTACAAACTAAAACAAGACATTTAAAGAGAAATAAAATAAAATTTGTTTTTAATAAAATACGGAAATGGAAAAATATTTAAAGATGTTTTCATAAATATACCGCTCTAGCCTGATAGTCTAGAAGACGAAGCACTTACTTAACCTTTACATTTTATTTGTGTCATTGAAAGACACATTCTTTTGATTTATGAAATAAAATTTGACCCTAGCTCATATATCACATACATCACATCCTGAGGGTTATAGGAAACTGACTGCAGGGATCCATCATTATTCAATGTGAATAAAAGGTAATAACACTGACATTTGTAAAGTACACAACAAGAATCATGTCTACCTTGTAGTATTGCCAATTTTTAAATGGTTCTATATCAAAAATTATCATCCCTTTTTTATACTTCCTTTTGTATTTGTTTTTTTGTGCCTTATAATTTGCTTGCATTGTTTTATTGACCACAAATGTCATTTTGCTGGTTAATAATCTCATGCTTGTGAATCATTTGAAACTTTTAATTGGTCTTCTATATTTAACTCAAACTTTCTAAGTATGAGTGTATACACCAAAGGCAACTCAAAATTAAGTTAAAAAATAGTATACCAATAGCATTATGTTTACATTCTTATAAAATTTCCAGCCTGGCATGGTGACTCACGCCTATAATCCCAGCACTTTGGGAGGCCAAGTTGGACGGACCACTTGAGCCCAGGAGTTCAAGACCAATCTGGACAACATGGCAAAACCCCATCTTTACAAAATAAATAAACAAATGAATAAATAAAATACAATTTCTAAGAAGATGAACTTCAAGTATGACTTTCAACTTGATGAGGTTCAGAACACACTACCCCAATATGGCACACTGGCATTCAAGAAAATAGAAGAAGTAGGGAGTCCACTGTCCCCTTTCCCTCACCCTTCTCCCCTGAAGCAGGTCAAAAGATCTTTTTCCACAGGTGGCCTCCCTATATCCAGAAGAAAGAAACATTGTCATCCTCAAAGACACACAAATGTCAACAAACATCTGAACAAACAGGCCTGCTAAGTACCACCAGTTCACTACCATCAGAACATATCTTTTGTCCAATCATACTTCCCCACAACTGACCACTTGACATCAAATCTGAGCACAGAAATATACAGGGCCTCCTATTTCTCTGGAAGCATTTCTGGAGGCTCACATGTCATGTAAAATTTATATTAAATGAATCTGTATGCTTCTCTCTTTTAATTTCTTTTATTATAGGTTCCTCCTCCAGGAACCTGGCCACCAGTGAAGAAAATGACTTTTTCACACCTGCAAACTTTTTGATTCTTTCAATTAAAAATATGAGATTATCTAAATACTGCTTACTACTACTGACAGTGTGCTTTGATGAAAGATCATTTTCAATATATCACTAATTAATAGTTTAATCCGCGATACTTTACAACTCTGTTTTGTTAAAAAAAAAACACATTTTTTCATAACAAACGAAACTGTAATCCATTGACTAGGTTTTTATGAATTTAAAATTATTGAGTCCTTGTTAATGAATAATTTTTAAGGAGAAAAAATAAACTGGATGTATAGGATGAAGAATGGAAAAAACTATTCAGAAGACTTTCCAGGGATCAGTAGCTGCATTACATGTCTACTTATTTTATTTCATTTTAATAACCAAATATTAATGTCATCAATTTCAACATATGTGAGGAAATTAAACTCAAAAAGGTGAAATAATGTGTTCAACATTAAAAAGCTAATAAGTAACATAGTCCAAACTGAGCAGATCCATGCATGCCTTTACATTTATTAATACTTTTCCAACATGTTAACAATTTTCTCTTTTGAAAACAATTGATAAATTTTATTATGATATTGACCATACCATTTTTACAGTCTCATTATTTTTTGCAGAATTACTCATCTTTTCTGCCCTTTAAAATTCTTACAATTGATTTCCAGCCGTATATTCTGTCTATAAAATCAAGTCTTAATTCCTAGTGCCATCCAAACCCTCCAATGAGCCATTGTTAGTGTACATGTGGGACCCCTAACAGACTTGTATTTCCCTTGGGGCTTCAGGACCAACCCTTTGGCAGACTCTTTTGGCTAGCTAAACACCAATAGTTCCCAACTGAGTCTTTTTTTTTTTGAGACGGAGTCTCGCTCTGTCGCCCTGGCTGGAGTGCAGTGGAGCGATCTCGGCTCGCTGCAAGCTCCGCCTCCCAGGTTCACACCATTCTCCTGCCTCAGCCTCTCCGAGTAGCTGGGACTACAGGCGCCCGCCACCACGCCCGGCTAATTTTTTGTATTTTTAGTAGAGACGGGGTTTCACCGTTTTAGCCAGGATGGTCTCGATCTCCTGACCTCGTGATCCACCTGCCTCGGCCTCAGTGCTCTGTCCATCCTCTGCAGGTTAAAAAGGACAGTTACAAAATTCCTCACCTCTCTTATAGCTAGAGTTGGACATAAGGCCTGATTCTGGTTGATTAAATGCATTGTGTTAATTGCCTAAGCTATTAATTTTAAAATCAAGTTTTAAATACAAATCTCACATTCCGATATGCTGCATGCTCTTGATGACTCAACAATATATTTCCTGTGTCTCTGATAGGTTAGTCAGAAAGAAAATTATAGAAAACAGGAAAAGGATGTTAGAAATTACATTTTAACCAAGCAGACATTATCACGCATTTAATTATTTGCAAAAGTAAGATATTAGTAGTTAATAGCTAATATATGTTTTTAATCATATGGATAAAAGGAAACACAATGATTTTTCAAAAGCATTTAAATTTTCCAAGAAATAACAACAAACCTCAGTGAACTGGACTTTATTTAGTTTCTTATTGCTGCTCTAACAAATCATCACAAACTGAATGGCTTAAGGCAGCAAAATTTTATTACTATACAATGCTGGAGGTGGGAAGTCCAGAATTAATCTCTGTAGGCTAAATTCATTATGATTTCAGGGCTAGTCTCTTCTGGAGTCTCCAGGACACAATCCATTTCTTTTCTTTTCCAGCATCTGGAGGCCACTTTGATTTCCTAGGTCATCCGATCTTTCTTCATCTTCAAAGCCAGAGGCTTTGCATCTTCAAATCTCCCCCTGCTTTCATAATCACAACAGCTTTCTACTTCTGACAATTCTACTTCTCTTTTATAAAAGCGCTTGTGATTATATTGCACCACCTCAAAAATCGAAAATATTTTACCTCTCTCAAGAATCTTAATCTCATCCACAAAGTCGCTGTTGTCATTTAAAGTTACACTTCGAATGCCCTTGAAATTAGGAGGTAGGTATCTTTATGGAGTTATTATTCTGTCTACCAAACCGACCAATAACATATGTACTTAAGTTATGGCAGTGGTATTAATTCCTACACCAATACTCCTAGGAAGACCAGCTTTCCCTTTTTGCTCAAGACTGTACCAATTTTGTTCACCAAAAGTCCAGTGTGTTGTTATACCTTCTGTTCTAGTCAAATTGGAACTGCTAGTCATCTTATCTGAGTCCGCAGGCAGCTCTAGTCTTTATTCATTCTTCAAACAAAAATATTATATCTGTGTCCAGGGCAGTGCTGACTTTTAACTACAGGATATTTGGCTAGATATGGGTTGGCCATGGTTAAGGGACTGGGTTTGGAAAAAACTAAAAAATTGTGAGGAGTATGAACTCTAGCAGGGACACTAATGTATATATGATCATTCTTCCTGATGTCTTGTGGCTACTCCTATGGCTTTTATTATCAAATGAATAACTAAAGCTAACCTATTTCACTGTTAAAATGTGTCAACCTCTAGGTCACTCAAATCAGAGATTCAAGGACCCTCAGAGAGGGCATGGCTATTGTCACAAAATTTGGAATAAGAATTTTGGATTTGTCATCTTTTTATTTTTCTTACATTTGCTGGAAATTTTTAAATTTTAGAATGATTACTGTAAATTATGCCAAAGCTATTGTTCACGAGAACCATAGACAAAAGTTCAATTCAAAAATCTGTCTATATATATATATATAAATGATTTAAATGAAAGCTCGTTTCTATTTCTATATTTTGCTTAGTAGCAAGTAGAAATATTTCACATTTATTGCTAAGACAAATGATTTTAACTAAACTCTACTGGATGACCTTCTGCAACAATTATAAAATTTACTCAGAAATGACATAATAATTTTAACTCTTGGTGACAATTCTAAGATTCATGATAATTGCTCATAAATACTATCATATTTAGTTAAATTCCAAAGGTCTTTTTTTTCAAGTAAAATTTCTAACACTTAAAATATGTACTAGAGATAATTAAGCTGATCTCCTTTAGGACTTAGGCATTAAACATATCTGAACGAAGATACTTTCAGGAAAGGCCACAGCAGGTACCTTCCAGGACTACTTCCATTTTAATTATCTTGGTGATTAACGATTTGATCACTCTCTTTCCCCAGTCTCCTTTCTCTACATCTGAGAAGATATTTTTGTCCAATACATCATACAATAAAATCTATGAATTCTTAAGCTATATTATTCACAAACTTCTCGCAAACTTCTCAGCCAAACATGACCACACTGCAAATATGATAAACATCAAACACATTAAACACACACAAATACACACATACACACACACATGCAATAACAAAATAATAATGTCAAAAAAGATACTGAAAAACATGCGTAATTTCAGGAAAGCAAAATCTAATATCTACTTATGAAAAAGTTTTAGAAAAAATACAGGAAGAGCCATACAAAAGGGCAGAATACACTGGAATTTAAAAGACAAGCTACGTTTGTGAGCTGTCATAATTATTCCTTTAAAAATAATCCTGGTTCCTAGATAGTCTAATAAAAAGAAATCCAGGAAAGATTTTTGGACTGGAAAGAAAACATATAAATAAGTAACTAAAAGTCAGGAATCACTTGGGAAAATTTTATCGTATATTACTTATAATGTTATAACATACTAAAAAGTTTTTATCATACACTAATTTGTCAATGTTGTTTTTCAGTATAAGAAGGAGAGTGGAAATGCAAGAAGTTGTAGGGATAATTCTTTACTTACAAAGTGTGGGCAGCCAAGCTCCCAAACAAGAAAGAACGTGTACTATAAATAATAATAAAAATGTCAATAACATTAATAAAATAGTAAAAACCATACCTGGAAATTCTGAAGAAATCCTTGAAATGAAACTAAACTTATAAAACATGTATTAAGCAAATTAATACTATGACAATAATCTGGAAACTAGCCCGGGAGTTAAGAGATAAATAAGAAACATTCTACAGTCTTAGGTTATTTTAGCTTTAAAGTCTGAATAAAGGGTATGATTTCATTTTTTAAATTGATCTCCACACTTCGCATCAACTTGTCAATATTAATATACTATATTTTCTGTTATGTACAATTTTATATTGTATCGGATTCCATTTTCCATTTGTTATTTTTGGTAATATTTTTCTGTTCATTTCATATTAATAGGAAATTTACTCACCCTAATTACATTGTAAATAAACTGTAAAAGCTGAACTGACAGTGCTTAATGTAAAAGTCAGAGAAAAAACTCAGTAGCTATTTGTAAAATTATATATTGGATACTATTATTGCTGCTATTGAAAGATAAACATTTTTGTGCGTGTAAAACACAGTAACAAATCAAATCATAAAAACAAAAGGGAAAAAAAAGAGAATAGTAGCTAGCAAAGCCAGAAGATAACTTCCTTAGCTAAAGTCTGTTTATCTCAGGTTCCTGTTTTATAAATATATATACATATATATATAATACTTTAATGTATATAAATACATATATACATAAATATAAATTTATATGTAAATACATATTAAATATGAATATGTATGTGTATATATATATATTTTTTTCTATTGAAACTCAACTATAATTTGCAAGAAAAGAGTTCTTATGATAGCTTTGAAATGTGGGTGTTCTAGTAAGCTCATTATATTTAAAGGCAAGACTTAATATGGTTATTTATACTCCAGATTACTGATTGTAAGAAAATATATTATTTTGGATGATTAGAATTAACACATAGAAGAAAGAGAAAAGAAAAGAAGAACTGGGGCTGTCAATGCTCTATTGCTATATAATAAATTTCCTCACAATTTAGTGGCTTAAAATTATAAATATGTTTTTTCTTACATTGTTTCTGGGTCAGAAAATCAGGTGCATAAAAGTTTAATTGTCCTGCTTTGGAGACTCACAGGAAGTTGCAGTTAAGATTTTAGCCAGGAGTACAGTCATAGTAAGGCTCCACTATGGCTGGGAGATTTATATCCAAGATGGCTGGCTAACATGGATGGTAAGTTGGTCTTGGCCATCAACAAAAGGTGACAGCTTCAGACCATGTGGACCTCTCCATATGGCTGTTTGAATGTCCTTACAACATGGCAGGAGGCTTCCCTCAGAGCAAAATATTAAATAAAACAAAATGAAGTCAATTTCTTTTATAACCTAAACTTGAAAGCCACAGTATGCTATTAATTCTACAAATCAGTCATGTTTATGGTTTATGGTCAGAGAGGATTACATAAAAATATGAATACCTGGAGGTGAAGTTCACTGCTTATGCTCTTGTGGGCTAAGAATCCTGGGAAAGAAAAAAGTATTGAAAATTAAATATATATTTTCTCTAAACTTCAGTTTTTGTTTTAATACTCTAATAGATTTTAGATTGAATGATTAAAGGAATTCTCCTCATATTGGGCCAATGAATAAGTCTCATTTCCTAACCCACTCAAAACAAGTGTGTGTACTAGGGGCCTTGTACTAGTTCACTGTTACACATAGGATTCCTCAAATTCTTCTTTTGACTTTGCTTCTAGGGAAGATCACTCCAGTTTTCTGAAGAAGCTTGAGGATCTGTATATAATTTTTTAGAATTTAATACAGTATTCCATTTGGAATGAGATTTTATCATACAAGGTCTGGATGAGTAAGCTTTTTTACCATGCTTGAAAAAATTCTCATTCAATCCTTAAGGATTCCATTACATTCAGAATCTGTGTGAGCCAGAGAACTTGCTTCTGGTTGGAAAAGCAAACTCTGGGTTCACTCTTGAGGAGTGGGTTACCACATTCAGTTATTTCTCATCAATTACAGAATAAGTCCAAAAAGTTTTAGAAAAAGGAAGCAGCTAGTGTAATGCTCTTGGTAGAAAAACTATAAAGAAGGCAGGTGAATCCCTGGTGCGTTTAGGGCATGAGGTAGGGCAGCAGTTCTCAACCTTTTTGGCACCAGGGACCAGTTTTGTGGAAGACAATTTTTCCAGGGATGGAGGGTGAGGGATGATGGATGATGGTTTCAGGGTGAAACTGTTCTACCTCAGATCATCAGGCATTAGATTCTCATATGGAGCACACAACCTAGATCCCTCACATGCACAGTTCACAGTAGGGTTCATGCTCCTATAAGAATCTAATGCCACAGCTGAACTGACAGGAGGTGGAATGCTCACTCTTCCACCACTCACCGTCTGCTGTGCAGCCTGGTTCCTAACAGGCCATGGACCGGTACCCGTCTGTGGCCTGGGGGTTGGGGATCCCTTGGGTAGGGTAAAGATTACACATACCATTAATCAATGTTTATGCAATTACTACTCTAGGAAAATTTACTTCATAAAAATGTTGAGTTCTAAGAGAGATATTATTTGGAGGAACATAAAATATTCCACAGGTGATATTTTACTGAATACCTTTCACAATCCTCTCTTCCTAGTTGGACCTCCAGATGGCTGTTCTTTTTCATAAATTCCCCCATATAATGTTTCCCTTTTTGTACCCAACCAAATCTGTTATCCCCAGTAGAGGGTTTTTTTTTTTTTTTGTAGCTGTTGGCTTCCATGTAGCCGATTCCATACTACCAATTATCATTAGAAAACAGTGGGCCTGAATATGTCTCTTTCCCTGTCACATTCTTCAAGAGAAATATTTTTCAGAAGAAATTTTTTCTTCAAGAAATATGGTGGCCTACTTTTTTTCCACCATGAGAGAAATGAGTGAGGAAGATACATACAGTTTATATGAGGCACCTGACCCTTGTGATTGCCATACACAAATAATCATTTTCTCCTCTTCTTTTATGAAATTAAAATAAAGGTCCCTTGGGAATATTTCAGCAGCAGAGACAATTCATGAGGGTAATTTCACAATTTGGAAAGGATTATGACCTTGCATCAGGCTCCTCTCTCCAACTCAAATTTAGTGATGAGTCATTCCCTCTGTCTCTTTGCGTTGAGGAAAGTGGTGTTTAAGTACCTGTTATTAGTGCAAACAGAAATAACAGAATTCAAACATACATGGAAAAATGGGGAGAGCTCTAAATTCAGATTCTTTGCAATTTGCATGCAACCCTCACTGAATCACACACTGGATGTGTTATTCACACTGAAGTGATTAATTTTGGGATGAATATGGCAGAGTTATTTTCTCAGACACAGTCTTGCACAAGATGCTTATTCAAAGAGCAGCACATAAAATAGCAGAAACAATCCTCACAGAACCTGGGGAAATCTTTTACTTTGCTTTATTTCTGAATCAATCCCACATAACTTGAAATCTTCTCTATGTCAGGTAATGAATGATCATGCTTTTTATTTAGACAAAGTGATTTAGAAATTCTCTAGCTTTTAGCTTCAAGCTTTGGGGCCTTAACTCTCATTTACTAATATCTTCAAGTATGTCAAACTCATTGTGCTAAAGATTAATACTTTATTTTCACTTTAAACAAAGTATCATTTTGCTATTGGGCTCAATTTTACTTGGAAGGAAGTAAGATATTATTAGACTTTTATTATTTGTCTCCTTTCAAATAGGAAACCTCATTTTTTCTTCCATGACCTTTTTTTTTGTTTGTTTGCAAGCAACTAACTAGGATATCATCAATTAGAAAACCCAAGGCCCTCAAAGGAACCTCAGTTTCATTATAACTCAGGTTTCTTTTTTTTCAATGTTTAGCCAACCTTTATGCACCAAACATACCACATTGAGAATGGGACTAGAAAGATTTAAGGTCATTAAAGAATGACCATCATTGTGGATACAAAGTTTATACTCAATATTAATGTCTAATGGCATGCCCTTAAGCACCCAACAGTTCAATAGCCTTACCTAATCCTAAACCTCATGAAAAGTTCCATCCAAATATCAACAGGAATTTCTGAGAAATTAAATAAAACCAGGGTCTTATTGTTATCACAGATGAGTCTGATAACTAGAATCACCATGCAGTGTCTACTATGCAGTTGTTCTAGCTATAGCTCCACCTTGCCTAAGTTTACTGTCTTCCACCTGTCTTTAGATACCCCAATACTGTTTACCGATTTAATTCCTTGCGCGAATGCTAATGTTGTTGTGACAGGTGCTCTAAAATCACATACTTTCTGATGGAACAGATGAAAACGTTTTCTGAATGTTACTTTAAACATTTTAAATAGCAGATCTATTATCTACTTTTTTCAAAATGCCGAACAAACAAAAACTAACAAAGCAAAATCTTATCTAAATTTCTTTAAAATTTGGAAATATATCACTTATACTTTTGTTCATACAACCCTGCTCATCACTCAAACACATCCTGATCTGTCTTTACATAAACACACACACACACACACACACACACACACACAAAGAAATAAAAACTTGAAACATAGTGCTGGTTCAGGTAGATACCTTAATGTATATGGCTAGTGGATAGCATTTAGCTCCTCTAACCAAATATATGTCTTCACAAACAGAAAGTGGGTACGATGGGTCCTAGAGCTCCTCCAATTCATTTTAGATTTCAGGCCTCCAGAACTGTAAATTAAAAATATGTGCCATTTTAAGTCACTAACCTTGTAGTGACTTCTAAGACAGCAATAGGAAATTAACACAAATTATTATTCATTTGGTGAAGCACTATCCCTGAGAGATGACTAAAAAGTCATCAACTGTGTTAGGCTGTTTTTGCATTGGTATAAAATACCTGAGACTGGGTAATTTATAAAGAAAAGAGGTTCGATTGGCTCGTGGTTCTGCAGTCTGTACAGGAAGCATGGTGCTAACATCTGTTCAGCTTCTGGTGAAGGCCTCAGGAAGCTTACAGTCATGGTGGACAGCATGGCACTTAGCAGGAGTGGGATTGTGATCACAAAGGAGGAGCTTCCAGACTCTTTTAAACAACCACACCTTGTGTGAATTAACTGAGCGAGAACTCACTCAGCACTAAGGAAATTGTATTAAGCAATTAATGACGCCCCACCTTCAACATTGGAAATTACACTTCTTTGTATTTAAAAAAAAATTAAGTTCAGAGATACAATTGCAGGTTTGCTAGAAAGGTAAAACTTGTGTCACGGGTTTTTTTTTTTTACATATCACTTCATAAACCAGGTATGAAGCCTACTATCCATTAGTTATTTTTCCTTATCCTCTCTCCTCCCACCCTCCACCCTAGAAAAGGCCCCAATGTGTGTTGTTTCCCTCTATGTGTTCTCATCATTTAGATCCTATTTATAAGGGAGAACATGCAGTATTTGGTTTTCTGTCCCTGGCTAGGCATATGCAGAAGACTGAAACTGAATCTCTTTCTGACACCATGTACAAAAATTAACTCAAGTGAGAATTACAGTTCAAAATGAGATTTGGAGGGGACAAACATCCAGTCCATATCAGCAACAAAGAAAACAGAGGGTTGGGCCTGGCGTGGTGGCTCACACCTGTAATCCCAGCAGTTTAGGAAGACGACATGGGTGGATCACTTGAGGCCAGGAGTTCAAGAGCAGCTTGGCCAACATGATGACATTCCGTCTCTACTAAAAATACCAAAATTTGCTTGGCATGGTGGTGGGCGCCTGCAATTCCAGCTATTTGGGAGGCTGAGGCCAGAGAATCTCTTGAACTCTGGAGGCAGAGGTTGCAGTAAGCCAAGATGCAGCCATTGCACTCCAGCCTAGGTGACAAGAGTGAAACTCCATCTCCAAAAAAAAAAAGAGTTTTAATGTTGCTGAAGACAGAACATACAGGTGCATGCTGGGTTGCTTTTCTTTGGATATTCTTAAAGGGCTCTTCAAAGAGATGACTGTATTAGTCCATTTTTGTGCAGCTGTAAAGAACTGCATGAGGTTGGGTAACTTATAGAAGAAGAGGTTTAATTGACTCACAGTTGCACATGGGTGGTGATGCCTCAGGAAACCTACAATCATGGTACAAGGTGAAGGGAAAGCAAGGTACTTCTTACCAAGGCGGAGCGAGAGAGAGAGAGAGAAAAGGGGGTATTGCCTAATACTTTTAAACCATTAGCTCTCTTGAGAACTCTCTCACTGTAATCAGAACAGCATGGGGAAAATCACCCTCATAATCCAATTACCTCCCACCAAGTCCCTCCGTCCACATGTGGGGATTATAATTGGAGATGAGATTTGGGTGGGGACACAAAGCTAAATCATATCAGTGACACGGTGAGACATAAAAATAGAAGGAATCAAACACTTCAGGACACAACGGAGATTAAGCTACAGTGTATTCTTCTGGTAATAGGAAAATACATTGATAAAGTCTCCAGGGAGGAAAATAGCCTGTCACATTTACAAATTAAGAGAGTACCAGTTTGACAGAACATTGAAAATTAGGTGGGGAAATATTACTTTATGAAAGAGAGAACAGAATAGTTGTAAAGTTATAACTGATCTATTGCGTAGGGATAGTTTGTTACACTGCATGAAAAGTGTTACAGAAAAGAGGGAATCCTTGTGGGATACAGAAATCTATCTGTGAGGTTCTTGCTAAGGAAAATGTGGTCCATGAATCAGCAGCATTATCAGCTTCTGGAAGATTGTTAGAAAAACAAAAACTATCCCCATCCCTGACCTACGAAATCAGAATCTGCGTTTTAACAAGATTCCCAGGCGTTCATACGTAATTCATGAAAGTTGGAGAAATACTGAACATTCTGATTCAATTCACCTGAACTGGTTGAGCTGGGGAAATTTTTCTCTTCAATTATACTTTACATAATAAGGGGCTAGGATTTGGTCTTGGATAAGAAAATATATGCTTTTTCTTTATAAGAGGAGAAAAAGTGGAGAATATGGTGCAACTGCAGTTCAAGTATGCACACTTATTATTTTTTGTAATTTTGAAAAATTAAAAGCATTGGCATCTTCCTTCCTTGATATCCTTATAATATAAATGGGAAGGATATCAGCTGAGAACAAAGAAAAGGAAGGCAATCAAGTTTTAGAAGAGAAAAAATGGGTTCAAATTTTATTTATTCATTCTCATATGAATAACAGCATTAATAAGAACAAACGTGTATTTTGTACTTAAAATATACCACACAGGAATCAAAGAGTTTTCTAGGAATTGTATCATTTTTTGAAGTTCTATTTTGGTTTTAATTGATTCATGGTTTTATATATTTGTGGATACAGTGAGATGTTTCAATACATGTATACATTGGGTAATAAACAAATCAGGGTAATTAGCATATCCATCACGTCAAATACTTGTCTTTTTTTTGTGATGAGAACATTCAAAATCCTCTTTCTTAGCTAGGAAATAAAAATACGTTATTGTCAACTGTAGTCACCCTACTGTGCAACACCAGAACTAAGTCCTCCTGTATAACTGTAACCTCCCACTGAGTTGAGTGTTATTAGGACTCCATTTTCATATATATACAAACTGAGGCACAAAGATGATAAGAAAATTACTCAGTATCAAAATGTGAGTAGTGCAACCATGTTTTTAAAAACAACTTTTGATTTTGGAGTCCTCTAACTGCACATGTATCATTTGTTTGTTGCTTAGTTACATATGTGTCTGTCCTCTCACAGTCTGTGAGCTCACTGAGAGCTCTACTTAACCCTATTTCCGTAGCTTCCCAATACATTGCCCCTTGGAGGAGATTTTCTCTAGATGTGTGCTGAATCTTAACTCTATTTTAACTTATCTAGAAAATCAATATGTATCAAGGCAAAGGCTAGATACATAAGCATATTTTCTTTTTATTTTGTGTGTTTGACAAAATTTATTATCAGTTTCTCAGACAAATAGAAATATATTTGAGGAGAGAAAGAAAGATCCTGATAGTAGACACCATTTAGATCCTATGATTTCAGATTGATAATTAGTGAGAAATTATACTGTAAGCCTGTTTTCCTTTCTAAGGTACTGTATTTGTATCACAGAGTATGTAAAAAGAGGTTTCTTTTAGAGTTAAAGAAATAGAGCAAGGTAAAGTTTAAACATGATTGTGATTTTATTCTTAAAATAATCTATCTTTCCTGGAAGGATGTGAAAGAGACAGTGAGTTCTAAGTGAGGATGTGAAGTGGTGCCAAATATATGTTAAGACTTTTTTCTTGCTAAAAACCTTTTGGTATTGAAATACTCACTTATAGATGTAACAGAAAAACAGACCGATTGTTTTACTTAATCAAAGGTAAATTTAATGGAACTGAAGGAGCCAGGTGCACTTTCCCTGGAAGAAAGAAAGAAAGCCAGAGAGCTGGGCGTTACATGGGTAAGAGCAGCCAGAAATAAATAAATAAATACCAAATTAGAGAAAAAACAATGACAATGGAATTGTTGAAATAAAATGTAGTATTCAGTGTACAGTGCAAATTGACCCTTCTTGTAACCCCACATATCTTGAATAAAATTATAAAAAACAAATTCTACTGCTATGATTAGATGCTGTTTGGAAGCCAATGAAGGGATGAGTTTTATGTCAGAGCCATCTGGGGCCAAAAGGTCAGTCATCTATCTGGATTATCGTTCTTAATTCAGTTGGATTTATTTTTCTGCTAGATATCAAACATAGGGGGAAAATACATTACATGCTTTACTGTAAAGTTTCATAGTCTGCATAATTTTGAATGTTTGTATTTGCTTTAAGCTGTTTTTCCACCATAATCTCTCATGCTAATAATATTAGCCTCAAAAATACTAACTTAAAGAGGAATGTTCAGTCCCACTTATATCAGTGAGAATTATCAGATAATATTTATTAAGGCACTCGTGCACAAAATGGTACACCAAGTTTCTAAGATACTGATTAAAATATACAGTTATTTGCCTTTTGGTAAGCATATATCTCCATTGCACATGGATGTATTCTCTCACAAGACCTATACTCCTCAAAAATATATCTTTTATAAAATATACAGTTAAAATATGTTCTCATAATAACACGTGTCTTATTCTGTTCTCACAATGCTAAACAGACATACCTGAAACTGGGTAATTTATAAATAAAATAGATTTAATTGGCTTAAAATTCTGTGGGCTGTACAGAACTCAAAAATAATTCTACTTATGGGGAGACCTCAGGAAACTTGCAATCATGGCAGAAGGTGAAGGGGAAGCAAGCACATATTCACATGGCTGGCAGGAGATAGAGAGAGAGAGAGAAAGGGGGAAATGGTACACACTTCCAAACAATCAGATCTCATGAGAACTCATTCACTATCACAAGAACAGCAAAGGGAAAATCCTCGCCCATGATCCAAGCACCTCCTACCAGGCTCCTCATCCAAAATTGGGGCCTACAATTCAACATCAGATTTTGGCAGGTACACTGAGCCAAACTATATCAACATCTATCAGAGATCAGTACAAGAAAGCAGTTGATAACATATTTTTAAAACATTCTGACATTAATATGGCAAGTTAGATGTTATTATGTTTCATTTTTTATGAAAAATAATATCATGGAGTGATAATGTTTTATAAAGAGATAATATTTGTTGAACTTTAACTACACTGTGTTATTTTCCTAGAGCTGCCCTATAAATTACCACAAACTGGGTAGCTAATACAACATAAACTTATTTTCTTGAGTTCCAGAAGCAAGAATTTTAAAACAAAGGTGTCAGAAGGGCCACGACCTCTGCAAAGGCTCCAGGAAGGACTCCTTCTTTGCCTTCTCCTAGGTTCTGGTGGCTCCCGGCATTCCTTGGATGAAGCTGCATCACTCCACATTCTGCCTCCATCTTCACATAGCCTTCTATCCTATTTCTCTTTGTGTCCTGTCCTCTTGTAAGGGTACCTATTAGTGGACTGAGCGCCCACCCTATTCCTATATGATTTCATCTTAACTTTATTGTATGTACAAAGACTATCTCAAAAAAGCTCACATTCACAGGTACAAGAGGACCAGAGGTTAGAACTTGAATATGTCTTTTGGGGAGACACAACTCAGCCCACAGTAGATGACAAAAATTTTTATTTTATTACCTCATTAAATCTTCAGGTTAAACCAAGGAGGTAAGTGTTTAATAATTTTACCTTCGCCTTTTATTTGAAAACCCTGTGGACAAGAAATAAAATCTTTTATACACAGCCATTCAACAAGTTGCAGTTAGAATTGGACTTCTGACCCAAACTGTTTTAATTCAGAGTTCAGAAACAAGCTAGATGTCACAAACATGTAAAAATCTCTCTTCAAACCCCATAGTTTCTGTTCTTTTCATTACATAAGAGCCACCTCCTAAATATCAATGCTTACCCCATAATTATGTTTATTCTGGTTGCTCAATAACTAGATATTAAAAAGATAGCCAATTCTATTTTTTCTCCCTTTTTTTTTTCATTCTTCACTTCAATTGATGTTTATTAACTATTCAAAGCCAGGCATTGATCTAGGCACTGGACATATGGCACTGAACAAAACTGACAAAAAATATACACTCATAAAGATTGTAGTCTAGTGATGGGTTTATAGTCTATATAGGCTTCACCATAGTATCTTGGATACTACATATGTATGTATGTGAAAATAGATTATATTTTTAAGTAATATTATTACTATATAATTCAGTTCATTTTTAAAGATATTATCTCAAAATATTATTGTAAGAAAGCATTAAAAGAAGAATTCCAAATCAGGACCTCAAAAGAGAAATAATGATTGAAATTCTGACCATTTTCTACAACCTGTAGTTTGAGAATTTCTCTGGAGACAGAAATAGAATTGTTTATGTACAGCTGAACATAAGCTGATTTGAAAATACCAGGGGGATTTTCTGAAATGTATGCAGAATATTTCTGTAAGAAGTGCTTGGTGTCTTTCTGTAGTGCTTTAGCTAATTCTGCAGAGTGTTTAACTGTCAGTGGTACTCCCTTGTTCAGTAATTGACTAGCACTGAGAAGCCAGATGACCTTTAAAAAATGCCAGCTTCTGATCAAGACCTGATGTTAAAGTCTTTAAGAGACTACAGATGGCTGTATAGGATGTAGCTGCTCCTGTAGCTATCATTCTTTTACTCAAAATGCCAAATTAGTATCAACTTTCAGTTGACACAAAAGGGTGATGACTGTTGTTTCTCATTATAATAACATTCTGAGTTAAAAACCTATAAGGTCATCATGAAAGCAAAAATTAAAATAAAATAACATAAAATATTTGAAAGACATTTTCCGGCATTTTTTTGCATATGGTTTTTATACAACTGAACAGTAAAAATATGTGGAAATAAGCTATAAGCTTTTGTTATGCTCTTGTATTCTACTCAAAATTAAAAAAAATACAGTTCAGACATCTTTTTATTTTTCCAGTGTATGGCAGCATTATTGGGTGAATAAAAGGTGATCATTTTAATAGTAAAATCAACACCAATGTTATCCTAGACCCTTTGTGGAATGTATTTGAACAAATATGGCATCCAGAATAATATTAAATAGCTCTAGTAGAGTAGTGGAAGTTAATAAGTTATAGTCAATTTAATAGAACACAATTTATTTTTTTTAGTTATATTTAATATTTGAACTAGTGAAATAATATCATTGGATAGAACCTGAAAATCATAAAATATCATACAAGAAGAACACTCTATTAATCTCTCAGATATCCTATTAGTTCGATCTTGATATCTAAGGTTATATTTTGAGTATTATAAAAGATAGTCATGAGACTTTTAATATGGAACATATTTTAGAGATCTTGTTGATATTTTCTTTTTCATGAGATTCTGTAAGAAAAATTTTATTCTCAACTTCCATTGTCTTGAAAATATGGGCTTCTCAAGGTATTTTGTATTTAACTAATTTTTCTTATCATAACTGATTCTGATTATTTTTCTGTGTCAGAAAGATTCTTGTAGCTGACTTAGTAGAACAAATCTAAAAATTATACACGATCTAAGAGCATATGTTTTCATGTATTAATTTTTTAGTTATTAATTTCCACTTTTATCTGCCGTTTAGCCTAGCATTTTCCTTTGTTCTTGAAAGCACTATAAGTAACTTATAAATTGAGTAAAATGCAAAGAAATGGACAGATAATGAACAAATAAGAAAAAGAGAAAATCAGAGTAAGTTCAGTTTTTAAAAAAGATGTTATATCCTTTCTATGTATTGGTGTATGAAATGTTGGAATTTATATACCTCTGTAACATCCCAGTCTTAATGAAGTCAAACTCTGTCAATAATACTTAGTTGAAATATCTAGAAAGGAATTAAATGTTTACTGTTTTAAGCTAGTCCTAGTGCAAAGCTTGTATCAAATCTTTAGGGCAATGTATAGAAACACCAAAATAAGGGAAGAGGTAGGGAAGGAGGCCAATGTCTAAAATAATCTATTGATTTATTTACTCTGATGTGTTTTACAAACATACGTCTATACTGATGCTTTCTCAGGGCTTCTGTTTATTTGAGGTACCATCCTTAGGAGGGAAACACATACATTGCTTTCCAGCCTTTGTTGAGGGGATCGTGAAATGTACAAATCAACTGAAACTCACTGAGAAATGCCTGGTACCATTTTTTTGTCAGACTCCTGACTGATCAAAACCAATTTATTTTTGGTCCTGATGAAGAAAAGGCAATGAATAATTAAGTCTTGGAAGATACTATCTTTCAGAATTTTTAGCTTCATTTAAATAATTACATTTTGGTATAATATTGGATTTTCTTTTCTTTTTGCCAGCAAGTCTATATGGAACTAGCCTTTCTATAAAGATTGGGGTTTCTTGGCCTGGTGCGGTGCCTCACGCCTGTAATCCTAGCACTTTGGGAGGCTAAGGCGGGAAGATCACGAGGTCAGGAGATTGAGACCATCCTGGCTGACAGTGAAACCCCATCTCTACTAAAAGTACAAAAAATTAGCCGGGTGTGGTAGCGGGCTCCTGTAGTCCCAGCTACTCGGGAGGCTGAGAGGAGAATGGCGTGAACCCAGGAGGAGGAGTTTGCAGTGAGCCGAGATGGTGCCACCGCACTCCACCCTGGGCGACAGTGCAACACTCCTTCTCAAAAATAAATAAATAAAATAAAAAAGATTAGGGTTTGTTAATTTAACCTGAAATTTAATCTTGTAATGTATTATATAGCTACTCAAGAAAAACATATCAATGAGACGAATACAAGTAATGCAATGTCTTCAAGTAAATTTTGCTTATACTTTTTGTCCTATGTTTGTAATGTCTTTGCCATTAAAATAAGTTATTTTTATAAGTTTACTGTTGAATAAAATCTTAAAGTACAAGAAACATTTCTCTAAGACACTTGTCACTTTTAAGAAATACTGGTTTTATGCTTAATGTTAACTTTTGTATTAAAACTCTTTCCCACAAGAAAAATACAAAAAAAAAAAATTGTCACCATCAAATCCTGAATTTTAGATTGTATTTAGAAACATACACACAAATTACTCTAAATGTGCACTAACAACACCTAACACAGATTTTGCACATGTCCATGTTTGTAGTTTGATTGTTGGTTTATAATTTATTTAATTTTTTTCAAAAATATGCAAATGACTCAGCTTGTTGAATATAACCCAATCCTAAAATTTGAAAATAATAATTTTCCTTTAAATCTAGTATATCTTCTAATTTATTTAAGTTAGCTTAACCTCATACTATCAAATTTAGGATAATTTTGTTTTCTGTTTAATATGGATTAATAGTTGACCTTCTTTACAATTGGTAATACCTACAACTGTATTATATTCTCATCCTGACCCCAATATTTATTTAGTGATATTAAATCTTGTCATTTCATTGTGTAACTGAACAATAAATCTTGGTTAGATAACTTTGGCTCAGTTGCTATAGATAATCTAAGCAATAAGAAAACCTTCATTTAAACCCACAACATTTTAAAAAGCAGGATTTTAAAAATTCAAGTTAGACTAATTTATATTGCATTTTGTTAAATACAAAACAAGATGGCTTTAAAATAGGAATTGTATGCAATTTCCTATATATAAGCATAACTGAAGCAATCATAGCATCTAATAATATGGGCATACATATTTTGAATGCATAGTAAATAAATCAAGACTAAATTTCTATTTAATAAATTGAAAATAATTTAATACCAATTAAGACAATTCTGAGAAATGTTTTAGTTTTTTAATTTTTGAACTTCTAATGATAGTATGTTTTTAGAGATAGAGTCCAAACTTGATTTTCTAAGTTTAAAACAGATTATGAATTTAAAAGTATCTTTGGCTTTCTTCTCCAAATAACCAAAACTAAATGAAATATATTCGATATTACCATTTCCTTAATCTAATTTAAATGTATACATGTATGTATTCATAAAAGTTGCGTTTCTTTGTATCTAGTACAGCTATAACAAAATATTTTAACAAAAAGTTATAACTGAGTTGTCAGGAAAATTCTTAAGCAAAACATATTCCAAATAATTTTGTCTGTATCTTGTAAGCCTTTGCTTTGTAAATAATTATATGGAAGCAATGAAACAATTGACCCATAAAATTTCCTGAAGAAAGAGGATGTTTAATGGGAGTCAGCAAAACAAATTTGTAGAAAATCGAATCTGCCCCTCTTCAACTTGAATTGAGCCTGGAAGATGTTACTCTCATTTTCCAGAGCCTTCCAATCCCATTATAAAGGACTTGCCAATCTTACTTCGTAAAGAGGTATTTGCAGAATTGAGCTTACAGCGGAGAATGAAATGAAAGATGAAAGCTGAGAGCTAGAATAAGGCACAAATGAGGAGAAGCTATTGCAAAATAACCACAAAATGACTTTTATTTATTATGATATACTAGGTACTTTTCTAAGCACTTTACATACATTAACTCATTAATCCTCTCAACCAGCCTAAAAGGGAGTTCCACTCATTATTTCTCGCTCACCCTGTGTTTTTTTAACACAGGATAAAATTCAATATACTAAAGGTCACAGTTTATTGAGATATATTTTCTGTAAATTAAAACATTTCTGAATTAATGTTTAAATATCTTACAAAGAAAGATATCTTAGATTCATGGGAGAATAAGTTATCCAAAATTATGCAAATAATAATTTTACTGAAATTTAGATTCAGCCCCAGACAGTCTGCTCTTGTTCTCTTAACTACATTAAGCAAAGAAACACAGTACCAATAAGTAGAAATCAATGGAATAAATGGTTTTTGACTAAACACATGCTTTGAAGACCATTTAAAGTTTAAATTTCAGGCAATTACTCACAAAAATAAGTTGAGCTATATTAAGTAGGCAATAAATGCTCAAGTTCTAGAAAACAAGCCACTCAAATGCACACTGGCCTGAGAAAAAGACCTGCTATAAAAGGATTAAGCCAAAAACGAAATGGTTATCAGAACAACAACAAACCGTCATTATTCATCCCTAAGCCTATCACTTAATTTGTAAAGTTATTCAAGTTAATATTAGCAACACGCTCAATTGAATTTGTGATCTGCTATATATGCAAATGTGCTTAATTCTAAAAGAACATTAAATATATTTAGCCATCTGCATTGTATTAATAGTAAATGATTTCTCAACATATTTTTGTTAATTACATGCATTTTAAATAAAAGTATATTTAGCTACTTTAACATAATGACTATGGAGTTGGAAGATCCATAAATACCAACTGCAGCTACAAATCCAATATCAAGAAAGAGCAGATTAGAAAAACAGCAATATTTATTAAAAACTGTATGAATAAGCTTTTCTTCTGGTGTGTTTTCACATTATAACTATGTACCATGTTTCCTTCTTTCTTTAAATTCAAAATTCTGTCACTATATCTTCCTTAATAGTGTTTCCTCATGCTCACAGCATTACCAATCTATTCATACTATTTACTCCAGTTTTTAAATTTTTTTTCAATAAACTGGTTTTGAAACTTAAATGGTCTGACCTTCATAATCTCTATGGCTACCTTTTACTTTTCTCTGGAGTCCGAAACTTTGCTAATTTATTCAATGTTATATGTTGTGTCTTCACACAATCTATTGCTTAAGAATTCTTCAATTGATTTAAAATCTGAAAATACTTTAAATTTGTCAAATATCTTACCTATTTCAAGCATGTTTATTTGGCAGATGATATTCAAAATGTGATCGACATTTGCACAACACTGAACCAGGACATCACATTTTGTCTAAAAAAATAATTTTTTTGCCCACTTGTCAACATGCCATAATTTTTCCAACAATTACTAACTATGACTTTGAGAAATTTATTTAACTTTTTTTGTTTCTACTTATTCATCTGTCAAGAAGATATAGTACTTACTTCATATTTTTCTTGTGTGAATTAACTGGGTAAATATAGGCAAAATATAATATTGCCTGGGGATCATTATGGAATTATTGTTATTACTGATATAAATTGATAATAAGAACTTCAAAAAATTTAGAAGACAAAGAAATAGCTACTCCTCAAATCATAAGACGTGGAATCATTAAATATTTAATGAAGCTAAGATACTAGCATGCTTTTAACAAACTATTGGAAATGATATAAAAGGCATATCTAAATAAATCCGTGGTATCTATTCCCATTCATACTCGTTTAAAACAATGATGTTTTTACATAAGTTCATTTAAAATTCATAATTGTAAACCTCAGATGGACACTAAGCAATGTATAGCATTCTGTTATTTGATGTATCAAATTCTGAAGTGATTATTGAGCTTCTATAACTTTTCTCAATTTCCACGCAACTTCTTCCTCACACATAGTAGATTGTCTTGCCTTATACCGTTGTCAAGAAAATATACTATTTAAATGAATTTAATGCATCTTCCCAATACACAATCTGAAGTTCTACCTATAGCCTTCCCATAGCTCTTCAATCCTTTTATGCTGGAAGGTATTTTATTTCTCTTGCCTATGATTAGTTTCTTCTTGCAGTTTGGATCCATAGCTGTCTTCCATCCTAAAGATGTCTTTTGCTAACTCATGATTTTAACTTGATGTTAGATTATTTTATCCACATCCAAACAGATTATAATATCTCACTTCTTTTTTTTTTTTTTTTTTTTTTTTGAGACGGAGTCTTGCTCTGTCGCCCAGGCTGGAGTGCAGTGGCGCGATCTCGGCTCACTGCAACCTCCGCCTCCCGGGTTCACGCCATTCTCCTGCCTCAGCCTCTCCGAGTAGCTGGGACTACAGGCGCCCGCCACCACGCCCGGCTAATTTTTTGTATTTTTGGTAGAGACGGGGTTTCACCGTGGTCTCGATCTCCTGACCTCGTGATCCGCCCGCCTCGGCCTCCCAAAGTGCTGGGATTACAAGCGGGAGCCACCGCGCCCGGCCTATCTCACTTCTTAAAACACACACACTAACCTTTTTAATTCAGACTGGCTTAAATATCTGAATCACTTTTTAAATTTAATTTTATTTTATTTTACATTCCTGAGTACATGTGTAGGATGTGCAGGTTTGTTATGTAGGAAAACGTGTGCCATGATGCTTTGCTGCACCTGTCACTCCATCACCTAAGTATTAAACTGAGCATGCATTAGCTATTTTTCCTGATGCTCTTCCTCCCCACAACACACCCCCAACAGGCCTCAGTGTGTGTTGTTACCCTCCCTGTGTCCATGTGTTCTTATTGTTCCACTACCACTTATAAGTGAGAAGCATGCGATGTTTGGTTTTCTGTTCCTGCATTAGTTTGCTGAGAACAATGACTTTCAGTTCCATCAATGTCTCTGCAAAGGACATGATCTCTTTCCTTTTTATGGCTGCATAGTATGCCATGGTGTATATGTGCCACATTTTCTTTATGTACTCTATCATTGATGGGCATTTGGGTTGATTCCATGTCTTTGCTATTGTGAATAGTGCTGCAATAAATATATGCATTCATGTATCTTTAAAATTCAATAATTTATATTTCTTTGGGTATATACCCAGTAATGGAATTGCTCAGTCAAATAGTATTCCTGGTTTGAGGTCTTTGAGGAATCACCACACTGTCTTCCAGAATGGTTGAACTAATTTACATTCCCACTGACAGTGTAAAAGCATTTCTATGTCTTTGCAGCCTCACCAACATTTGTTGTTTTTTTGACATTTTAATAATTGTCATTCTAACTGGTGTGAAATGGTATCTCATTGTGGTTTTGGTACGCATTTCTCTGATGATCCGTGATGATGAGCATTTTTTTTCTTTGTTTTCAGCATAAATGTCTTCTTTTGATAAGTGTCTGTCCGTATCCTTTACCCACTTTTTAATGGAGTCAGGTTTTTTTTCGTGTAAATCTGTTTAAGTTTCTTGTAGACTCTGTATTTAGACCTTCGTCAGATGGATAGATTGCAAAAAAATTCTCCCATTTTTAGGTTATCTATTTACTCTGATGATAATTTCTTTTGCTGTGCAGAAGCTCTTTAGTTTAATTCAATTCAATTTGTCAATTTTTGCCTTTGTTGCCATTGCTTTTGCTGTTTTCATCAACAAATCTTTGTGTGTGCCTATGTCCTGAACGACATTGCCTAGATGTTCTTCTATGGTTTTTATAGTTCTGGGTTTTACATTTAAGTATTTAATCCATGTTGAGTTAATTTTTGTATAAGGTGTAAGGAAGAGGTCCAGTTTCAGTTTTCTGTTTTCCCATTACCATTTACTAAATAGGAAATTGTTTACCCCTTGCTTGTTTTTGTCAGGTTTGTCTAAGATCACATGGTTATAGATGTGCAGTCTTATTTCTGAGTTCTCTATTCTGTTCTATTGGTCTATGAGTAAGTTTTGGTACCAGTACCATGCTGTTTTGATTACTGTAGCCTTGTAGTGTAGTTTGAAGACAGGTAGCATGATGCCTCCAGATTTGTTCTTTTTGCTTAGGCTCTTAGGCTTGTTTGGCTATACAGCCTCTTTTTTGGTTCCATATGAGTTTTAAAGTAGTTTTATCTAATTCTGTGAAGAATGTCAATAGCAGTTTGATGACAATAGCACTGAATTTATAAATTACTTTGGGCATTGTGGCCATTTTCAGAATGTTGATTCTTTCTATCCATGAGAATGGAATGTTTTTCCATGTTTTTGTGTCGTCTCTGATTTCCTTGAGCAGTGGTTTGTAGTCCTCCT
Organism: Hylobates moloch; assembly: GCF_009828535.3. Classification (NCBI taxonomy): domain Eukaryota; kingdom Metazoa; phylum Chordata; class Mammalia; order Primates; family Hylobatidae; genus Hylobates; species Hylobates moloch. Next base: position 24,295,505 of record NW_026652292.1, on the reverse strand, counting down.
TAACGTTGCCCTTCATTTCCCTTGTTAGCTGTATTCCTAGGTGTTTTATTCTCTTTGTAGCAATTGTGAATGGGAGTTCATTCATAATTTGGCTCTCTGCTTGCCTCCTGTTTTTGTGTAGGAATACCTGTTATTTTTGCACATTGATTTTGTATCCTGAGACTTTGCTGCAGTTGCTTACCAGCTTACGGAGTTTTTGGGCTTAGATGATGGGGTTTTCTATATATAGGATCATGTCATCTGCAAAGAAAGACAATCTGTCTTCCTCTCTTCCTATTTGAATACACTTTATTTCTTCCTCCTGCCTGATTGCCTTTGCTAGAACTTCCAATCCTGTTTTGAATAGGAGCTGTGAGAGAGGGCATCCTTATTTTGTGCTGATTTTCAAGGTAATGCTTTCATCTTTTACTCATTCAGTATGATATTAGCTGTGGGTTTTACAAAAATGGCTTTTATTATTTTAGATATGTTCCTTCAATACCTAGTTTGTTGAAGGTTTTTAACACGAAAGGATGTTGAATTTTATTGAAGGTCTTTTCCACATCTATTGAGATAATTATGTGGTTTTTGTTTTTAGTTCTGTTTATGTGATGAATTATGTTTATTTATTTTGAATATATTGAACCAGCCTAGCATCTTGGGGGTGAAGCCAACTTAATCGTGGTGGATGAGCTTTTTGATGTGCCGCTGGATTAGGTTTGTCAGTATTTTATTGAGAATTTTGCATTGATGTTCATCAGGGGTATTAACTTGAAGTGGGTTTTTTTGTTTGTTTGTTTTTATTGTTTTGTTTTTTTGCTGTTGTTGTTATATCTCTGCCAGGCATTGGTATCAGAATAATGCTGACCTCATAAAATGAGTTAGAGAGGAGTCCCTCCTTTTCAATTGTTTGAAATAGTTTCAGAAAAAAATGGTACCAGCTCCTCTTTGTACCTCTGGTAGAATTCAGCTGTAAATCCATCTGTTCCTAGGCTTTCTTTGATTGGTAGATTATTACTGCTTTAATTTCAGAATTAGTTAATAGTCTATTCAGGAATTGAACTTCTTCCTGGTTCAGTCTTAGGAGGGTGTATGTTTCCAGGAATATATCCATTTCTTCTAGATTTCCTAGTTTACATGCATAGAGGTGTTTATAATATTATCTGATTTTTGTTGGTATTTCTGTGTGGTCAGTGGTGATACCCTCTTTATCAATTTTTATTGTGTCTATTTAATTCTTCTTTGTTTTCTTCTTTATTAGTCTAGGTAGCAGTCCATTTTTTAATTAATTTTTTCAAAAAAACAGCTCCTGGATTTGTTGACTTTTTGAAGGGTTTTTGTGTGTGTGTGTGTGTGTGTGTGTGTGTGTGTGTGTGTGTCTATTTCTTTCAGTTCTGCTCTGATCTTGGTTATTTCTTGTCTTCTCCTAGCTGTGGAGTTTATTTGCTCTTGGTTCTCTAGTTCTTTCAGTTGTGATGTTAGGATGTCAACTTGAGATCTTTCTAGCTTCTTGATGTGGGTACTTAGTGCTATACAATTCCCTCTTAATACTGCTTTAGCTGCATCCCTGAGATTCTGGTACATTGTCTCTTTCTTCTTATTGGTTTCAAAGAACTTATTGAATTATTCCTCAGTTTCATTACTTACCGAGGAGTCATTCAGATGCAAGTTGTTCAATTCCCATGTAGTTGTGTGGTTTTGAGTGAGTTTCTTGATCTTTCATTCTAATTTGATTACACTGTGGTCTGAGAGACCCTTTTTTATGATTTCAGTTTTTTGCATTTGCTGAGGAGCAATTTACTTCCAATTATTGAATCAGTTTGAGAGTAAATGCTACATGGTGCCAAGAAGAATGTATATTTTGTTGCTTTGGGGTAGACAGTTCTGTAGATATCTATCAGTTCCACTTGATCCAGAGAAGAGTTCAAGCCTAAATTTCTTTTTAATTTTTTTCCAATGATCTGTCAAATACTGACAGTTGAGTGTTAAAGTCTGGGAGAGTAAGTCTCTTTGTAGGTCTCTAAGAACTTGTTTTATGGATTTTGGTGTTCCTGTATTGGGTGCATATATATTTAGGATAGTTAACTCTTCTTGTTGAATTCAACCCTTTACTATTATGCAATTCCCTTCTTTGTGTTTTTGGATCTTTGTTAGTTTAAAGTCTGTTTTGTCAGAAACAAGGATTGCAACCCCTGATTTTTTTCTGCTTTCAATTTACTTGGTTAAACTTTCCTCTATCCCTTTATTTTGAGCCTATATGTATCTTTGCACATGAGATGGGTCTTTTGAATGCAGCACACTGATGAATCTTTTCTTTCTATCCAGCTTACCATTCTGTGTTTTTTAACTGGGACATTTAGCCCAGTTACATTTAAGGTTAAACTTGTTATGTGTGAATTTGATCCCATCTTCGTCATGGTGGCTAGTTATTTTACAGACTTGTTAATGTAGTGGCTTAATAGTGTCAATGGTCTGTGTAGTCAGTGTGTTTTTATAGTGGCTGGTAATAGATTTGCTTTCCATATTTAGTGCTTCCTTTAGGAGCTCTTGCAAGGCAGGCCTGGTAGTAAAAAATTCCCTTAGCATTTGCCTGTCTGAAAGGATTTTATTTCTCCTTTGCTTATGAAGCTTAGTTAAGATGGATATGAAAATCTAGGTTGAAAATTTTTGTTTCTAAGAATGTTGCATATTGGCCCCCAATCTCTTCTGGCTTCTAGGGTGTCCAATGAGATGTTCATTGTTAGTCTGATGGGCTTCTCTTTGTAGGTGGCTTAGCCCTTCTCTCTGTCTGCCCTTAACATTGTTTCCTTCTGTTTGACTTTGGAGAATCTGCTGATAATGTGTCTTGACATTGTTCTCCTCATGGAGTATCTTACTGAGGTTCTCTGGATTTCCTAAATTTGAATGTTAGCCTCTCTTGCTAGGTTGGGGAAGTTCTCCTGGATAATATTGTGAAGTATGTTTTCCAACGTGGTTCCATTCTCCCCATCTCTTTCTGGTACCCCATCAGTTATAGGTTAGGTCTTTTTACATAATTCCATAGTTCTCAGGGTTTCTTTTTTTTTTCATTCGTTTTCATTCTCTTTTTCTCTAATCTTGTCTGCCTGTCTTTTTTTCACAAGATAGTCTATAATCCTTTTCTCCACTTGGCCTATTTGGCTATTGATATTTGTGGTTGCATTGTGAATTTCTCATGTTGTGTTTTTCAGCTCCATCAGGTCATTTTTGTTCCTTTCTAAACTGAATATTCTGGTTAACAGCTACTGTAATAGTTTATCATGGTTCTTAGCTCCTTTGCATTGGGTTAGAACATACTCCTCAAGCTCAGTGAAGCTCATTATTACCCACCTTCAGAGGCCTACTTCTGTCAGTTCATCCGTCTCAGCCTCACCCCTGCTCTGTGCACTTGCTAGAGAGGTGTTTCAATCATTTGAAACTGAAGAGGCACTCTCATATTTTGAGTTTTCAGAAGTTTTGCATTGATTCTTTCCCTTCTTTGTGGGTTTATCTATATTTGATCTTTGAGGCTGCTGACCTTTGGATGGGGTTTCTGTGGGGTCTTTTGTGTTGATGTTGTTACTTTCTGTTGGTTTGTTTTTCTTTTACCAGTTAGGTCCCTTTTCCTTAGGGTTTATGCAGGCCACTGGGGTACCATTCCAGACCCTATTCCCCTGGGTTCCTGCTGCACCTGGAGGTATCACTAGTAGAGGCTGCAGAACAGCAAAGATGGCTGCCTGCTCTTTCCTCAGGGTGCTCCATCCCAGTGGGGCGTGAGCTGATGCTGGCCAGAATGCTCCTGTATGAGGTGTCTGGTGACCCCTGTTGGCAGTTCTCACCTAGTCAGGAGGCATGAGATCAGGGACCTGCTTTAAAAACAGGTCCTTTGCTGAGTAGGTTCAGCTGCACTAGGGAGAATCCCCCTCATCCAGACTGCTGGCTGGCAGGAAAGACTAAGTCTGCTGAACCACAAGACTGTGTCTGCCGCTCTCCCAGGGTGTTCCTTCCCAGGAATATCAGAGTTCTGTCCATAAATCCCTGGCTGGAGTTGCTGTAGTTCTTGGAGGGAGGCCCTGCCTGGTGAGGAGGGATAAATTGGGTCCCACCTATAGAAACAGTCTGGCCACGATCTGCCACAGCTGCTGTGCTATGCTGTGGAAAATTCCTCTCAGTCCAAACTGCCCAGTGTCCCTGACACCAGCAGTGGTAAATGGCTGACTGGAGCCACAGTGATGGTGGCCAACCCTCCCCACAGGAACTCAGTCATCTTAGGCAGTGTCCTGCCTGCTGCCACTGGCCATAACCTGAGTGGGTTGTACAGCTCTTTGCTTGAGACCCAAGGCCCTGGTGGCGTGGGCTCATGAGGGGATCTCCTTATCCGCAGGATGCAAAGATCCATGGAAAAAGCTTGGTTTCCCAAGTGGGGTAATACATTCACTCATCACCTCCTTTGGCTGAGTGTGGGAGTTCCCTTTATCCCAGGTGGCTCCTGGGTCATTGCTCCACCCTGCTTTTCCTTGCTCTGCGTGGGTTATGACAACTGACTAGTCATTCCCAGTGAGAGGACCTAGATACCTCAGTTGATGGAGCAGGATTCACTTGCTGTTGTCTTTCTTCTCAGTGGGAGCCACACACTGGAGTTGTGTCTAACCGGTTGTCTTGGCTCCTCCCCTCTGAATTATTACTGATATTCCTCAAAGTTGTGTTGCTGGAAAAGAACACCAAAACTGACCACTGTTAAGTTGTATAAAATGCAATCTTAGTTTTGCCTGTTTCACTAGTGTACCACCCCTTTTATGCCCTTCCCCCTTCAAAAATCATGGAATACTTTATTTTTTGAGATAATCAAACCATATCAATCAGTATTTCCTTTTCACCATTTCTTGGAATCTGCATTTTTCAGGAATCATAGCTTCTCTGTCAATTAAATTTTCTACTCTCATCTTAATTTGACTTCATTCTTATAGCACAATTATTCCTCTGTTCCTACAACAATCTTTTGTGCTGTCGCATTTTTCAAGTTGATAACGATCCATTATCCCTAGTTGTCTTTGCCTCTTTCCAAAAAAGCTCCTAGAATAGCTCAAGGCCCAATCCTAGGAAAATTTACTCCTGTATGCTCTCCCTGGTGATGTCATCCTATGTAACGATTACCTTGAATTTGCTTTTGTACCTTACAATTTTTTTTGAGTTCAGATTCTTCAAAATTCTAAATGACTTTTTAACATTTAAATTAGATGTTTCAAAATATCTCAATAAAATATGCTTAAGATAGAATTCTCATTCTTTCCCCTAAAAACTTACTCTTACCTCTTTTTTTTTTCAGCTTCATGATATGGCAACATTTTCTGGGAACTAACTTAAATGACAATAAGAAAAAAAGTATTTTTTATATCTTCTCTTCTCTCTTTTCATCACTACAATATGCAATCTCTGTGAATGTCTGCTCTATGTTTCTCTTACCACAATTTTAATACAAGCTTTGTCTTTAATCGTTAGAGGGCATATATAGCTTTTACTCTAGTATCTTAATAAAGGATCTCACTTTAAAATACTCTTTCCTTTTTCATTTTATTCTTCTTCTATGTACAGTTTCCAAATTAACTATATTATATACACACACAAGTAAATATGCAAACACACACATACATGTATACATAATTATATACATACATACCTGTCTGTATTCATTAAAACAACAGTTATTTTTCTAAATAAAAGACTAGATTGCAAAAGATACTAGAAGTATTATACATCATTTTTACTAAATTCATAAAATATGTAGTTACAAAAGGTAGAATTTTTGTACCTCACATAACCTTACTTTGCCAATTTTCTCCTCTGTAAAATATAGATAAAAGAATTTACTTCCCAGGATTATCATGAGATTCAATTAGATGAAGTACATAAAATGTTTGGTAAGATGTAGGCCCATTAAAATTCATCTATAGGTGTTTATTTTAATCACGCTCTTCATTTGAGTTTTGAAGGATCTAATGTAATATTTTATATAAAATATCATTACTCTTTATGTTATGGTGGTTTTTAAATATTTTAATCGAAAATTGTAAGAACTTATTACATTTTACATTAGTCTATAAAATTATTTAGTATCCTCAATTGTCAAATTTAATTGTAATTTTAGCTTAGAAATAATCATTGATGAAGACACAATAGAAAGAAATTATCCATAGACTATGTGATTAACTTAATGATTTTACATTTCTTTGCTTTATTTTTTCCCTTGGCTGTGCTGGTTTATTGTTAAAACATGACAAAGATTAACCAGACAAGGACAATGTAGCAACCCATCACAGTGATCTGAGGGCCAATTAAGCAGAATCATTGATGTCATCCATTAAAGTTCCTTGGAACAGAAAACAGGATGAAAAATAAGTTACCAGGCATTTCTGAAGGAACTAAAAACATTATAGTGTTGTGATTCATTTTAATATACAAAATAGATATCTTCATATTAAGGCTATCCCTAAGATACAGTAATCACGTGAGCCTTATGTTTTTGTAGGTTGTTGTATTATAATTATCATACAGAATACTTTGATGCACTGCTTGATATATGTTTATATTTTAAAAATTTGAAAATTCTGAAATAACATGTTGTTTTTGTTTTGAGACAGTGTCTTGCTCTGTTACCCAGGCTGGAGTGCAGTGGCCTGATCTCAGCTCATTGCAGCCTCAACTTCCTGGGCTCAACTGATTCTATCATCTCAACGTCTTGAACAGCTAGGATCACAGACTTGAGCCACCATACCTGACTAATTTTTGTACTTCCGTTTTAGTGTGTGTGTGTGTGTGTGTGTGTGTGTGTGTGTGTGTGTAAAAGGGTTTTTGCCATGTTGCCCAAGCTGGTCTTGAATTCTTGAGCTCAAGTGAACCATCTGTCTCAGCCTCCCAAAATGCTGTGATTGCGGACATGAGCCACTGCACCTTGTCTGAATTTATTTTCTTGGAGCATACTGGAAAACATCTTCATTGTGCAGTTAATTCTTGTGTTTTAAAAATGTGCATAGAAAGGCATATTTAATAAATTTTTAGATAAAAATATTTTTGAGTTATGTGCCAAATATATTCCAAAAACTACATCTGATTAAATATTAACTACCAATATAAATACAAAAAAACACTATTTTTGGTTACCTATGCAGTTTAGAAGATGAAATAAATGATTTTAAACACCATAGATTATTATTATTTTTTTTTTGAGACGGAGTTTCACTCTTGTTGCCCAGGCTGGAGTGCAATGGCTCGATCTCGACTCACCGCAACTTCCGCCTCCCAGGTTCAAGCAATTCTCCTGCCTCAGCCTCCCAAGTAGCTGAGATTACAGGCATGCACCACTACGCCTGGCTAATTTTGTATTTTCAGTAGAGACGGGGTTTCCCCATGTTGAGGCTGGTCTCAAACTCCTGACCTCAGGTGATCCGCCCGCCTCAGCCTCCTAAAGTGCTGGGATTACAAGCGTGAGCCACCATGCCCACCCCTTAGATTATTTATTATTGTACATTTTAATATTGAGGTGGTTTCTTTTATAAAAAATAAGACACGTAGTAGATTATTTATTTACAGTATTTACAATTAAGACCAATGTTATTCTAGTAAAGACATATTTTAGATAGTTAAACTGGCTGGGAGCGGTGGCTCATGCCTGTAATCCCAGCACTTTGGGAGGCCGAGGCGGACGGATCACAAGGTCAGGAGACCGAGACCATCCTGGCTATCACGGTGAAACCCTGTCTCTACTAAAAATACAAAAAATTAGCCGGGTGTGGTGGCAGGAGCCTGTAGTCCCAGCTACTCCGGAGGCTGAAGCAGGAGAATGGCGTGAACTCGGGAGGCGGAGCTTGCAGCGAGAGGAGATCGCGCCACTGCATTCCAGCCTGGGCGACAGAGCGAGACTCTGTCTCAAAGAGTTAAACTTAAAAATTAGATACGTGTTTTTTTCTGCACAAACAAACAAGAGTTCCAAATTTTCTGACCATCTCTAATGACAGATCAGGGTGAATATACTGCCTAGTAGCTATTTTCTGGCCAATCATTGACTAAAAATAACTGCTTTATGTTCTTATAAATTTTATTATATTATTATTGTCATTATTATTATTATTATTACTTGAGATAGAGTCTTGCTCTGTCGCCAGGCTGGAGTGCAGGGGGCTCAATCACAGCTCACTGCAACCTCCGACTCCCTGGTTCAAGAGATTCTCCTGTCTCAGCCTCTGGAGTAGCTGAGATTACAGAGATGCTCTTGATTGACTTGATTCATTATTTGAATTGACTTTTTATTAATTTAATTTGCAATCTATGGATTTTTGTGCTATCAAAATCATTTTCTTCCTTCTATTTGCTTTGAGTTCATTTTGCTTTTCTGCCTCTTGGCTCTTCAGATGGAAGCAGAGGGTAGTGATTTTAAATATTTCTTTTTCTAATATAAGCCTTTAATGTTATAAGATTTTTACTAGGCACTGCTTTAATTTTAGTTCACAAATTGTGATGTTTTATTCTTTATTTTCAATTTTTAAAAATATACGTATTTAAGAAATTCTATATTTTTCTTGAATCTTGCTCTTGGATTCTGTGTTTAGCTGTGTGTTTAATTTCCATGTATTAAGTAGTTTCCAGATATATTTAGGTTATTGATTTCTAATTACATTTTCTTGTTTTTAGAGCATACTATATAGGATTTCAATGTATGTATTTGTTATATTAAGGTTTATTTAATGACCCCAAGTATAATCTGTTGTGGTGAATCATCAATCTTCTCTTGAGAGGAATGTGTTTCTTTATTCTCATTGTGTTCTAAAATGTCAATTAGATCAAGCTGATTTTTCGTGTCATAGAAATTGTTGCTTATTTTCTGCTGGCTTATCTATAGTTTACTGAAAAATAAGTAAAATATTCCACTGTAATTGTGCACATATCTATTACTCCTTTCAGATCTAGCATTTTCTTGGCCTCACAAATCTTCAACGTCTGTTGTTAGTTACATACACGCACAGGATCGGTGTATCTTCTTAGATAATTGTTATCTTTACAATTATCTAATGTCACTCTGTCTCTTATAAGTGTTCTTGTTTTGAAATCTACTTTGTCTGAAATTAATATAGCCAGTCTAGCTTTATTTTGAATTAGTATTTAAATGGAATATCTTTCTTCATCCTTTTAAGAAAAAATCTGTATCTTTTTATTACATGGGAATGTTTGTAGTAATAATATAGCTGAGTTCTACATTTCTTTATCTGATTTAACAATCTATCCCTTAACAACTGAGTTTAGACCATTCACATTTAATCTGATTATCAAAAAATTTTGATTAAAATATATCATCTCTCTAGCAGTATTCTATTTATTTTGTTATTTGTTTCTTTCCCACTTTTCCAATCATCTCAGGTTTTAATTAAGTATATTATAGTTTTGTGGCTTTTATATGTCTATTTTCATACTTTTTATCTTTTTTTTCAGAAGTATCTCTATGGTTTACAATATACATTTGTAAATAATCAGAGGCTATATTAACATAATATTATGCCACTCACGTACAGTTTATGGACCTTATGTTTCCAATATCTTTCTCTGATTCCTTATTCCATTACAGTTATTTTAATTTTATACATGTATATTATTATATATGCATAAGTACACATGTATATTTTCACCATTTTGCATTAAAGAATCAAGTATCATTTATTCCATGGGCAAATCTCTATTCGGTATAGATCCAAGTTTCTGACTATATCACATTTTTATTTTTCTGCTTGAAGAACTTTCTTAAACATTGTCTGTGGTGTAGTTCTGCTGGCAACGAATACGGGAATAAACAAATCATTCAGGAATAAACAAATCATTCAGGTTTTGTTTGTCACATTATGTCTTTTTATTGTAATTTGGAAAGATTCTTTCACTGGTATTGAGTTTGAGGTTGATAGGTGTTTCATTAAACATATTAGAGATGTCACTCCATTGTCTTCTTATTCACATGGCTTTTGATAAGTCTGCTGTATTTCTTATCATTGGCTCTCTGAAAGCAAAATGCCTTTTTATCTGTCTTAAAAATTTTCACATAGCCTTCATCAGTCAACAGTTTGACTATAAAATGCTTAGGGCTGTGTGTTTGTGTGTGTGTGTGTGTGTGTGTGTGTGTGAGCACATTCACATGTGTGTATATGCAAGCCTGTATATTTTGGGTTTTTATCCAGCTCGATAGTAAGTTACCTTAGAACAACAGTTTGCAGCTTGGCATTACTTCTGAAAATGTGTCACCCATTATTTCATTAAACATTTCTTCATTAAAAATTCCAATTATGCATAAATTAGAATATTTGATATTGTCCAAAGATCTAGAATTTTTTTTGTTTCTCTTTTTTCTTTGCATTTTAATTGAGCTGTTTAATCGTTGTTTATTCAACATTACTGATTTTGTCCTCAACTATGCTGAGTCTACCTATAAGTTTATTGAAGATCTTCATTTCTACACATTGTTGTGATTTCTATATTTTCTACTTGATTTTTTTCTTATGGTTTCCATTTTGTGGCTGAAATTATCTCTCTGGGGCTCTCTTTTCTATTAGAGGCTTTAATATATTAAGCATAGTTATTTTAATTACCTTGTCAGTCCTATATCTGTGTCATGTCTGACCCTGTTTCTCATAATTGATTTTTGCTATCTTTTTGTGTGCTTCATAATTTTTGTTGTTATTGTTCAGAATAAGTCCTGGCATATAGGGCATGGTCATGCTTATTTCAAACACTTTTTAAAAGAATGTTTTTCCTTGTTTTAGTTCTACATTTATATTATTTTATTTTTTATTTATTATTTTATTTATGCAGTTTTCTGCAGTATCTTCTAGTTCACAAATTATGCTATTTTGACTAACTTACTGTTATCAATTTAATTTTCATATTATAGCTTAGAAAGATGTGTATGATTTTGTTATTTGGCATTTGCTAAGACTTCTTTTGTTGTAAATACATGGTCAACTTTAATTCTATCTGTACTTGAAAAGAATGAAAAAGAATTACTATTTTCCCAAGTAACCTTTTAAATGTAATCTTTATTAAAATTTATTTCAAAAATAAGCTTTATGCTGTATATCAACTCTTGGCCATATCAGATCTCAATATTTTTTAAACAAATTCTAGGTTAATATTTTTAATACTACTCATAACTCATGCATCTACACATTCACATTTTGAAAGCTCCTATTTTATTTTAAAACTGCCACTTTAGGACCATAAATGTGAAAAGATATACATTTTCTCTCAAGGACACTGTATGTAGAAACTAACCAAAAATTTCTACCTTAATAAAATTTATACCATAAATTATTAGTCTATGTTTGTGTGTATATGTGTGTGCATACACATATGTATATGCATGGAGGAAACTTAGTGACATTGTGATTATTTCATCAGTTTTATGAACAAGAAGGTCAGGGGATGGAATATGTGTATTATTTTAAAGATCCCTTCAACTTCTTCAGAGTAAGAGTAGAGCTACGCTATTTCAGAATTCCTCTCAACTTGTTTTTCTAATTAATTAATTCAATTTCATAATTAGCAAACAAAGAATTAGGCATATAAATGAACATGATCATACACAATAGTTCCTTAAATTATAATGAGGACTTTTAAAAGTATATATATTTTCAGCATGGTATGTATTAACATGCTAGCAAAAAAAGAAAAATATATTTTACTTATTCCTTATCTAATCATGAGTTTTATTTTTTCTGTTTTTGAACATGACATTCTGAATTATTACAGCGTATTCTATAGCTGAAAACTGGCTTTTCGGTTAAAATACTTTATTCAAGTGTTTTCTAGTGTTTGAAAACGCACATTGGTTACCACCTTTACCCTTTCTATTGTAAATCTTGAACTCCTGATCTCATCTTAATCCAATCTTCTTTTTTGTTTTTCTCTTGGATCAGATAACATAAATGGATTTCTTATAAGACCCTTTATGTTTTATGATTCCTTGTTTTCTGAGATTGCAGTAATCAAGGAGCAGAATGAAAAACAAAGTCACTGAGAAAAAAGTGCATCAATCTCCTTTTGAGTCAACCATGAATGTGACAGTGAGACTATGAACAGCCAGTAGCCAAAGTTGTATCAGCATCTATGCAGCAGCAGCAGCATCTTCTGGACGAAAAGAAAATATGTAAACTAACAGCAATGAGACTGTAATTAGTGGAAAATAGGCACTTGACAAAAAAACTCAATTTTTTTTCAAATTGTTATTAGAAATGTAAATAAATAAAACAGAAAATAGAAATTAAATGAGCTACGGCAAGGGTTTATATATCTCTAAGTTAATCTTTCACTTAAATTTTGGACTCTGAGTATGATATAACATTTCCAATTTCTTAAAGAAGTAAATTATTTCAAATAATTGTGAAATATAGTTAGATTATTCTATTAAAAATAATTATGTGTACATTTTGCTTAATATTTACCTTGTGACAACTACATCATCATTTTTGAGCTGGTATTTTATCCTGCCAACTTGTACTAAATTTTGTAAATTAACACTGTAATAGATCATATGCAATTAACAATGTCATGAACACATGGTTATTTTATATATAATGAGTTGGCTTATTTGTTAATAGGTTTTCTCAATAATGTAATAAGCAAGTCGAGAGATATTAAAAAATCTCAATTTTTGACTTTAGAAACTTGAAATAAAACTGTTATTTTTGTCTTTTAAAGATATTGGTAGAACCTTCTGCAAAGACAGTTAGGTAGGAGGAGAAGAAAAAGTAATAATTATATTTGAATGAGTTTCTTTTGTTTTTCCAGGTGGAAATGTTATAGGAATACACTTCAGCATTTTTATGAAGAAGGTACTTAGCTGAGGCATACAGAGCACACAGTGGCACATAATAATTGCACCACAGCTTTACCAGTACCAGAATCAGGCATTCACTGGAACAATTTTATGATTTTGTAACAACATAATCAGTTTTCTCAAGTTCTGCTTTTTTTGGCCAAATATGCTTTGTTTTCATTAATCCAAAATCTACTTGTGTAAAGAATCTTAAATTTTTTCTAGCTTATCAGGGAGAAATAACACATTACAACATTAATGAACAATGTGGACTTTACTATATGATTTTGTAAGACTTGAATTTAGGAAGATAGGTATGCCCCAGAAAAACTTTAAAATTGTAGTAAGCATTAGATATCTTAATTGTCTTCTGCCTGGAGTACTGTGGCAAACTGCCTGCTCACTCTGCAAAAACTTTAGATTTTTATCTCCCTTGTTTTTCAGCGTTGCTTCTTTGTTTATGAGCAAGCAATCACGTTCTAGATGTTGAGATCCTCAAAATATTTTCTCAATGAAGACCAGCCTCTAATTGAAAATAGTTTTGTATTAGCTGCTAAGAGAATGAAGTCGTGTTCACATAATTACATACAATAACTCTAGCCTCTCCAAACACACACATATACATGTACATATTCACGATCTTTTTCTATTTTCTGCTCCAAAAAAATCTCTTTATTTGGAGATCCTAGAAATTAATTTTTTGAAAACAGACAATTTTCCGAGTGCTTACATATTAAATATGCCAAGCTTCAGGTGTGAGAGAATTAGATGATTCCTGGAGCAAAGCCTGAAATGTCTTACATTTTCAAAATGATTTTTAAAGTTCATGTGAAAAATTCAAACCTGTGTATTTTTTGCACAGTGTCTGTTACGTTATACGACGATATTTTATGTTTTAAATGTAAGTAGTATTCTGTGAAAATACGAGCTAATACAAAAAGATTTCTTTTTCATTTTTATTTATTTGTTTATTGAGATAGAGTTTCACTCTTCTTGCCCAGGCTGGAGTGTAATGGTGTGATCTTGGCTCACTGCAACCTCTGCCTCCTGGGTTCAAGCGATTCTCCTGCCTCAGCCTCCCAAGTAGCTGGGATTACAGGCGCCCACCACCATGCCTGGCTTTTTTTTTTTTTTTTTTTTTTTTTTTTGAGTTTTTTGTAGACAGAGTTTCACCATGTTGGCCAGGCTGGTCTTGAACTCCTGAACTCAGGTGATCCACCCCACCTTGGCCTCCCAAAGTGTTGAGATTACAGGTGTGAGCCACTTTACCCAGCCAAAAAGGTTTCTTTTCTGTAAATATATCTCTGGGCTTGGACTGTGCTAACTCTTTGTAGGCATATACTTCAAAAATATTTTGTGATGTGATAATTTTCATGAAGCTTCCTTGTGTAATATAACAGGTTTTGGCTATAGAAAATATTACTTTCCAAATATACATCACTGAAGAGATAGAAATCAGATAGGAGGGGACTATTTTACTCTCTATTGCAGCCACTTCCTGACGCCTGCATTTTGCCTATTTGCATGTGTGCTGTCTGATTTGTTACAGGGTGCTAGTCCCTAGGTACACTTTCTGCATTCCACCTGTAGATCTCTCCTTTGTTCTTTGCACGTTGACAACTAACTTTCCTTTCTTGGAACAACTCACTTCAATGGTCATGGAGGGTGGGATCCAAAAGCATAGTTTTTAGGCACTTTAACAACTCAGAACCTTTACATATACTACAGCCTTCTTTTTCACACAGTGGAAGAATATTCTTCTGGATGAGAAGGATGAAGATTTGGGAGTATTGTGCAGAAGACCCTCAGACCTGTCTTGGTACAATGGCTGTATAGAGTCCTACTGAAAGCAACACATAACTCAGAATTTTTGAAAGTGTTTTTAAACATTCCATGAATGTCAAGTGTTTTCTCCTCTGAACACAAAAAGGACCTAAAGAGGGGCTGATAGTGACAAAACTGGGTCTTGATGGAAAAAAAAGTGCCCCAACTGGGTTTATCTAGGTTAACCACCATATAATAATTAAAATATTGACAGTTATTTAAAATATATTCTAGTAAAGTAGAAATCTCACCCTTCTCTCTTACAGGATGCCTTCAAAAATGCCTGGAAAAAAATCTGAAATCATTGATATCAGGTTAATTCATAGTGAGTCTATATATCATAGCTAAATGGAATGTTCATTTTTATATTTCAAATAATACGGTATTTAATAGTGTTGTCCAAGAAGTATCGGCGTTGGAATAATATGAAGTGAAACACACACACACACAAAAACAGAGACTTTTAATCATTACCTTTAGAAAGAAATTATAACTTTTAAGCTTATAAAAGGTTTGGAGGCAAGGAAACTCCAGCAATTCAGACAGGCCTTGGCGTCAGTCTGAAGGAGAATCGAGCCAGTCACTTAATAACCTTGTATAGTCAGCACACAACACTGTGCCTCTGAATAAGATAGCCTGTGCTGTAGCTTTCAGCTTAATCACACGAATGAAAGAAACAAGTGTGTACGCCACCAAGTAATTTAATAAATCTTCTAAGTAAACATTTCAAAGCCAAATCTATGCTACGTCATTCATCTGAGCCAGGCAGGGGTATGGTTTCATTTTCCTGTCTCTCTCTTTCTCTCTCTCTCTCTCTCTCGCTTTCACTCTCTAGAGTTTTCAGATTAAAAGTATTTTTATTTTTTAACTTATTCTTAAATATTTTTGAAACTATTATAAACAAATATGTTTTAATAACATTTTCACTGTGCCTATAGATGGTATCTATATATACAACTGATTTTTCTACCTTAATCTTGAATTCTGTCAATTTTATAAACTTGTAGGTTAGTTATGAAAGTTTTGTCTGTGATGTATGTGTGTGTGTGTGTGTGTGTGTGTGTGTGTATTCCTTAGGAGTTTTCCACGTATTAGATCATGGCATATGTGAAGAGAGATAGTTTTATTTATTTCCAGTCCATCAGGATACATATTATCTCTTTTTTCTGTATTAATGGCCCAGTCTAGAACCTCTAGTACCATGTTGAGTATAAGTAGCAAGAGCAGACATTCTGTTTTTGTTTGAAATCTTAGAGGGGAAGCATTTAAGTCTCATCATTATGTATGATGTTAATTGTTATTTCTCAGAAAAGCCAACTGGTTTCAGATTGAGAGTTATTTTCTACACTCAGTTTGGTAGTACATTTTAATAAAGAAAGCATGGTGGAATTTATCAAAAGATTTTCTTTATTTCTATTGAGATTATCATTATTTACTTTTGTCTTTTATTCAATTACTCTCATGTATTACACTGAATGATTTTACAGGTTGAACCGCTTTTATTCCTGGAATAAATTTGTCTTGGTCGTTCTGTATAATCCTTTTTATATAGTGCTGGTTCTGGTTTGGTAGTATGTTCAAAATTTTTGTGTCTTTATTTATAAGGCATATTGATGTGTAGTCAGCTATTTTTTTCAAATAAAGTTTTTATAATATTTCTTTACAGTCTTTTTAATTTCTGTAAGTTTCATAATAATGATGCTCTTTCATTTAAGATTTTATTAATTATAATCTTGCTTTGTCCTGGATAGATAGTTTAAGTTTGTCAATTTTTGTTTTTGTTTTTGTTTTAATATAAGAAACTTGTTTTCTTGATACTTTGTATTGCTTTCCATTCTCTATTTCATTTATTGGTGTACTAATCCTCATTACTGCCTTCCATTTTATTACTTAAGATTTTTTTTAGAAATTAGGAATTCTGGCCGGGCGCAGTGGCTCACGCTTGTAATCCCAGCACTTTGGGAGGCCGAGGCGGGCGGATCACGAGGTCAGGAGATCAAGACCACGATGAAACCCCGTCTCTACTAAAAATACAAAAAATTAGCTGGGTGTGGTGGCGGGCACCTGTAGTCCCAGCTACTCGGGAGGCTGAGGCAGAAGAATGGAGTAAACCTGGGAGGCGGAGCTTGCAGTGAGCCGAGATCGCGCCACTGCTCTCCAGCCTGGGCGACAGAGCGAGACTCTGTCTCAAAAAAAAAAAAAAAAAAGAAATCAGGAATTCTAATTTCCTACAGGAGAAGTTTAATTTATTAAATTTGTTGCTTTTTTCTTCAATTTGGGCATTTACTGCTACAAATTTTCCTTTAGCACTGCTTGGCTGCATCCCATAAGTTTTGGTTTGTTATGGTTTTGTTCTTATCTCAAAAAGTATTTTTATCTACCTTGAGATTTCTTCCTTGATAAATTAATAAATTCTTATGAGCTTAAAATAATCAGCTACAACTATAAAATAATTTTTGTAAGACTTATAACTACAAATCAAAAAGCTGTAGTAAATACACAAAATACAAATAGCAAGTAATCAAAACATGCCCCTGGAGAAAATCACTTGACCATAAAAGAAGACAACAAAGTAGGAAGAAAGGAGGAAAAGAATCTATCAAACAACTCCAAAAGAAGAAAATATCAGTAGTAAGTCCTTGGCTCTTAATAATAATCTTAAATATAAATGAATTAAATTCTCCAGACTCCACAGAAACTGAAAGTGTAGGGATGGATAAAGATATTCCATGTAAATGAAAAACAAAAGAGAGCTATATACATATAGCCACTTCTGTTATATGTATATGTATATCATATAGCAGATCTGTTACGTGTATATAAAATTGCTCTCTTATATATGTACCTATATGTATGTAGACATATACATATAGCAGTATACATACAATATAGTATATATGCAGACATATACATATAATATACATATATACTGTATAGTATATATGCATATATACTTATATACTACATATACTATACTATACTATAGTGTATACTGTATAGTATAGTATATATGTATGTACACATATAGTGTGTGCTGTATAGTATAGTATATATGTATATATACTATATACATATATACTATATACATAGTATATACATTGTATATCTACATACATATATATATACATACATACATATATAGTATATATGTATATAGTATAGTATATATATAGTATATAGTATAGTATATATAGTATATATACTATACTATATGTATATACTGTATATTATAACTGTATATATATACTGTGTAGTATAGTATACTATATATACATATACTATATACTGTATAGTACAGTGTACTATATATACATATACTATATACTGTATAGTACAGTGTACTATATATACATATACTATATACTGTATAGTATGGTATACTATATATACATATACTATATACTGTATAGTATAGTGTATATATATATATAGACACACATATACATATAGCAGATCTGCTATATGCTATATAGTCATGGACTTTCCAGGTGTTGGTGAACTGCCTGTGACTTCCTGCCGCCCCCACTCCTCATGAATAATGAGGTGATTGCTGGGCTAGATGTTTTAGCCATGGTTCTGCCTCTATTTTACATAAAACATGCACATGTCATTTACCTTGTTATGTACGAAAAGTCTGTATCATGGGTATATTGAAAGAAATAAAGGTGGGAGCATTCAAAAAAAGCAGAAGTAGCTATATGTATATCACATAAAATAGATTTTTAAGTAAAAAACTGTGATGAGAGACAAAATGGTCATTACTAATGATAATGGGGTCAATTCAGCAAGAGGGTATAACAACTACAATTATGTATGCATCCAATATTGGAATATCTAAAGATATGAAGCAAATATTAAATTATTTGAAAGAAGAGTTAGAATGCAGTACAATACAATACAAGTAGGGAACTTCAACATGCCCCTTTCAGTAAATGGACTGATCATTCAAAAAGAAAAATTAATAAAGAAACCTCAGACTTGCCCGGGAGTGATGGCTCACACCTGTAATCTCAGCACTTTGGGAGGCTGAGGCGAGTGGATCACCTGAGGTCATTTTATGTGTTTGAAGGGGCTTGACTTTAAAGGACAAACAATACTCAATTATTAATTATATTCTAAAATCAACTATTGTCATGGTGTGAAGAAAATTTTCAATAATTTTCTCCAGCATCCAATGTCCCCTGTACTATCATATTCCCCCCGGCAACCATTTTTCCTACTTCTCTTAAATCTATTAATTTTGTCCTATTGGTGACATTTAGGCTCTTCCAAGAAATGTATTCATTAGGTTATTTGTTTAACTTTTCACAAAAATAATGGGTTGTTTTGATTTTTAGATCGGATAATCAAGAATGCAAGTTTCATTTTATTTTTAATTATTTATATATTTTAAATTGAAAAAAATTGCAAGCATTTATTGTATAAAACAATAAATTTTGAAGTTTATAAACGTTGTGGAGTATCTAGCTAATTAGCATATGCATTACCTCACACATTTATTATTTTATTGGTAAGAACACTTAGCATTCACTCTCTTAGCATTTTTCCAGAATACAACGTATCATCATTAACTCTAGTCACCATGCTGCACAATAGATCTCTTGAATTTATTCCTCCTATGTGACTATAAGTTTATATTCTTTGGCTTAGTATAATTAAACACTGAAGACATCAGTGTTTTTATTTAATGGGAGACTCTTTATTACTGATTCAGTATCCTTACTCAATAATTGTTAGTTCAGATTTTCTGTTTTCTCATGACAATAGTCTCTTATGATTCTCTGCATTTCTGTGGCGTCAGTCTTAATGTTTTCTCTCCTTTCATCTCTGATTTTGAGTCTTTTCTCCTTTTTTTCATTATCTAAAGATTTATTGTTTTTGTTTATCTTTTAAAAATTCCAACTGTTTATGTTACTCTTTGTTTTGTAACCTTTTTGTCACAATTCTTTGAAGTCTATATTCTGTATCAGGAACAGCCCCCAAAGCTTTTGCCCATTAGCTTTATAATCAGCTAAGTACTAAGTGGGAATTTTCTTAAATATTTTGAGTTTAAGTCTTCCAGAAATTGCTGAATGGTTCTGTGTGTGTGTTGGTGCATCCCTTTGATGTTCCAGGAACTTGTAACTCTTCCTTAACCTTCATTTCCTGCTAGTGCAGAGGTTCAAAATTAGTCAGAGGTAAAATATTAATGCTGTTTCAAATCTTTCCTGGGCATGCCAATAACTCTGCTCTTGTGTGCATCTTTTTGGATCCTAAGAGATGTGTCAGAATTTCAAAGCCCCCCAGTTCTCTGTTTAATTTTTTGTCCAGGTTTGTGTTTGTCCCAACCGATGTCACTCTCTCCGGCATTTTCAGTTTTCAACTATTACTACTGTTTTTCTTTTTCTTTTGGTTTGTTAGGTTCTTTGATTGTTTGTTTGTTTTGGTGAGAGAATCATGACAAGGCTTTTCACACTGAGTGAGTTCTGAGTTAAGTCAAATAATAAAATCCCTGTGACAAGGCTTTTTCTGGAGTTTCCAGACAGCTTAAGTGATGAAAATTCTTTGGCAATGGGTCTGTCCTATCCAGTAGCCACTAGCCTGCTCTTTTTCTCAGCTACATAAGAGCTAAAGAGAGCGGGAAGGGAACAAGTCAAGTTAAAATGCAAAAAAAACTTGACATTTTTATTGAGATCCAGCCACTTTTCTTCAAGGCTCACATTCGATTTTTGAGTCTTAGGTTAATTTTCAGAGTTTTGATAAACTTAATTTTGAAAATGTTGTCCTATTTTCTCATTGCTGTAATGAAGTAACAGATTTTCACAGTCTTTACGTGAAGATCCTGAAACCCTGTCTTCAGAAGTGATTACTCTGTGAACGTTGATGAATGTGAAGGGTCTTTGAAGATCTTGAATGATAAATAATGTTTGATGCCTTGTTTTGAGTGGTAGGTATATAGGAGTACACTATGAAAAAACTATATGATCTGTATATTTAAGATTTATCCTTTTGTTGTATAAATTATAATTTATTAATTTTTAAAAAATCAATTTTCTATGTATTTGCCTCTAGACACTGAAAATAAGTGGGCGTGTACAATATTTAATGCAAGAAATCAAACTAAGTTAATAGGGAATGAAATTGCAACAGACTATCAACAAATATAATCGCTGTATTTTAAAATTTAATAAAATGGATAATTCAGTGGATAACTGAAAAAGAAAAAAGGGAGATAGAGAGAAAATAATAAGTGTATGTTATTTCTAGCTGTGTGAAAATAATTTTTTAAATTTTTAGAAAATATGTGGATTCCTAGAAAAACATAAAAGGAAAAATAATGCTTTCAGCAAGTTTTCCATTAAAATTCTGAAAATCATATGCTTAACCTGAGAATGCAAATTTGAATAAGTAGTATAACTACAAAAAGAAAGTTTTGCACTCAGAATTCCTCAAGAATAGAAGTAGAACTTAAAGGGTAAGTTATGGACTGAAAAAAAAGATTGCTCTGTTTCGTTAGTGGAATGCATTTTGTTTAAAATAGGAGCATCATGTTGTGAATAAGATCAGAGATATTTTAGAGGGTGTCATAAAAGTGCAAGTAAATAAAATACTGGCAAACCGAATCCAGCAGCACATCAAAAAGCTTATCCACCATGATCAAGTGGGCTTCATGCCTGGGATGCAAGGCTGGTTCAACATATGAAAATCAGTAAATGTAATCCAGCATATAAACAGAACCAACGACAAAAAACACATGATTATCTCAATAGATGCAGAAAAGGCCTTTGACAAAATTCAACAACCCTTCATGCTAAAAACTCTCAATAAATTAGGTATTGATGGGACGTATCTCAAAATAATAAGAGCTATCTATGACAAACCCACAGCCAATATCATACTGAATGGACAAAAACTGGAAGCATTCCCTTTGAAAACTGGCAAAAGACAGGGATGCCCTCTCTCACCACTCCTATTCAACACAGTGCTGGAAGTTCTGGCCAGGGCAATCAGGCAGGAGAAGGAAATAAAGGGTATTCAGTTAGGAAAAGAGGAAGTCAAGTTGTCCCTGTTTGCAGATGACATGATTGTATATCTAGAAAACCCCATTGTCTCAGCCCAAAATCTCCTTAAGCTGATAGGCAACTTCAGCAAAGTCTCAGGATACAAAATCAATGTGCAAAAATCACAAGCATTCTTATACACCAATGACAGACAAACAGAGCCAAATCATGAGTGAACTCCCACTCACTATTGCTTCAAAGATAATAAAACACCAAGGACTCCAACTTACAAGGGACGTGAAGGACCTCTTCAAGGAGAACTACAAACCACTGCTCAGTGAAATAAAAGAGGATACAAACAAATGGAAGAACATTTCATGCTCGTGGGTAGGAAGAATCAATATCGTGAAAATGGCCATATCACCCAAGGTAATTTTTAGATTCAATGCCATCCCCATCAAGCTACCAATGACTTTCTTCACAGAATTGGAAAAAACTACTTTAAAGTTCATGTGGAACCAAAAAAGAGCCTGCATTGCCAAGTCAATCCTAAGCCAAAAGAACAAAGCTGGAGGCATCACGCTACCTGACTTCAAACTATACTACAAGGCTACAGTAACCAAAACAGCATGGTACTGGTACCAAAACAGAGATATAGACCAATGGAACAGAATACAGCCCACAGAAATAATGCCACGTATCTACAACTATCTGATCTTTGACAAACCTCACAAAAACAAGCAATAGGGAAAGGATTCCCTATTTAATAAATAGTGCTGGGAAAACTGGCTAGCCATCTGTAGAAAGATGAAACTGGATCCCTTCCTTATATCTTATACCAAAATTAATTCAAGATGGATTAAAGACTTACATGTTAGACCTAAAACCATAAAAACCCTAGAAGAAAACCTAGGCAATACCATTCAGAACATAGGCATGGGCAAGGACTTCACGTCTAAAACACCAAAAGCAATGGCAACAAAAGCCAAAATTGACAAATGGGATCTAATTAAACTAAAGAGCTTCTGCACAGCAAAAGAAACTACCATCAGAGTGAACAGGCAACCTACAGAAGGAGAGAAAATTTTTGCAATCTACTCATCTGACAAAGGGCTAATATCCAGAATCTACAAAGAATTCAAACAAATTTACAAGAAAAAAACATACAACTCCATCAACAAATGGGCAAAGGATATGAACAGACACTTCTCAAAAGAAGACATTTATGCAGCCAAAAGACACGTGAGAAAATGCTCATCATCACTGGTCACCAGAGAAATGCAAATCAATACCACAATGAGATACCATCTCACGCCAGTCAGAATGGCGATCATTAAAATCATTAAAAAGTCAGGAAACAACAGGTGCTGGAGAGGATGTGGAGAAATAGGAACACTTTTATACTGTTAGTGGGACGGTAAACTAGTTCAACCATTGTGTAAGTCAGTGTGGCGATTCCTCAGGGATCTAGAACTAGAATTACCATTTGATCCAGCCATCCCATTACTGGGTATATACCCAAAGGATTATAAGTCATGCTGCTATAAAGACACATGCACACGTATGTTTATTGCGACACTATTCACAATAACAAAGACTTGGAACCAACCCAAACGTCCAACAATGATAGACTGGATTAAGAAAATGCAGCAGATATACTCCATGGAATACTACGCAGCCATAAAAAATGATGAATTCATGTCCTTTGTAGGGACATGGTTGAAGTTGGAAACCATCATCCTCAGGAAACTATCGCAAGGACAAAAAACCAAACACCACATGTTCTCACTCATAGGTGGGAATTGAACAATGAGAACACATGGACACAGGAAGGGGAACATCACACACTGGGGCCTGTTTTCGGGTGGGGGGAAGGGGGAGGGATAGCATTAGGAGATATACCTAATGCTAAATTATGAGTTAATGGGTGCAGCACACAAGCATGGCACATGTATACATATGTAACAAACCTGCACATTGGGCACATGTACCCTAAAACTTAAAGTATAATAATAAAAAAAGTGCAAGTAAATTAATGAAACATTTACAGAATTATTAATAATCACTAAATCTAATCTAGGCATTTTCAACATAAGTAAATTGGTTCATCAACACATTGATACTACGTTTGGCAAACTTTATTTTTTATATTACAAATTGTCTTCAATTTGCAAAGAATAGATGATATTGTCTAAAATAATACATATAAAAGAGACCCATGACATTCTGAATTTGAAATTTTTTTCACAGTGAAACAAAAATTTCATTTATGAACTCAATTGTTTAGCACTCTAGTGCTAAACAGAAGTATATGTGTATTTAAAAAGTGTATTCATGGATTGATCTGCTAAGAATGTTCTATTACATTTCATATATATATATATGCACTACATTTTACACTGCTCAGTCACATCATGAAACCACTTTAAGAAGTTCTAATTTCATAATTAACTATGAATCAGGTTTAAGCAAAATACATGCACATGTTCTGTCTGCTGGTTTCATCTCTCTATGAATGGCTTACAGAATAATTAATGAATGGACACATCCTTCTTAGTGGAGTAAAAACAATTCTATTCTCATGTAAAGATAAGGCTACAGACTAGAGTTTACAAAACTTCTGTACTCTTGTGAACCACACAATATCAAAATCAATGTCCACCCTTGCTTTCCTCAGCTAAAGGTGGATTATAGTACAGATTATAAGTATGGAAAAAGTAGATAATATAAAGAAAAATGCTATTTGAATATTTTTATTTATTTTTAAAATATTTTTATTTATTTTTAAAATATTACTGAAAATATTTTATTTTCAGTAATATCAGAAGCTATTACTGATGGTTGGCATATCTTAGAGACTATTATGAGGTGCCAGTAATGAGTTGTGTAAAAAGTTGAATTATTTAGAAATATTCCTCTTATTAAAAAGGTGACAATTATAATTGTTAATGCTAAAGAGAAAACATCAAAGAGAAGACATTCGGGTATGATTCATGTCCAATACTATCGTTCAGCATTGGACACTCATATCCCATGAATTCAACAGGAAACATCATTCAAGACATTATCTATTGAAAATATATTAGAACTCTGAAATCTTTAGCTTTAATTCTGGAAAGAGAAATTCTTAACCAGGATAATATTTGCATGGTCACAGGTGCTTTCACTCATTATACTCAAGAATATGACTATCGTGTCCAAAAATCTGTTTGACACCAGAAGATCTTTTATATTTAATGATTACTCAACTGGATTGATACTAATGCTGGAATAAGATAATAAAGATAACTGCAAGTAATAGTCTTAAGGAATAGAGATCTAGAATTGATTCTGATCAACAATTCATATCTTCTTCTCTTTTCTATCTAAGCTCAGTCATCTCCATCCATCTGGTTTTCAATTGTGAAACCAGATGGAGTTTAACTTCACACCACTCTCTGATGCAGGCCTATTATCCAATCCATCATGATGTTAATCCATTTTACATGAGAAATATCCCTCAAATTGGATCACTTATCTTCATGTGCAATGTTTCCACTGTATCAATCAGGATAATATATGTCAGTAACAACGACTGCAAAATGTCAGTGGCTTAAAATTTAACTCTCCTGTACTATATGGTAATTTCAGGTTGGCTTCAGCCTTGCTCTATGTTGTCCTAATTCAGAGACACAGTTGATAGAGTATTCTCTAATCGGAATATTGCTGGTCTCCTGGCAGTGAGAAAAGAGAAGATACTGGCCCTTTTAGCTGCTTCTTCTATTAACTGACATTTTCACATATAATTCCATGGTCAAAATTTGTCACAGGTATAAACCAGGCTGTAAAAAGAAGTTTAATTATCCCCCACAAATTAAACAACTATTATTGGTCAACAATAACTTAGTCAATCATAACACTTCGATTAGGACATAATTATATTTTCCAAAATAATTACCTAAATTTCCAAGTGAACTACTAGCATTCAGTCTTATCGCACCTCCCCCATACTAATCAGTTCTTGAAATTGCAGAACACTTCCTAACATGCAAATCTGAGCAACTCATCTTCCTTCAAATATTACTTGCATTGTCCTGAAAGATCTTGAAATTAGCCCTTTCCTCTCTCTCTCTTCTCTCTCTCTCTTCCTCCCTGTCTTATCTATTGATTTTTCCATTTCAGTCATGCTGGCCTTTTTCCCATTCTCTTCTACTGATCATCATTCTTCTGTTAGCGAGATTTTTCCTGTAAGAAGAATTCCTTATATTCTCCTCTACACATGGTTCACTCTTTCCCATTCTTCACATGTCAGAACAAGCCTTCCCTTCTCAAGAAATTAATCTCTAAATCCCCCGTGATATATCCTCTTTTAGGGAGGGTCTCCTAATTCAGTGTACCTCTTCACTTTTGCACAGGGCATGTTTCTTTTTTTTCTTTTCTTTTCTTTTCTTTCTTTCTTTTTTTTTTTTTTTTTTTTTTTTTTTTGAGAAAGAGTCTCGCTCTGTCGCCCAGGCTGGAGTGCAGTGGTGCAATCTCGGCTCACTGCAAGCGCCGCCTCCCGGGTTCACACCATTCTCCTCCCTCAGCTTCCGGCGTAGCTGGGACTACAGGCGCCCTCCACCATGCCCGGCTAATTTTTTTATATTTTTAGTAGAGACAGGGTTTCACCATGTTAGCCAGCATGGTTTCGATCTCCTGACCTTGTGATCCGCCCGCTTCGGCCTCCCAAAGTGCTGGGGGTTTACAGGCGTGAGCCACCGCACCCGGCCGCACAGGGCATGTTTCAGTGGGATAATTATTTACTAAAGTCTGTGTCTTCCACTAACATAAGACTGAAAGACTTAAAAAGACTAAAATTTGTAAAACGGACTCTGCCTATATGATTAGCTACTACGGGTAAAGATGAATAGGAAAAATATCTGTTCTCTCTGAAACTGTTGTATCTTTCCTCGAAGTCTTCAGAAGCTGAATTGTATTTTCCTTGTAATTCTCTCTTCCATCATCTGTGACATATTTCTTTAGGAATTATTGAACAGGAGATTAAAATTTCCTAAAATTTTCAATTAATAGACTTCTGATACTTTAACGTGTTACTTTATGTAATCATCTGAGCAGCAATAAGGTGAATGTTATCTGTATTTTACTGATGATGCAATTGAAGCCCAGTATTATACACTAGCAGCTTTTGGCTCTGCAGTTATAATCAGATTTGTCTGACCCTAATACTGAAACTCTCCTGACAAATCACAGAAAGTGAGAATCTTTTCCCTTTGTGGCAATAAAGATTATTTAGAACATCTTCATGATGTGTTTCCTCCAGCAGTTCACTGTTCTGCTCCTTATTTTCTGCCAATTACATACTATTTGTTTTTTTATCTATTTTTGGGTTCTATTTCATAATACTGAAGAATTTGATTCTTTTAAAATTCTGCATTCTTTAATACATATTTTATAATTTTATAAATTATGTTTTCATAACTGTTTGTCAATATAGATATCTTTTCAAGAAAATTGTAAGATCCTTTCAACCAGATTTGTGTTTTTTTGTGTTTAACAGTTTTAAATATAGCATTACCTTAAATATGTATTAATAAATAAATGAGTAAATTAAATTGTTCAGCAATTTAAGGATACATATTTAACTCAGGAAAATATTGAAAATGAGCATATTTTTAGTATACACAATTTTCAGTGGGCAAGAATAATATTTAGCAATATTTCCTTCAAATTAACAATTTTGAATAAC
Source organism: Hylobates moloch (assembly GCF_009828535.3). Lineage (NCBI taxonomy): Eukaryota > Metazoa > Chordata > Mammalia > Primates > Hylobatidae > Hylobates > Hylobates moloch. The sequence goes on along the minus strand of NW_026652292.1, from coordinate 24,268,153 downwards.
TTTTCTACCGATAATATGTCTCATGTTTCATGCTGTTGTTGACTTCCTATTTTAAAAGGTAATAAATATGCTCAGTTGAGAAAAGCCAATTTTATTACTATGGTTATTTAGGTATTATTGTTATTATTTATGTTTTATTGTATGAGAGATTCTTTTCAGTATCACATACAACCTCTGCTGGTAATTAAATCAAATTTTCTGTTGTGATTTAATGGGAAAGAAGTAACTAAATAACCTCATATTTAAGACTAAGTATATTATAATATACGGCCTTTACAACCTAAAGCACAAAATACCTAAGTAAAAAGTTCAGTCCTATTATAGGACTTAAGAATGATAACTGGTGCTTAGAATGATAAAACTAAGGCATTACAAGAACCTGAAAGAATGTTTATTTGCAAAAATAAAAAAGCCCTCAAATATCGAATGCTTATTCTTATATTAAATCACATGCAATAGAAAAATAGACCTTTTTCTTTGGGGTTTGCTTTTCCTACTTGACAAGTAAGGGGTGACTCAATGTCCCTGGACTTAATTTTCTTTAATCATAAAATAAAGATTAGTACTGTATTTTAAAATTATTATGTTAACATCAAAAGATTTAAATGAATTTAAATAATGCTAATATTAACCTACTACTATCACGAAGAGAAACATATATTATGGATCGTTTATTAATTATTTTCACTTATTGCCTCATATCATTTATTAATTATTTTCACTTATTGCCTCATTTGCTCTTCACACTTACCCTGTTAGTCATGCCCTTAATTTTTACTTGTCATAAAGGCTGAAGAATCTGAATCCTGTAGAGATCAGGTAAGTTGCCCTTGAACTTGCCCATGATTTCACCTTTTGAGCAAGATTTGAATCAAAATAGTTTAAAGCCTTTGCTTTTAACTACAATGTATAATATATGTTAATACTCTTCATTAGTAGCCTGATACAGTCGTTATCACTTATCCTAGATAAAAGAAGCTATGGTGTAATTGTAAATATAAAAATATGAAACAGAGTCAGTAAGCACTTATGTAGCTCCTAAAAGCCTGGTGAGGTTCAGCTGCAGTAATACAAATCAATGTGGAGTATCACTCTCATGGCACTATGGCAACAAAGATCTTCAAGTGAATGGGAAATTACAAGGGTTGAATTTATTCCATTCACTAAATGAAAACTGCAATCTTGTCTTCTTCTTAGTATAGAAATATCCAATAAAAATACTTCATTTAACAACTGCCACGCACTGCTTTTTGGACAATTACAGTACAGACTCTTCCTTTCCTAACTGTACATTTGTGGGTTTTATGTACCGACCAATCAAGACTATCTACTTCACTTAGAACTTCTGCCAAAAAGGCAATTTTGTGTATAAATGGCTCCAATCTGGGAAGCTATCCAAAAGAAGCTGTTCAGGTGAATAACAGTGTGATTTACATGCAGGTGCAAATAATAAACTTAGAAATAGTTTGAAAGTGCTAACTAAAGAAATGGAGTAGAATTGAGTTAACTAGACAGTTATATTGCTGCTTTTCTAGTATTTTTAAAATCCTAGAAATGTTATATATATATATATATTTAGAAGAATGCATCTTGCTTTGAGTTTTGCCTATGCATTTGATTTTTAGGAAAATAAACCTTATAGGTAATGACTCATAGCTACACAGAATCTAATGCTTAAACATGTTAGTGGAATGGAAAAGAGCTTTTTTTCTTCAAAGAGGATCATTCCAAAGGGATACCTGAAAAAATAATGCACTTTTTCTCTACTTTTGTCTTCTCAGACAAAAATAAATGAATACATCTATTATTTATTTATTTATTTTAGATATTGTACTACATAAAGCAACCATGTAAATGATCAAAAAACCAAACGTATAAAAAGAAGGCCACAAGTTGTACAAGAAGTTCAAAATGCATCTATCTACAAGACTACTTCTGGATAATTTGAAAAATTAAAATCAATAAAACTCTGAAATAAAGGATTGAATCATATGTGAGTCATAGAGGTTCAATATGTTCCTTTCCTTTGTCTACCCAAGAAAAATTTTAGTTTGTCTTGGGTAGTCTTTTTTTTAAGTTATCAGTATCTTATGTCTTGCATTTATTGGGATAATCAAACAATTTAATTTTCTTATTTAGTCTGCTAATATGGTGAACGACATGGATTGATTTTTTATTGTAGAACAACCTTTGTATTCCTGAGATGAACTCCATGGTCATATGGTATTATCATTTTATATATTGCTATTATAGGTTAAATTTGCTAATATATTATTGAGGATATTCACATCTATTTCCATGAGAGATATTAGTCTGGAAACATTACCTTCATTTCAATGTTTTCTTTGGTTTTGGTGTGTGACAGTCACTCTCTAAGAGGGTCCCTAATGATTGCCATGTACTGATATTTATTGTCTAGGGCTAGCCCCTCCCCTTAAGTAATGTGCTTCTAATAGAACAGAGCAACACTGAGGGACGTCATATCTGTTATTAGGTTACAAAAAATATGACATCCATAGTACCAATAGAGTCTCTTTAACACTGGTTCTAATGAAGCAAACTCTCATGTTTGAGCCCCATTTGGCAAGAAACTGTAGGTGTCCTCTGGCAATTTTAATGAAAATGTTATTACAACTTTTATAAGTTGACAATAAAGTGTAACAGGAAAATAAGTAATAATAGTTAATAAAATCCTGTAAAATAAGACATGGAGAATAATGAAAAACAAATTTCAAAAAATATTAAGGAAACAGATATTATGAGATGTATACATTTAAAATATGGCAAATTTAGTATTTTGATCACTGGTGGAGAGGCTGTAATATACAGTGCTTTATATTTAATGGATTGCCTTATAATTTAAACAAGTACATTTAATTTTACTTTATATACAATGCAACTTATAAATCAAAAACCTAAAATAAACATAAAATATTAAAAAAGTATTGGGGACATTTTTCTTGGTATGAAACCAAGTAATAATTTTGAGATTATGAACTACCACTGTGGAGAACAGTTTCTATTAAGAAAAAGCTACATGTTAAATTTGAAATAGTATTTGCGACACATATTAAATTAAAAATATATCCAAAAGCAACATGGCAACCACAAAGAGATAATAGTATGTGTTCAAATAATACATAAAGGCAATTTATACCAGGAAAAAAGGGAAATAAACATAGGTAAAGAGGTAAAATGTGATAAAAAATAAGGACATTGAAATCAATTCATTCACTTTATTTTAATTTTTGACTTTCCTTTTAGAAAATAGTAAAAATATTTTGTTAAATGTTAATAATGACTATTTTTGGAAAAACACACCCTATAACAGACCTAATGAGCTTTACAATTTCTAACACATACCTCAAGGGGAATTTGGCAATACTTACTTATTTGTAATATGCGCATAACTTTGACAATGTGAATATGAGTAGATATGCAATAATATTAGATTAAAATTATTTGTAGATGAGGAAATAATAAATTTACATGGCGATTTCCACCATATAATGATTTTCTTGATTCCATTCATCAACTAGGACAAAGGGATATTATTAAACAAGTTTTTATAAACCAATGGCTTAAGGATTTGTTTAGGTTTAATTTCTAGCTCCCTCATTTATTTCTAAAATATCCTCTAATTCCTTCCCCCCATTCTCCTCTCTCTTACATTTAACTCTTAAGTCCTTTTATACTATTATAAATGAAGAAAAGGAGATCCAAGGAGTTATGAGTCATTCACCATATTAGCAGACTAAATAAGAAAATTAAATTGTATGATTATCCCAATAGATGCAGAAAAAACACTCATTCAAATTCAGAACCCATCCATGATAAAAATCTCTCAGTAAAATAGAAATGTTAGTTCCTTGCCCTTACCTAATAATAGGTATTTACTACAATCTACAGCTACCATCTCACTTCATAGTGACACAGTGAATACTCTCACACTGTTATGGACTGAGTTGTCTCCCCTCAAAATTCGTATGTTGAAGCCCGAAACCCCAATGTGACTGCGTTTGAAAATAAATCTTTAAAGGTCATAAGGCTGGGGTCTTCATCCAACATGACTGATGTTCTTATAAGGGAGAGACACCAGCAATGCCCAGGCAAAAAAAAAAAAAAGGCCATGTGAGGACATAGCAAGAAAGTAGCCTTCTGCAAGACACAGTGAAAAGTCTTGGGAGAAACCAGACCTGTCACTATCTTGATCTTGGAATTCCAGGCTCCAGAACTATGCAGAAATAAATTTTTGTTGTTTAAGCCTCCTAGTCTCTGGTCTTTTGTTATGGCGGCTCTAGCAGACTAACACACCCCGTTAAGTTTCTGAAAAAATGAAGGACGTTAATTCTCCTTACTCCTCTTCAAAATCATACTGTATAAAAGTTACAGCTGTGAGGATAAAGTCACTAGTCAGAGCCAGAAAAAATACGGCCAGAAAGGCATGAAGGAGGGGGACTCATGCTTACGCATCTAAAATAACTGTTTCCAAGGACTCTCTCAAAGCCTCACACGAAATCCCTTTATGTCCTTCACATATCTCCTGCTTGCACGTTTCACAGTTATGGACATGTGTCTATGGCAAGAGTTTTCTATAAAGATTTGGTAGGGCACAGCAATTCAGATTAGATGTTCTCAAAATAATACTTGCCCAATAGCAGCATCTCCACTAATAAGCTGGCAACTCTGACTCTGAGCCTATGAAACCAGTCAACTTTGATTCCGAACCTCTTATGTGAACTTCTCCCTTAAGTCCATACAAGCTTCCCTTTACTTTTCTCTCTCTAGATGCACCAGTGGCTTGCCGTGGCCAGGCATCCCAGATCATAATCCTCTTTGCTTATTCCCAGATACATTCAACATATTTGGAGATGATTGTCTCTGATGACTTTTTTTTTTTTTTTTTTTTTTGAGACGGAATTTCACCCCGTCGCCCAGGCTGGAGTGCAGTGGCACGATTGTGGCTCACTGCAACCTCCACCTCAACGGGTTCAAGCGATTCTCCTGCCTCAGGCTCCCGAGTAGCTGGGATTACAGGCGTACACCACCACGCCCATCTAATTTTTGTATTTTTAGCAGACGGTGACAGTGTTTCACCATGTTGGTAAGGCTGGTCTCGAACTCCTGACCTCAAGTGATCCACCCACCTCTACTTCCCAAAGTGCTGGGATTGCAGGCGAGAGCGACCGCATGGGGCCCTTTTTTTTTTTTTTTTTTTTAAATTTAACAAGTGGAAGTCCTAGACAGTGCAAAAAGGCTGGAAAAAGAATAGAAATAAAGAAACAAAATTGTCTGTGTTTGCAGATGACATAATTTTTATGTAGAAAATTCCACAAAATACAGAAAACTTTTCTAGAATTTATAAATGAGTTTAGAAATGTTGTGGTGTAAAACATCTACATATAAAAGTTAATTGTAATAGGCTAGCACTGCTCACTAGTTATTGGAATTTTCAAAATGCAATAGTCCCCCCCAAAATAAAATAGTTTTGCCTAAATCTAACAGAATATGTGCAATACACATTTGTTACAAGCTGTAAAGCCTTGATGGTAGAATCAAAGATGATCTAAATAAATCGAGAGATATACTATATTCATGCATTGGAAGACTCGATATTGTTATGATGTTAATTACCCATTATTTGATTTATAGATCTAATGCAATTCAATATCCAAAAAAGATGAATTCAAAATTTATTCGTAGCAAAAAAGAAACTGTAATAGCCCAAACAATTATAAAAAGAACAAAGTTAAAAGTTACCCAATTTGAAAATTTAGTAATTAAGTAATTTAGACAGTAATCAAGATAGCTAGTAATTAAGAGAGTATAGTATTGGTGAAAGTGTAGAGATGCATATATCAATAAAACAGAATAGAGAGTCTGAAATACCCACACAAATAGAGTGATTTATAAAAAAGGTGCAAAGGCAATTCAGTGAAGAAACTTGTTTATTCAACTGATGGTGGTGAAACAAATATCCACAAACAAAAAGATTAATTTATGACTTTATACAAAAATTAATTCAAAATGAATTTTAGACTTAAATATAAAATTTAACACTATATATATGAGAAAATCTATGAAATGAATTTTGCCATGAGTTTTCATATATACACTCATTATCATAGTCTATGTTTATATAAGATACTGATTTCATTCAAAAACGTGATGACTAACATTAACAATAACATAAATTATCTAGATCTAATTAATTCAACCAGTATAAACTGTTCATTTGTTTTTAAAATTAGGGACACACACAGTGTCTAATCGCTCTTTTGCATAATAACATTCATCCACAGAGAAATGCATATGGTGCTGTCTACTCATAAAATCGAATAGAATTCAACAGTGATTATCAATGCATTAGCACTGCATTATTAACAAGGATCAATCTAACAACAATAAATTTAGTGAAAAGGAAGGCTTGTGTAAGAATATAAAGAATTTTGCAATTAATATATTCAATATTGACAATTTTGTACAGAGATATAATAGGATATGTACATTCTATACATATATGAAGACATGAATGAGAATAACAAATCTCAAAATTGGTGTAATGATATCTCTTATGAGGGAGACGTATTCAGTGAAACAGCCGCCTCCTTTTTATTTTATTCATAATATTTTCTTAGGCTGAAAGAGAAGTACATAGTTGTCAATTAAAATATTCCCTATAACTTTTACCCATTAAAAATACTTTACACTAAATATAATAAATTTCGTGTCCCATCATATTTAACATTGCACATCACTATTATTTATCAGATAATATAACTGTACTTTAATAACTATGTGCTTTAGCAGAGAACATAGTTGTACATTGTTCAGAACCTGAAATAAGTTTCGGAAAGCAGGCCTTTGACGTCCTCTTAGGGGAGTACACTTTTATTCAAATTGAGGGAAGAGGGTACACAAGAGGACTTTCAAACAAGACAGATCACACGTGTTAGAATACTAGTACAGCCATAAGTTGTTCCCCTCTCTGATCCTATGCCTTTGGTAATACCCTCCTACACTGACTCCGAAGTTGTCCATGAAACGTATCTTGCTGTATTTGGGACCTTTCCACGGTTGTATAATCCAGCCTGGGAAAGCTTGCTTCATCAATTGATGATGCCTTGCTGGTAGATGGTTGGCAGCTAAGCACAAATGCTTGAATGAGCTCAGTCCAGATCACCAGAAGCACTTCTCAGCTGACTACAGCCAAATTGACAGCCACAGAATCATGAGCTGAATAAATGGTTGTTGTTTGAAGACATTAGATTCAGAGCAAAATATTTGAGTCCAATAACTGTTATGCACTAAAAGCTAATTAATAGAATATGAAATAATATGTGATATATTAATGAAAGGATTTATGTTGTCTATTTCCATACACTGGTTCTAATCAAGAAAATATTTTCAAATTATGCTCTATGTTTAGAAATAAGATACAGAAATATTTTATGTCTTAATATTTCAGTGCCCAGTTCATGTCTTAGTAATTTTTAAATAGCACTGTTAGGTTAACTTAAGTCAAATTCTTTGTTTGCTAATATATACATCAAAATAACATGTTTACTGGCCTATTAAATTTTGTGTATGACATGGGTACTAAAGCTACCTGATTCTCAAGATTTCAGTGATTTGGTGATAGGTATTGTAATAATTAATAATTTATTTTTTTCTGATTCTATATAGAACGATTATGCCTGAAGAAGCTAAATAAACTTATCGATGAAGAGTTGGACAATGGATGTAACTTTAACTTTGACACTGTTTTTGATATTTCAGCTTGATAATTTATAAGGGAAATGACAAAGAGAAATTTACATAAAAATCCTATAAAAATATTGTTATTTAAAGTTCACTAAAACATTGATTTAATAGATTTCTATTTATTTTACTTGTATTTTTGATTGGCATATAACTTAATACATAATAACATATTTTCCTAAGTAGTAGTCATTGACCCCAGAGCTTAAAATTATAAATGATTTATAAAATTTGCATAAAGATGCATGCAACTATCTTCTTCTTTGTCTTTATTCTGTATATAGGCTTAAGGTGAGACTTAAATTTCTGATTGTACTAGTATATTTTAATTTGAAATTTGTCTTACAATTTCCTTCTTTCTTTTCCCTCTTTTTTCTGTACTCCCTTACTACTCATCATCTCTTTTTTTCTCCTTCCTTTTCTCTTCCTTCCTCCCTTTCTCTTTCATTCTTTCTATTAACTTAAACTAACAGTTGCTAGATAATGATCTTTCTTTACTCTCAGAGATGGACTATTATGTAGTTTTCTGAGAACTGCTGCTATTTATAGCCTCAATACTAAATTCATTGAAAATAAGTTATTTTTTTTTTTGCAGTTGAACAATGTATGCTACAGGTTGAATTTATAAATAAAAAATATTTATTGTCTGAAGTCTCCAATGTTCCATTAGATTTACATGACATGTTTTTAGTACCCTAAGACCCATTCATTGTCTAGGATCTTTGGGTGGAGGGATCACAGAGTATGAAAAATAAATACATATCTGTAATGAAGAGAGAATGCAAACAAGAAAGAATTAAAGTAGGTAAAACAGGCACTAAATCTTGGGAATTAGATGACCTCTTGTATTACTAGAAATTGAAGTTGCATTTTGAGGTGAGAGTAAGCCGTTAATGCAGTATGTTGTTGCAGGATCCTCACCACTTTCCTCAGTCAATTATTTTTCACTGAAATTTAGTTTGTCTAGTACAGTATTTTTCTTCTCTCCAAGAAGCCCTGTTTGTAAGAGTAAAATTAACGTTAGCCTGCTTATAGAATAATTATATGCTATTTGCATTTCTTCCAATCTCAAATATTCAACCTGTAAGACTGGAATTTTGTGCAATAGTAAAGAAAGATACTTTTTGCAGTATCACATTACATTTTAAATTTCATCTGCATAATTTAAAACATCTAAGCATAGAAAAATAGAAATTTATACCTTGTGGTAACAAATAAAAATAATATAAGTTCTTCTCAATTTTAAATTGTAATTATTAAAGGTATATACATATCAGCTTAATATAAAGAAACACCTGCTTAGTAATAGCTGGAGTTAATTTGTTTTAATTTCATGTCATGAAAAAATTAATGTAACTCTAATGAAATGTATAGCTAAACAACCATAGTACTAACATAAATATGGTGAACTATCTAGTTAAAATAAGTAAAATATATAATTTGCCATTACAATATTTTTAAGCATTAATACATTAAAACAATTAATAAATAATTGTTGATTTCAAATTATTAAGCTATTGATTAATCTCATTATGTTCACATTATGTGTACAAACACACACGCACACACACACACAAACACCGCAATTGTTTTACATTAGCTAGAAAATAAGTCATGAACTATGTACATCTACTCCAGTTTAAAATGTGGAGAGAGTTTCCTGAACTCAGATAGAAAAGAGGAATAAAGAGAATGCATATGTGGATATATTCTTGAATATAATAATGATAAATAAAAAATAAGTCTCAAAAATATGACCAAGGAAACATTTAGCATTATGAAAATTAGTGACAAAAACATACAGAGAAAATTACAGAAAATATCTTTATTGCACAAGTTAGAGAAACATGTTAGAAAGAATCAGATTACAAATTAAACGTGTTCTACAAGCTAGTGAGCCATGGGAAAAAATAAACTCACAAATAAATATAAATATCAAATAAAAGTATAATATCATAAAAATCACAGAGTAAATAAAATTATTAAAATTTCCATGTCATAAAAAATATATAGGGGGATATTGATAATACACAAAATCTGAAATATACTTAAAAATGCAGAGAAATTGAAAAATAAAGATAATAAGAGAGGAAACTAAGCTATATATAATAAAAGCATAGACATAACTCTATGGATAACTAGAAGACCCAGAGAGTAGTACAAATACCAGTAAAATTAAACTATGCTTTTTTGAACTTAAAAAAAATCAGATAAAAAAATTTAGAGGACCCATTATATTCTGGGAGTGGGTAGTGGATGAAAGATTTATACTGCATTTTTAAAAAATCAGTAGTAAAAGAAATGTCTAAGAACTTTAGAAACATATGAAATAGATTTTTATAAGTGAAATCTGTAATAAAGATCATATAATGTGTTATAATGTATCCTAAATATTACAAACTAAATATTCAATATTTTTAAAACTGGGTTATTTTTAATTCTACTACCATCAAGTAGCTTATAGTCAAATAATTACCTCAATGAGAATTAGAAAAGCAGATTGTATTAGTTAGCATTCTCTAGAGGGACAGAACTAATAAGATAGATGATAGATGACAGATAGATAGATAGATAGATAGATGGATAGATAGGGGAGTTAATAAGTATTAACTCACATGATCACAAGGTCCCATAATAGGCTGTCTGCAAGCTGAGGAGCAACGAGAGTCAGTCGAAGTCCCAAAACTGAAGAACCTGGAGTCCAATGTTCGAGGGCAGAAAGCATCCAGCATGGGAGAAAGATGTAGGCTGGCAGGCTAGGCCAGTCTAGTCTTTCACATTTCTCTCCCCGCTTTATATTCTAGCTGCTCTAGCAGTTGATCTGATTGTGCTCACCCAGATTAAGGATGGGTCTACCTTTCTCAGCCCCTGACTCAAATGTTAATCTCCTTTGGCAGCACCGTCACAGGTACATCCAGGATCACTACTTTGCATCCTTCAATCCAATCAAGTTCACACTCAGTACTAATCATCACAAGTCCACACCTTGTCAACTAGAACACATACGCGTCTCCTGAGATGATGCATAATCTTCAAATAAAGACAAAAATAAGGTCATAACATATTACAACTATCATTCCTACAACCAGAAATGCACCAATCCCAAACCCAAATGCTATTACATAGTTTACGATACTTAAATGCTGATACGAAGTCAATAAATCTTATGTCACATGATAAAGGAAAAAAGAAATTAAGTGAAAATATTTTCTCAGTACAAGTGTATACATGCACAAACATGTTTTTAACAAAAGAAGTTATGACAATAACTGTCCTAGTTTCTGCAGCTGGTCATGTGGTCATAGCTGGTATTGATGACTAGCTTCTTCTACTATCCATTCTGTATTCCCTTTGCCTTCAGCAAGCACCTCATCAGATCATGGTTTTTTTCCTGGTGGAGTAACCCAAACCTTCATTCCTCAAGGGTCTGGGCCATTTGTAGTCTTGCCTAGATTGGGATGGTGTAGGTATGTTAATCACAGGGCATGGAAACATTAAGAGACACCCTAACGGATCTCCTGTATTTCACGAATACTGTTCCTTACCTCCATTGTGGAGTAGAAGACTGATTTCACCTTGATAGTTTGGGTCAATCACCCCAGCCCACACTGTAAGTCCCTCCTTAGTCTCTTGACTTAAAGGTAGGAGGAGCCCAAAGGTACCAACTGGCAATTTTAACTTCCAGTTTAATGGAATCGTTGTCGTGTCTCCTGGTGGCAGCGTTCCTCTCTCTGGAACTAAGACCTCTAGACCAGCAGAATGTAATGTCATGGGAAGAGGAAGCAAAAATTTCGCTAGTGGGTCACTAGGGGTGATGGTGAGTGGTGCCACTTCCACTTCCAACCCTTGATTCCTAAACCCAGGAATTCTGGCTATAGGAGAAAATTTGCCCCAGTCCTGCAAAGTATTGTCACCTAGTTTGTGTTGTAATTGTGACTTCGAAAGGCAATTCCACTGTTCTATCAATCCAGCTGCTTCAGGATGATAGGGAACATGGTAAGACCAGTGAATTTCATGAGTATGAGCCCACTGCCATAATCCTTTAGCTGTAAAGTGAACGTCTTGGTCAGAGGCAATGCTGTGTGAAATATCATGATAGTGGATAAGGCATTCTGTGATTCCAGCGATGGTAGTCTTGGCAGAAGGATTGCATGCAGGATAGGCACATTCATATTCATAGTAAATGTCTATTCTAGCGAGGACAAACCTCTGCCCTTTCTATAATGGGAAGAGGCCCAATATAATCAACCTGCCACCAGGTAGCTGGCTAATCACCCTGAGAAATGACTCCATATCGAGGCCTTATTATTGGTCTCTGCTGATGGAAAATTGGGCACTCAGCAGTGGCCGCAGCCAGATCAGACTTGGTGAGTGGAAGTTCATATTGCTGAGCCTATGCATAACCTCCATTCCTGCCACCATGGCCACTTTGTTCATGGGTCCACTGGGCGATGACAGGGATGGCTGGGGAAAGAGGCTGAGTGGTGTCCACAGAAGGGGTCATCCTATCCACTTGATTATGAAGTCTCTCCTCTGCTGAGGTCAAACATTGGTGAGCACTCGCATACAAATATCTTCATGGTTTTTGACCACTCAGAGAGGTCCATCCACATACCTCTTCCCCAAATTTCTTTGTCACCAGTTTTCCAATCATGCTTCTTCCAAGTCCCTGAACATCCAGCCTAACCATTGGCTGCAGCTCATGAATCGGTATATAATCTCACGTCTGGCCATTTCTCCTTCCATGCAAAGTGTACAACCAGGTGCACTACTTGAAGTTCTGTCCACTAGGAATATTTCCCTTCACCACTGTCCTTTAGGGATGTCCTACAGTGGAACTGTAGTGCTGCAGCTGTCCACTTTTGGGCGGTGCCTGCATATCGTGCAGAACCATCTGTGAACCAGGCCCTAGTCTTCTCTTTCTCTGTTAACTGACCATAGGGAATTCCCCATGAAGCCATTGTTGCAGGCTGGGGGAGAGAAAGCAGGGTGATAGGAGTGTAGATCATGGGCATTTGAACCACTTCCTCATTTAATTTACTTGTGCTTTCAGGACCTGCTCGAGTCTGATCACATATGTAACACTTCCATTTGATGATGTAATGCTGCTGTGCATGACCCATTTTATAGCTAGGTGTATAAGAAAGCACCCAGTTCATGATAGGTAGTGCAGGTCACATGGTGACTTAATGACCCATAGTCAAACGTTCAGTTTCCACCAAAGCCCAGCAAAAGGCCAAGAGCTGTCTCTCAAAAGGAGAGTAGTTATCTGCAGAAGATGGCAGGACCTTGCTCCAAAATCCTAGAGGCCTCCATTGTAATTCACCTATGGGGGCCTGCCAGAGGCTCCAAACAGCATCCCTATCTGCTACTGACACATCAAGCACCATTGGATCTGCTGGGTCATATGGTCCAACTGGCAGAGCAGTTTGCACAGCAGCCTGTACCTGTTACAGAACCTTTTCCTGTTTTGGACCCCACTCAAAACTGGCAGCCTTTCAGGTCACTCGATAATTGGGCTGGAGTAACACACCCAAAAGAGGAATGTGTTGCCTCCAGAATTCACATAGGTCCACTAGGCATTGTTTTTCTTCCTTGGTTGTAGGAGGGTCTAAATGCAGGAAATTACCTTTCACCTTACAAGAAATATCTCAACAGGCCCCACACCACTGGAGCCTTAGAAATTTTACTGAAGATGGAAGTTCCCTGAATTTTAGTTGGATCTCCCATCCTCTGGAATACAAATGTCTCACCAATAAATCCAGTGTGTTTGCTATTTCGCACTCACTGGATCCAGTCAGCATAATGTCATCAATGTAATGGACCAGTGTGATATCTTGTGGAAGCGCAAAGTGATCAAGGTCTCTCCCAATAATATTACGACACAAAGCCAGAGAGTTAATATTCCCCTTGAGGTAGGACAGTAAAGATATATTGCTGGTCTTGCCAGCTGAAGGCAAATTGCTTCTGGTGGACCTTATGGACAGGAATGGAGATAAAAACATTAGCCAAGTCAATGGCTGCATACCAGGTACCAGGAGATGCCTTAACTTGCTCAAGCAATGAAACCACATCTGGTACAGCAGCTGCAATTGGAGTCACTACTTGGTTAAGCTTGTGATAATCCACTGTCATTCTCCAAGCTCTCTCTGTCCTCTGCATAGGCCAAATGGGAGAGTTGAATGGGGATATTGTGGTGGGAATCATCTCCCCTGTGTCTTTCAAGTCCTTGATGGTGGCACAAATCTCTGCAATCCCTCCAGGGATGCAATATTTTTTTGAGTTACTGTTTTTGTAGATAGAGGTGGCTGTAATTGCTTCCATTTGCCCTTCACCACCATAATAGCCCTAACCTTACCAGATAGGGAGCCAATGTGGGGATTCTGCCCACTGTTAAGTATGCCTGTGCCAATAATGCATTCTAGCACTGGGGAAATGACCACAGGATGAGTTTGGGGACTCACTGTACCCGCTGTAAGTTGGACTTAAGGTAAAACTCCATTAATTATCTTACCTCTGTAAACCCCTACTTTAAGTGGAGGACTACAATGATGCTTTGGGTCCCTTGAAATCCATGTCAACTCAGAGCCAGTGTGCAGTAGTCCCAGAAATGTCGGATCATTTCCCTTTCCCCAGTGCATAGTTACCCTGGTAAAAGGCCAGAGGTCTCCTTGTGGAAGGATGGGAGAAAGATTCACTGCATAAATTGTCAGTAGTGTAGTGGGTCCTTCCTTAGGAGGACACTGCCTGTCTTTCATTCAAGGTGTTCTGTGTCTGTAAACTGGCTCAAGTCTGGAAATTGCTTGAGGGGCCATGGGTCTCTGCTTCTATAATTCAAATTAGTTTTTTGTCCATTTGATTGAGAAGTTTTCTGTTTATATAAATTAAGCATTGATTCCGAAAGGCTTTCTATGAATTTGACTTCTAGGAACACTTTGATTAATTAGCCAATGACAGAGCTCTACACAAGTCAGACTATTCTGATTGCTGCTTTGCCTCTGCTGTCCATTAAAGTAGCCACACACACTTTGCCCTTGATGGTTGAGTGCCGCCACTTGGCCTCTGATACTTCAGGATCCAGTTATTCCCACTGAATTTAAATTTTGTAGTGGAGTGACTGTGGTTCCCACTGTTAGATGTGACATACAGAGAAGAGCAATTACAGGTCTCTTCAAAGATGCAGGTGTTGCTCTCACAAATCTATTTCACCAGTCATTGTTTAAGAGTATATTTTCTGGACACTACCAGCTGGAATGAATAGGTTTAAAGTGACTAATCCACTCCACCATTCCAATATCCCTAAGCCTTTGGATCCCTTCCTCTACATTACACCAAGAAAGATCAGGCATTGTCCCCAGTGGGCCATCTTTTATCTATATTTCAGCTAGCCAAGCACATAAACTATTAGCACCTTTTTTTAACTTTCCAAACTGCAGCATTAAATGCAAAGTCCCTAGTGGGCCCAAATCAATAAATTCAGCCTGATCCAACGCTATGCTCCTTCCAACATTATCCCACACCCTTAATATCCACTCCCATGTGTGTTCTCCAGATTTTTTCTTCCATAAATTAGAAAACTCAAGCAGTTCTTTGCAAGTCTAGTGCACCTCCTCATGGGTCACACTCTGAATGTCACCTCTAGGGGCCCACTAGGACTTTAGTTATTGGTCTAGAAGCAAAAAGTGGTGTTAGGGATGGGTCCTGAGGAGAATCAACATTATCTTGCCTGGTAACTGCCTCAGGCATTACTGTTGCCTCAGGTAGTGCAAGGTTTATCTTTTCAGACAAGGGTGGAAAGCCTGATGGCAGCATGAGTCAGAGAGGGGATGTTGTCACTACTGGGGATGGGGAAGCTATTTCTTCTGGCAAACAAGTTTTATCAGAATTTACAAACCCAGTGTTTTCAGCTTCATAAGGGTCCTCCCACACATCCCCATTCCAAGTTGCAGGTTCCCATTCTTTTCAAATCAATGCCCTCACTTGGACAGCAGACACCTGGCAAGGCTGAGCATGAAATTTTGTTGCAGGTCAACCACTTGCACGATAAGAGCTTGTGTCCATTTTTCCACAATTTCAGCTATTCTCTACAGAAGATAAGATTTCTCACTCAGGGCAATCTTAGCAGATGTGAGGCTCAGTATCTGCTTCTGAAGCTGAGAGTTAGAAGCCCTGAGTTCATCATTTTTTTCACCACTTTGTTCAGTGAACTTAGGAGCCACCAACTAGTTTCATTATGTTCTGTGCATCTCCACATATGATCAAAGGTATTATGTAAAGAGCACCTAAACTCCTTGCCTCTCATGAACAGTGAATCAGGAGTGTCAAATGCATTTATTTTGCATAAATCTCTAAACAGTTCATGCCAAGGATTATCAGTGCTCTCCATAGTATTAGAAGTAGAGTCATTAGCATTTTGGGGTCTAATCATATAAAGCAGCCACCTCCAGAAACCCCCAGAACAATGAAAGAACTCCATCCTTAATATTCTCTTCCTCTAGAACAACTACTGGTACCAAAATCTGTATTAGTCAGGGTTCTCTAGAGGGACAGAAATATTAACTCACACAATCACAAGGTCCCAAAATAGACTCTGCAAGCTGAGGAGCAAGGAGAGCCAGTCCAAGACCCAAAATTGAAGAACTTGGAGTCTGATGTTTGAGCACAGAAAACATGCAGCACCGGACAAAGGTGTAGCTTGAGAGGCTAGGCCAGTCTAGTATTTTCACATTTTTCTGCCTGCTTTATATTCTAGCTATGTTGGCAGCTGATTAGATTGTGCCCACTCAGAATAAGGGTAGGTCTGCCTTTCCCAGTCCACTGATTCAATTATTAATCTCCTTTGACAACATCCTCACAGACACACCCAAGATCAATACTTTGCATCCTTCAATCCAATCAAGTTGTTACTCAGTATTAACCATCTGACAAGCAAACGACAATAACAAAATCATCTATTTCATGATATGTGAGATCCACTGATGCAGGCAAGTCTTGAGAGGCTAGATGCAAAGAGTATGGTTAATTTATATGTTAGTCAATCTCAACTTCCTGCACCTGCAATTCCTACCTATTTCCGAATGCTTGGCTTAGAGCAAAAGTTTAATAATCCTGGCACAGGAGAGTAGTATGATAAGTAAAAGCAGTTCTTTGGACAGTCTCACAGACTTGAGGTCATAACAATTATATATAAGGGTTACAAAAATCGAATATTAGGGTCCAAAATTCCAGAGAGAAAGGAGACATACAAATATGTGAGCTCCACGGTCAGCCCTTGATTCTCATGTAGAAGTTTTAACTCTCAGTGAAGATTTTCTCCCACCCTTTTGGAACTGAGGCATCCTACAATGTAAGTGTAGCATCACTTGAGGGTGAGCTATCAATATCACCCTAGAATCCAATTTCAGAGTCCAGGGGACATTGTTTAAGGACTATGGTAAACTAGAAGATGACTGTATTAGTCCGTTTTTGCACTGTTGTAGTGAAATACTTGAGACTTGGTAATTTATGAAGAAAAGAGGTTTAATTATCCCACTATTCTGCAGGTTGTACAAGAAGCATGGCAGCATCTGTTTGGCATCAGGAAGCTTCCAATTATGGCAGAAGTTGAAGGGGAAGCAAGCACTTCACATGGCCAGAGCAAGAGGTAAAAACAGAGAGGAGGTACCCTACACTTTTAAACACCCAGATCTCACAAGAACTCACTACCACGATGGCAGCATCAAGTCTGGATGGTGTTAAACCATGAGAAATTGCAAAACTGCCCCTATGATTCAATGCACCTCCAATCAGGCCCCACCTCCAACATTGGGGATTACAATTCGACATGAGATTTTGGCAGGAACACAGATCCAAACCATATCAATGACTGTAATGTATTTAGTCTACATATCTGCCTTGATTTGGTACAGATCCAAATTGACTGGAAGTGATCTATACCCATGTTAATAACCATCTTCAGTAGATGCAAATCAATAAATGGACTCACCACATAAACAGAATTAAAAACAATGAAAATAGTATCATCTCAATAGACACAGTAAAAACTTTCAAGAAAATCTCACACCCTTACATAACAAACTCTTAATGGATGAAGAAACATACCTCAAAATAATAAGAGTCATCTATGACAAATCCGCAGCCAATATCATACTGAATGGGGAAAATCTGAAACCACTCCTCTTGAGAATCAGAACAAGACAAAGATGTCCACTCTCACCATTCCTACTCAACACAGTACTGCAAGTCCTAGCCAGAGCAATCAGACAAGAGAAAAAAATAAAGCATCCAAATAAAAAAAAAAAGAAATCAAACTATCTGTCTTCACTGACAATATGATTCTATACCTAGACAAATCTTAAGACCCCACCAAAAGGCTACTAGAACTGATAAACAATTTTAGTAAGATTTCAGGATAAAAAATCAATGTACAAAATTTAGCAGCATTTCTATACCCCAAAAGCATCCAGATTGAGAGTCAAATCAAGAACACAAACCCATTTTCAATAGCTCTGAAGAAAATGAAACAACTAGGAATACAGCTAACCATGGAGATAAAAGATCTCTACAAGGAGAACTGTAAAACACTGCTGAAAAAATCAGAGATGACACAAATAAATGGAAAAAACATTCGGAGCTCATGGATTGGAAAAATCAATATCATTGAAATGGTCATACTGCAAAAAACAACTCACAGATTCAATGATCTTCCTATCAAACTACCAATGTTGTTCTTTCCAGAATTAGGAAAAAAAAACTATTCTAAAATTTATGTGAAACCAAAAAAGAGCCTGAATAGCCAGTCATTCTAAGCAAAGAGAACAGAGACAGAACCATCACATTATCTAACTTCAAACTATACCACAAGGCTACAGTAATTAAAAGAGAATGTTACTGGTACAAAAATAAGCACATAGACAAATGGAATAGAATACAGAACTCAAAAATAAAACTACACACCTACAACCATCTGATATTAAATTAGACCAACAAAAAATAGGAAAAGTACTTACTATTCAGTAAATGGTGCCAGGACCACTAGCTAGCAATATGCAGAAGACTAAAACTGGATGCTTACCTTTCACCATACATAAACATCAACTCAGGATGGAGTGAAGATTTAAAGATTAAAGATTTAAATGTAAGACCTCAAAGTATAAGAATATTAGAAGATAATTTAGGATATACACTTCTTGACATCAGCCTTGGCAAATAATTTTTTACTAAGTCCCTAAAAGCTATTGCAACAAACATCCAAGTAGGACCTAATTAAACTAAAGAGTTTCTGGACAGCAAAATAAACTATGAACAGAGTAAACAGATCACCTAAATAATGGAGAAAATATTTTCAAGCTATGCATCTGGCAATGGTCTAATTGGTCTAATATCCAGAATCCATAAGATTGAACATGCAAAAAACAAATAACACCACTGAAGAATGGGCAAAGGGCATGAACAGACACTTTTCAAAAGAAGACATGCAAGTGACCAACAAATATGTGAAAACAATGATGTACATCACTAATCATCAGAGAAATGTAAATCAAAACCACAATGAGGTATCATCTCACACAAGTCAGAATGATTATTATTAGAAAGTCAAAATACAACACATCCTGGCAAGGGTATGGAGAAAAAGGAAATCTTATACACTGATGGTGGAAATGTAAATTAGTTCAGACCCTGCAAAAAGCAGTTTGGAGATTTCTTAAAGAACTTACAACGGAACTACCATTCAACCCAGCAATCCCATTACTGCATCTATACCCAAAAGAAAATAGATCATTATACCAAAAAGAGAGATGGAGCTCCTAAGTTCATTGCAGCATTGTTCACAATAGCATAGACATGTTTTCAACCTAGATACTCATCAATAGTAGATTCAATAAAGAAAATGTGATGCATATACACCATGGAATACCATGCAGCCATAAAAAAGATGAAATTATGTTATTTGCAGCAACATGGAGGCAGCTGGAGGCCATTGTCCTAAGCAAATTAACACAGGAACAGAAAGCCAATAACACATACTCTCACTTAGAAATGGGAACTAAACATCAATTACACATAGATGTAAACATGGGAACAATGGTCACTGTGGACTACTAGATGGGGGAGATAGGGAGGGGATAATGGGCTGAAAAACTGCCCAATGAGTACTATGCTCATTACCTGGGTGCAATATACCTATGTAATATACCTGAATACATACCATCTCTATCTAAAATAAAAGTTGAAATAAAAAAATAGGAATTGAGAAACTTATTAAAATTTCATAGAAATCAAAGGTATTAAAATTTCATAGAAATCAAACAGTATTCACTGGAGTACCTAAACTACAAGATGTCAAGAATTAGTATAAAGCTCCAATAATAAAGATACTTTGGTATTAGTCATAGACAAGACTATACATGAAAGAAGTAATATACGCTTTTAAATTCCAAAACAGACTCACGCCTGTCAGTATTATCACTGATATTACAAAATGACCTTAAAAGACAGTGAGTAAATAAAGACAATTTAAATAAACAGTGCTGGATAAATAACCATATAAAAATGGGGTTATCCAATTTGTCCTCAATAAGAAAAACTACATAAATTGAAAACACATGTAGATACTACCTATACCTACCAAAATGGCCAAATTGGAAGACAGATGATACTGAGTTTTGATAAAGGTATAAAGCAGCTGGAATCCTCTTACATATTGGTGAGAGTATAAATTGGGACAAATACTTTGGAAAATTATTTGACAGTATCTTTTAAAAAATTGAACATGGACATAATTTATAATTTATCTACATATTGTCCCTAAAGGAATGTGTATATGTTTGCCAACAGACATGCACAAACATGTTTATAGCAGCATAATTCATAAGGGGCAAATGTTAAAAGTAACCTAAATGTTTATTAGTTACAGTAAATTCATATATGGAATCAAATCACAAACTGCAACTACTCACAATAAGTGGATGAATCTTTAAAAAAATAATAATGTCAAAAGAATCCAGGCATGAAAATGGAGTGTGATTTCATTTATATAAATTTAAAAATATATCTGTAGGCTTAGAAGCTAGAATATCACTTATTCTCAGATGCACTACTAATTAGCATGGGTCCCAAAAGAGGTTTTGAATGTTGATATTGTATGTCATGAATAACATGTGGTGTCAAAGATAAGCTCATTGTGGAAAAAAATTAATGGAACTGTACATTTAACATTTGTTCAAATTTAGTTTTTAAATTGTAAAGTCTACCTAAATTAGCAATGGTTATCTGCATATGGTGATAGCTATTACTGATGCCTTTTAGGTTTTATAGCTTTTTTGTTTGTTTGTTTGTTTTCCATTTTGATAGTCTTTGATATTTTTCAAATTTTCAATTAAGAGGATAAATTGCTATTAACCTGAAACTAAAACTCTATATTGTATAAAATAAAAATCTACAATAATGGAAACAAAAATGGAGCAGTAGGGGGAAGAAGAATGTAATTTATATTGTTAGAGTGAGGAGCCATACACTTCTATGAACATACCTTGTTAAGTGGCTATTTCCACAGTATAACAGAATAAGGATGGTTGTATCAAAAAAATGTTAGGTAAACATACATGTGTAGTCATTTTTTTTCTCCTTGCCCTTGGGCTTAAGGAAAGCACAACCTACTGTTTCACTGTAATACTTTCATTAGCAAAATATGCTTTTTAAATTTGCTTTACTAGGTAACTGGTGAATTCAATCCAGACAAAACTAAAAATACCAGAAAATGTAATGTAAATGTTCTATGATTCCAAGAGGTACTTTTTTGGTTGAATAAAAATAAAATTGTTTAAATGCAATATAAATAAGATGGAGTTGGGGATAAATGTGACCAGTTATGCATGTATACTAGTAAAATACATAAAAGCTACATAACATTTTTCCTCAAGCCAAAAATTAAAAACACATAGATTTTGATATTAGCTTATTTTCTGACTCTAGTAGATTTCAGGGAGGGAAAATTTTGGAACAACCCTGGAAGACAAAAACAGACATAAAGGGTTATTATTCGGACTAAGCCTGTGCTTTAGATAAAATACTTTCAGGCAATTACAATAAATTAATTCTTGTGTTATTCATTTAAATGTGTTTCTCCTGTCTTTGTAAACATGGAGTGTACATGTGAAAAATTAAGAAAATGTTCCATGCTAATTGCAAGAGATACAAATTGTGTTCCACAATTCCGATTATCCTTTCTCTAGACGCCAATGTCCCCCATCTGCCCTTTGGCTGTTATTGTGTGGAACGTTTATTCTTGTTTCCATAAACCTTTTAAATAAAAAGCCATTTAACCCAGTCATCTGAATCATAACATATGCTTTTTTAGGGTTATCAAAATATCTTACTTTTCTTTTAAAGACTCTTAACTATGCAATTTCAGTTTTGGGCTTTCTTCCAAACATGACTAAAATAGAATTCCAGTTGCACAATAAACAAGAGTTGCTAATTGCCAATTTTGTAGAATTTCTTACAAAAAAAGGAATATCACTTCAAAATGTGTTTTGATGGAACTTTTTCCTCTCTATTCATCTTGTTTCTGATAACTCAGGACTATTTCTTTGCACTTGTGCATTTGAATTTTGCCTATGTTTTGAAAGAGAAGTTTCTTTTGTTTAATTTTCTCTTCACTAACTACATTTTCTGCCTTTCTATTCTAGAGTTAGAACTGTCGCAATTTTCAAACTTTGTAATTTATCTTCACAACATTATGCTTACATGTTCATCTTCAAGTAGAAATTGAGTAAAATTCTGAAAAGTTATGATTAAACAAATGGCATTAACAATGCAATCAATAGAGTTTATGCTTCCAGCTGTTTATCAGTAGGTTGACATTATCTTCTGTTTTATTTTTATTTATGTTAACTCCTTTGGAATTTTATGTGCTCAAATTTGCGATGAAGAGTTATCGCTGAGAATGACTGTTGGTGATTAAAATAAATCTAAACATGCATTTCTGTTATTAAATATGGTTTTCATATTAGAGATTAGTTCACCTCTGCAGCCCATATGAAAAATTAGGAGAAATAAGAATAGACATGCAATTAACTATAGATTAAGAACATAGGGAGAAATAGCTATTAATAAGATCACTTAAATGCAACTCTGATATCTACTTAAATTAATTTGTTTCTTAAGAACATTATGAAATTATTTTATACTATATACATGTTAGATGCTTAATGTAAAAAGCTCCTAAACTAATTTCCCCATTAGCTTTCTCAGAATACAGAATTATTTGTAGATTTGGTGACTGCAAAGGAATCAGTTAACTCAGAAAGTCTTTGTACATTGTTTTTTGCTGGGTACAATTTCACTTCAACCTCTGATCTTTCTTCCACTTGTATTTCAGATATAAGATTATAAATCACTTTAAAAATCATGGATTCCTTAAACTAAGTAAAATTCCTTATATGTCTCCTTAACTGTCTTGTATTTTCTGATTAGCAAGGTGAAACGATGAAACTTGTAAAAATGTTTTAATTTCAGGCTCTTCTTAATGGACTGTAATCTTGTTCAGGCAGGACATTTGTCCATATTTCCAGGAGCTAGACACTTTGATGTTCTCTCTCTCTCTCTCTTTCTCTCTCTCTCTCTCGTCTATCTGTTTCTATCTGTGGATCTATCTTATGTCATCTATTATTGACATGTGGATAGATAATAGCTAAATATAGATATGAATCAATGTATTAAGTGATAGGCAAATACTTTATGTGAGCTATTGAGTGATGGAGGGATTCCGGATGGCAAAACTAAAGTGAGAATGATTACAACTGGGAGTTTGTAACTCCTATCAGAGCATAAATATCTAAAAGAACTAAATTCTAAGAGAAGGAAGCAAAATTCTGAGGCAATTCAGGTCAAAAGTGGCTTAAGACATATTTGGATAAAATACGTTTTGGAGCCAGAGATGGATCCATATAGACAGGCCAGAAAAAGGAGCCACTACTGATGATGTGGAGGCCAGGTCAGCTCCACTAGTTCCAGAAAGCAAAGAGGAAAACTAGTTTTTGAGCATTACATGACTAGTACCTACTTCTGTTCCAAGCTAGAGAGGCAAAGCCAGATACTGACTTACAGTTTTAGTCAAAAACAGAACATGTTGGAAGTTGGAATTGTGGGGTCTGCCAATATCTCTTCCTGCCTTTAAGCAAAGTCTATGGCACAGTTCCTGATTATGCAAAACTGAGCCAGTATTTATCCCAATTTCAGAGGCTATTTTCCTGGGACAGTACAGGCCACTCTACTAATACAAACCATGAAGTGGGGCAGTGAAGTGCCGGTCAATATAAATAAAAATAATTGTTATAAAATATAAAGAGCTAGACTTTTAAACGGGGTAGTGAGAAAATGTTTGGAACATGTAATAGGAAGAAAGAAGGCAATTACCACGCTTTAACACAGCCCTTAACACAGGTGACGTGAAAGAATATAAACAGCTTCCAGTTGGGAAGCCTGCCAAATAGACCGTGTCTTCAGGGACCTGTCAGATGTGTCAGTTCAGGCAAGATTAAGAGGAATGTTCACAGGACAGGTGAGGATATATAGAGGGACATTGCTAATGGCAGCTTGTCAGTTAGAGACAGTGCACAAATAATGGTTTTAAAGAGTGGGAAAAAATAGAGAATTCAGGTAGATTAAGTGTGCAGAATAGAATCTAAGTGTATCAACAACCTGAGGTGTTGGGATTTCTAGTGTTATCCGTGGTGAGTAGAATGCTTTTCATAATGGCCTGCACTCTGGCTCTGGGTCTTTTGAAGGAGTGGTTTGAAAACAGAAGAAATGACACTTGGGTTATGCAAAAAGTGTTCAAGGGAAACATGGATGTGGATAATTTTAATTACATCAACTTCATGTGTGTATTCTTTTAAAATCAATCTTCATGAAATTGCTGTTTTAAGAAGGTACAGTGTTCTCTTTCCTACCTTTTCTTTCAAAATCGCCATGTTTCTGTTTCAAAAAAGAAAGGCAGGCTCCTCACATATCCTTAATCTTAGCGTTGTGCTGTATTCTGCAGTGAAAACAAAGCAACAAACAAATACACAAAAAAGCAAAAAATAAAAATAAAAAAAAGAACCCTTTTAAGATACCAAATTATAATGACACTTTGATATTGATATTGATGTTACAATAGTAAGTAATTCTAAAGACAGTAATTCTAAAGACCTCATAACAATTTGTCTTATGCCTTCAGGCTGCTATAACAAAATGCACTAAAATGAGTAGCTTTTAAACAGCAGAAATTTCTTTCTCACAGTTCTAGAACCTGCAAATCCAAGATTAGAGTGCCAAGTCAGGGTATATAGTCACCTTCTGGCTGGGGACCTCTTTTGGTTGCAAACTACTGACTTCTCCCCATGTCCTCACGTGGTGAAAGAGTCAAATAAGCTTCCTCAGGCCTCAGTATAAGGGCACTAACCCATTTATGAGTGCCCTGTTCTCTGGACCTAATTACCTCCCAAAGGCACCAACTCCAACAAGTTTTCATCTTGGGGATTAGGACTTTAACATATCAGTTTTGGAGAGAATTACAAGTGGAAAACACAATTCCACTTTTAAGATAGGTGGTTTTCACTTCTTTGTTTTCTACACATTTAAAGAGAGCATCAAGCCTATTGTCAGCTAACGGATCATTAAAAATAGATGTAGATAAAATAAATGGTGTGATTTTTTTGCTTACAACTCAAGTTATTCCAGGAAATGAATGGCATTCCACATGTCCTTATTTATATGAATAAAATTACTAAGTTTTAGTGTCTATAGAAACAGAAAAAAGAAGTAGAACTGAAGTTTATAATAAATGCTGTCTCAGCAACACATGAAATTTATTCAAGTATATATGTATTAATTGTAAGCAAGGCAATTAACCTTAGCTCATTAAGGCATTGCTTTTAAGAGTTTTAAAAATGATTAATATCTATTTATCTAACTTTGAAGAATATTTATATTATCTTAATAAATCACTTAATTATAAAGGTCAAGCTATCAAGAAGAAAGTTTCTAGTGGTTTGACTCATGTCACTAGAACAAATAATAAAATTGACTTTGTTCAGAGAATTATGATTATTTAAATAATTCGAAGCATTTAATAGAAACTGGTGGTATATAATTTTAAGAAAAGTATAATAAAAATAGGATTTTGGGAAACAATAAACTAGGTATATTAAAATTGCTCTAAAATTTTTGAGTTGTTTGAATCAGAATCCAATTAAAACTCATAAAAGCCATGCCTTGTATTTGAATGATATACCTCATGTTTCATTTAATCTATAACAATATTCTTCTTTTTGTTTTTGGTAGAGTTCCTCATATCCTGCCTATGGTTGAATGCATCCTGTTTCAATTTTACGAATAATATATTTACCGGTACCATTGCCCACTTTGCAGCATTAGGAGATATACCTAATGCTAAATGACGAGTTAATGGGTGCAGCAAACCAACACGGCATATGGATACATATGTAACAAACCTGCACATTGTGCACATGTACCCTAAAACCTAAAGTATAATAATAATAATAAAAAAACAATTGCCCACTTTATCTGAATATCTAGAAAGTATCTCAAAATTAATATGGCTAATAAAGAATTTATGATGTACTGGAACCCCAATACTTTTTCTACAATTAACTAACTGTTCTATCTCTGTTAATGGTACAATCCACATTTTCGTACAAGGAAAAAACTTTAGAATTATCATGAATGCTCACTGTCTTTATCCCCACTGTTTCAAACCTAGAAGATCTGTCATTTGTACCTCGAAAACATACCTCATCCTGTTCTCCACCTCTCCACTGCCAAAACTCAAATTTAATCAACAACTGTTTATGGCCCACACTTGTTTATATCAACTTTCCTGTGCCATTATTTATTTCTGATAATATATATTATCCACAGAATATAGAGTTTTCTTATAGAAATTAAAATAAAATGATGTATTTCCTGTACTTAGTACCTTCTGCTAGATTCTCATTTTCTTTAGAATTAATACCATCTTTAATGATTTCCCTTCTACTATCCTCTCTAATAACTTCTATCCACCCCACCATTTGACAGTTTCTATCACATCCATTTCATTTTCTCATCTTTATTGTAAAGGTTGATTATAGATATATTCAGTTACATGAATGCCTTGTCACTCCCAAACCACGACATCATCCCCATGACAGCTGAAGCTTTGACTATCTTGTTAAAAATTGTACTTTAAGTTTCTTTAAAAGTAGTTAGCAGAAAATGAGAATTTGTTTAACAGGCTTTTTGAGATATGTCACATAACATAAAATTCACCTTTTTAAAGTGTACAACTTAGTTGATTATTGCATATTTGGAGTGAGGAACTGTTCCCATTGTCTAAGTTTAGAATATTTTCATCACAACAAAAAGAAACCTCATACAAATTATCATCACTTTCCACTAATTTACCTTCTGTTTCTATGAATTTGTCCATTTCATGAACATACAATAACTCAATATATACCCCCTTTCAAAATGTCAATGTTCATCCATGTAATAGCATGTATCAACACTTTATTTTTTAATTGGTACATAATAGTCCAGAATATAAATATACAACATTATGTTTATCCATTGACCAGCTGATGAAGTGACATTTCCAATTTTATGTTATTATGAATAATGCTGCTATGAAAGGCTGTATACAAAATTTTCATAGACTGGTTTTAATTCTCTTAGGCATATAAGTAGGAGTAAAATTCCTGAATCATACAATGACTAACATTTTGTGGAATTGCTGAATTGTTTGTGAAAGTGCCTGTGCCATTTTTATATTCTCAGCAGCAATGCAGGAGAGTTACAATTTCTCCACACCCTTACCATCCTTGCCAGACTAGGTTTTTTTTTTTTTGTTTGACTGTTTGTTTTTTGTTGCTTAGGTTTTTTTTTTTTTTTTGAGACACAGTCTCACTCTATCACCAAGGCTCAAGTGCAGTGGTGCTATCTCAGCTCACTGCAACTTCTGCACCCCTGACTCATGAGTTTAAGTGATTCTCCTGCCTCAGCCTCCAGAGTAGCTGGGATTACAAGCACTCACAATTATGCCCAGCTAATTTTTGTATTTTTAGTAGAAACAGGGTTTCACCATGTTTGCCAAGCTGGTCTTTAACTCCTAGCTCGTGATCCACCTACCTTGACCTCCCAAATTGCTGGAATTACAGGCATGAGCCACCATGCCCGGCTTTGCCAGACTAATTTTTGTCTGTCTCTTTGATTACAGTCATTTTGATGGTTACTAAATAATATCTAATGGTGGTTTGGTTCGTATGTTACTAATAACTAATGATGTTGAGCATTTTGCATGTGCATATTGGCCATTACTCTTTCTTCTTTAAAAAAAAAGTGACAATTTAAATCATTTTTAAATTAAGCTGAATGTATTATTAAAATTTTTGAGTTTAAAGAGTTCTCCACATTTTTTGGACGCCAGAACATTAGATAGATTATTTGCAAATATGTTTTTCATTCCAATCCTGTCTTTTCATTTTCAAGTGATGATCTTTGAAGCACGAAAGTTTTTAATTTTTGTGAAATATATGTGTATATATATTTTTTCTTTTGTCACTTGTGCTTTTTAGTGCCACATCTAAAATCCCATTGCGTCATTCAAGGTCTAAACATTTACTCTTATGTTTTCTTCTAAAAGTTTTATAGCTTTAGCTCCTGCATTTATGTTTATGTTGCATTTTAAATTCATTTTTGTATATGGTGTGAGAGGGGCCCAACTTCATTTTTGCATTTGGAGATCCAATTATTTTAGCACATTTTGTTGAAAAAAACTATTTTATTATCATTAAATTATTTTAGCACCATTATAAAAATTAATTAATCATAAAGGTAAGGAATTTATTTCTAGGCTTTCAATGATATTCTATTGATAAATAAGATCAACAGATTTGATATGTTTGATGACATTCTGTTGTGTTTATCTTTAAAACAATACCACCCAGTCTTGATTACTTTACTTTGTAGTAACTTTTAAAACTGGGATATGTGAGTTTTTAAATCTTTTTTATTATGAATATTTTGAGTATTTTGGATCTAGCACAGTGTCATATAAATTTTTAAATTGTTATGGCTATTTTTGAATATAAAGCCAGCTAAAATTTTGATAGAGATCTTGTTCAGTCTGTAGATAAATTCTTGCAGCCATCTTATCAATGTTAAGTCTTCCAGTTCACAAACATGACATGTATTTCCAATTATTTACTTATTTTTTATATAAAAACATAAACATCTTTAAACAATATTCTTTAAGTGTTGTATTGGCTTTGTTAGTGAACTCTTAATTATTTTATTCTTTATGATATTTTAAATGGAAATGCCTTCTTAATTTAATTTCCAGATTGTTCCTTGCTGGTGTATAGAAATACATTTTATTTCTGTAATATGTTGAGTTAGTATCCTGCAAATTCTGAAATAATTTATTAATTATGTTGGTTATTATAAATAAGATTCTACAGGAAAGTTGATATAATCTGAACAGAGGTAGTTTTACTTCTTCCAACCCAATCTAAATGTTTCTATTTATTTTTCTGGCCTAATTGTCCTGCCTATAATGTCTAATATAATGTTGATTTAAAAAGATGAAAGATGATATTCTCGGCCTCTTCCCATTCTGAGGAAGAAAGTATTCAGTCTTTTGCCATAGGTTGTTAGCTGTACATTTTTCATAGGTGCCCTATTATATGTTGAGGAATTTCCCTTCTATTTTTATTTGATTGAGTGTTTGGACAATTAAAGGTTGTTGCATTTTGTCAAACGATATTTTTCATCAATAAAATGATCACATTGTTTTGTCCTTTATGTTATTAATGTGATGTTTTACATTGATTTGTTTAAATTAAGCCAAACATGCATTAATAATATAAATCCCACTTGGTTATGGTGTATGATGCGTTTAAAAACAATTTGGTTTTCTAGAATTTTTCTAATGAATTTACACTTACATTCATAAGGGACATTGATCTTTACTTGGCTTCTCCTCTTTTTCAAATCTTGATCTTCCACATAATGCACACTGATATGGAAAATTCACTGGGATGTATTAATAGTAGAGTTTATTTGGCAGAAAAAAAGATAATGACAAAATTTGAAGATAGTTTATGTGAGAACGTCCAGTCTGAGAAACAGAAATAAAAAATAATGATAAAAAGGGAACAGAGACTCAGAGACATGTTGTGTTATTACCAAACATAGCAGGGGGGGCCTATGTTATCAGAGTCCCAGGAGGAGCTGAAAGAAAGATGAAGAAACAATTTTTGAAGAATAGCCAACACCTTCCCAAATTTGATGAAGAATATTACACTCCACATCCAAACAAGGGCTTCTTGAAAAGCCTCACACCTGCTCTTCCTCTTCCAGTGGCTAAGACATCCAGTAGCCTGGGACTAGATTGCTGAATTTCACAGCGATCGTGGATGTGTACTTTGGTTTCAAAAATGAATACAGAGCTGAAAAGAGGAGATGTTGGTAGGTGAAGTTAAAATAAACACTACTGTCACTGAAATTTACCCATTTTTATTGAGTAAATGTTCCTCGGATTGTCTCAAATCCTTCAGATTCAATGCTACTTCTATCAAACTACCAACATGATTTTTCACAGAAATCAAAAAAAAAACTCTAAAATTCATATGGAACCATAAAAGACCCCGAATGGCCAAAGCAAATCTAAGCAAACACAAAGCTAGACTTATCACACTAACTTAATTCATACAATATTATAAGGTTACAGTATGTAAAACAGCATGGTACTAGTACAAAACAGACACAGAGACAAATCAAACAGAACTGAGAATCCAGAAGTGAGGTCACACATCTAGGGCCATTTGACACTTGACAAAGTAGACAAAAACAAGCAATGGGGAAAGGACTGCACACTTAATTAATGGTACTGGAATGGCAGGATAGCCATATGCAGAAGGATAATACTGTACTCTTACCTTTCAACATATACCAAAGTTAACTCCAGATGGAATAAAGGTCTAAATGCAAGACCTTAAACTATAAGAATCCTAGAAGGAAACCTAGGAAGCACCATTCTGGACATTGGTCTTGAGTAAGAATTTATGACTAAGTCTGCAAAAGCAGTTGTAACACAACCAAAAATTGACAAGTAGGACCAAATTACGCTAAAGAGCTTCTACACAGCAAAATAAACTATCAACAGAGTAAACAGACAACCTACAAATGGGATAAAATATTCACAAACTATGCATCCAGCAAGATCTAATATCTAGAATCTATAAGGAACTTAAACAATTGAAAATACAAAAAAAAGCCCAATTAAAAAATTAGCAAAGGACATGAACAGATGCTTCTCAAAAGAAGACATACAAGAGGTCAACAAACATATGACAAAAAGTCCCACATCACTAATCATCAGAGAAATGCAAATTAAAACCACGATGAGATAACATCTCATACAGTCAGAATGGCCATCATTAACAAGTCAAAAAAAAAAATTCAACAGATGCTTGTGAGGTTGCAGAAAAAAAAGGGAATGATTATACACTGTTGGTGGGAATGAACATTAGTACAAATGCTATGTAAAGCAGTTTGGAGAATTATGAAAGAGCTCAAAACAGAAGTACCATCTGACTTAACAATCTCATTGCTGGGTATACATCCAAAATAAAACAAATCATTCTACCAAAAAAAAAAAAAATACAGCCACATGTATATCACAGCAGTATTCACAATAGCAAAGACATGGAATCAACCCAAGGTGCCCATCAATGATAGACTAAAAAAGAAAATGTGGTACATATCCACAATGGAATACTACGCAGCAATAAAAAAGTACAAAATAATTTCCTTTGCAGAAGCATGGACACAGCTGGAGGCCATTACCATAAATGAATTAACACAGAAACAGAAAACCAAATACACATTTTCCCTTATAAGTGGGAGCTAAACATCGGGTACTCATGGATATAAAAATGGCAGCAATAGACACGGAACTACTAGAAGAGTGACTGGGGGAAGGGGACAAGGGTTGAAAAAGTATTGGGTACCATGTTCAGTACCTGGGTAAACATCACACAATATGCCCAGGAAATGAAACTGCACATGTATCCCCAGAATCTAAAATAAAAGTCTGAAAAAGAGTTCTGAAAACATTGACACTGACTTTTTTTTTTTTTGCCAATGTTACTACTTTTGTGAAAGAGCAGGTTTTCAGACGTTATTATCCTACCCTTCTAAAGATGTTTCCCCTTACAATTATTACATTTTGTTCTTGTTTTTAAAGGCATGACTATTGGCCAGACACAGTGACTCATGCCAGTACTCCCAGCACTTTGGGAGGCTGAGGCAGGATGACTGCTTGAGCCCAGGAGTTTGAGACTAGCTTGGGCAATATGGTAAGACCTTGTCTCTCCTAAAGATAAAAATTAAAAGAAAAAAAAAAAGCTGGGCTTGGTGCTGTGTTCCTATAGTCTCAGCTACTCAGGGAGCTGACATGAGAGGATCCCTTGAGCTTAGGAGTTCGAGGCTGCAGTGAGCCAAGATTGCACCACTGCACTCCAGTCAGGGTGGCTGAGTGAGATCTTACTTCAAAAAATAAAAATAAAAAGGCATAAATATTATTTGGTAGCAATATTTCACCTACATTAGTGAAAGACATTTAAGAAGTTTGTGTAGTTATTGCAGAAATATTAAAAATTTAATTAAAATATTAATACTTTAAGTAAAAAATATTATCTCAAAAACAAAATGATATTGCAATACACTTGTGTGTCTCCATACACACAGTGGCATATACACACTCCAATATATGTATTTATCTTTTGGAGACAAGTTTACTCCATGTAATTTTTCCCTATTACAAAGTCAACTTATTTTTATATCAAGTTGTTTTCCCAGAAAGTGATATATGTTTTATTTCCAGGAAGTAAGAAAATAAATATAAAATAGTTTAAAATCAGTGTAATTTCTTTTGTATATTTTATTCAACACTATATTTGTTTTTTCTCATATTTCTTCCTCCAGTTTTCTACTTAGGTTTACAGAATGCTAACAGTTAATTCTACTCATATGGTTTTGAAAAACATGTATCTTCAACTAGATTTCTTGTAAGTGGGGCTGGACACTAAGAATTAGCTCCATGACTTGCACAAATGACACACCAGTATATTAAGAAAGATTTCAAATCTACGGCAATATTTAAAATGCATCTAATTCAGTTTCTTATTTTCCCTCTCTAGTTTCTATCAGCTGTGTGCTTCAGTCCCTTACCCTAGGGAATGAACATAATATAGATACAGGTTGATTGGTAGATATAGATGGAAATGTCTTATTTTTATGGTGTCTAGAGTTTTTTAAATTAGATATATAGAAAAACTATCAGTAGAAAGTGAAGAAAATAAAGATCCTTTGACCAAGAGGAGAAATTTGCAATAGTCTTTTTGATGCATGCGATAGTACATTAGGGCTCTCCAGAGGAAACAATATATATATATATATAAACATATACACACATATGTATATTTAGAAAGAGAAAATTCTTGTAAGGAACTGGCTCATGTGATTATGGAGGCTGACAAGGCCCAATATGTGCAGAATAAGGCAGCAGGCTGAAGACCCAGGAAAGTTGATGTTGATGGTATCGTTCCAGTCAGAAGGTAGTCAAGCTCAAGATCCCAGAAGAGCCAATGTTTCTATATTTCTGTTCCAAACTGGAGGCAGGAACAAAGCCTATGTCCCAGTTTGAAGGCCACAAAGCAGAAGGAATTCTTACTGCAGGGAGGCTCAGCCTTTTTGTTTTAGGCAGGCCTTCGATGGATTGGAAGAGGCCCACCTACATTAGGGAAAGCAATCTGCTTTACTCTGTCTACTAATTTAAATGTTAATCTCATACAAAAATGCCTTTGCAGAAACATCCAAAATTATGTTGGACCAAGCATCTATGTACCCTGTGACTCAGTCAAGATGAAATGGAAAATTAATCATCACAGACGGAAATTGTTTACTAAAATGTAGCAAGTTTTCTAGGCACTATAGTCCTATTTAATGGCAGCAGTCACAAATTTAAAGTGAGAATAATTGTCTTTCATCCAGCCACCCTCAACATTTATAGTTCAGACCGAAGGCAGAGATTGTGATTCAACCGAGTTGGGATTTTCCTAGATAATATAATGGCAAGACTGGTATGATTTTTTTTCTGTAAAAAGCCACATAGTAAATACTTTATGCATGTGGCCCATATTGTGTATGTGACAACTACTCACATCTGCCATTGTTGCATGCAGCAACATAAGAAATAACTAAGCAAATGTGGAGTGTGGTTGTGCTCCAATAAAGCTTTATTTATAAAAACATGTGATTAGCTGATTTGGGTCCATAGGCTGTATTGCCGAAACTGTGATATAATGGATGAGAAGAAAGGCTGTTGAGTGGGTGCTTCCAAAGTTACGTTTGCCCTGGAAAATTTTGGAAACATCAATTTCAATATAATGCATGAATAAATTGTTGTATTTTTGATAATTGAATGTATTTTAACATTAAAGTAGTTTATGTTCAGTAATATTAAAGTGAAAGAAATTTCTGACACAAAAGAACAACAATATAGACTTTCTCTATTAAGAGAGAATATTTTCCTCCCTGAGACTGAAAATTTTTCAATGCCTATATATGTATCAGGCAGAGTTCTCTAGAGAAGAGTAGGCTATATATACACATATGCATCTAAACACACATACAGTATCTATGTGCATGGTTTGGCTTTGTTTTTCCTTTTCTTCTTTCTTTCTTTTTTTTTTTTTTAAGACAAAGTCTGACTCTGTCACCCAGGCTGGAGTCTAGTGGTGACATCACCCCTCACTGCATCTTCGGCCTCCCCAGGCTCAGTTGATCCTCTCACCTCAGCCTCCTAAGTAGCTGGGACTAGAGGCACACACCACCACGCTCAGCTCACTTTTGTATATTTTTTGTAGAGACAGGGGTTCGCCATGTTGCTCCGGCTGGTCTGAAAAGCTCAAGCAACCTCGGCCTCCCAAAAGTGCTGGGATGACAGGCATAAGCCACTGTACCCAGCCTGCAGTTTCTACCTTCAGAAACAAAGCATCTACTTTTCCATCTAACTTTAAAACAAAATTTCTAATACATACGAAACTGAATTCTAATATATTCCTAAACTATACATTAATACATCAACATTGTATTCAAGAGTTAACAAGAAGGTGAAGTTATTTGTATATAGAGACAACATCACAGTAATTGTTTTAAATAATTTTTGCTAAGGGTGAAAATGCAATTTCCTCTCGCCAATAATCCCAAATGATTCTTTGTAATATAATAAACATTGACTTTGTTTCTTTATTTAAAATTATAATTTTGCATAGCCTCAATAATAAGAATTAAAATCCTACAGCCTTGATTACTCTTTGTGATTTCTAGACAATCTGGACTACTTCAAGAACATTAAGACAAATGATGTAGGAACAAAGCAAAATAATCAAGACAACTAATTTAAAATAGCAGGAGGTTGGAAAAATATTTGCTGAATCCAATCACATTTAATCTTTTGTAAAGACAAGCTGACAAATTCGATTTATACAGAAGTCTAAGACATAAAATAAGATTTACCTTTGGATGCTACATAATGATATTTACCACATAAATAAGATATATAGATGGTTATAAGAAGGAGAAGAAAAAAGAGGAGGGGGAGAAAGGTGAAGAGGCAGAGAAGGAAAGGGAAGAGAAAGAGAAGAAGAAAAGGAGGACAAGAGAAAAAGAGGAATGGGAGGGGACAAAGAAGAAAGGAGAAGGAGAGAGTGAAAAGTGGAGAAAGGAAAGAGCAATGTGAAAGAGGAGAAGCTAAAACAGCAGCAGCAAGCAAAATGCAGCAGTAGTAATAGAAGGAGAGTGAGAAGAGGGGAGTGAAGATAAACAGGAAAACAAGGGAGAGGAGGAAGATAAGAACAAGGAAAAAAAGCCGGAGCAGTGTGAGTAACAGATTTGCAAATTTTCTCTATTATCTTACATGTAAATTAGATTCAGGAATAAAAGTCATTAACACTGCGTTTTCATAATCATATCAAAAATACTGACAATTAGTCTTATGATAGATATAAATATTAGATCTCTTTTACAAAGTAAAAAATGAGAGCTTTGTGAAAAAAGCAACATAATTTTATAAATAGCTAATCAATAAAATGGTTTATTCATCCATTTTTCAAAATTACATTGTATAGATTGTCGAACACAAGAAATCAATTACTTGCAAATAATAGTATACGTATTTGTATGTATATCTGTATATAGGTATCACATGGTTTGCAAATGTTTGTGTATATATTTACACACATATTTAAAATGTATGTATATTAAAATATCCATTTAAAAAATATATGGATATAAAATATCTATATATCTATCATATATATTATCTATATTTTATATCAGAGGTCTTTGAAATGAAGTGATTTCTTTAGTTCAACATTAACTTTCAATAATTTGAGGGATCTAAAATATCTTTCTTACTTTGCTTTTTAAATAATAGATATCTGAGTTGAAGGTGGTAAAAATAACATAAATCTGGCTTTTTCTTGGGATAATTATCACAGTTTATAGTTCAGTATCTATGTTTGAATTGAGTTATTTGAGGAGAGTTTAATAAATAAACTCAATACATTAGCTAGAATGGGATAAGGAAGCCACAAAGGAAAGTGCAGCCCTGCTTGGCTAGTCACAACAGGATGGTCCCGCCAACCTCAGGACTGAAGGGAGAGAGGCCCAGAAAAGAGACAGGTACAAAATAGCCCAGGAGCCTTTAGAGACTAGCACGTATTTTTTTCGCAACCCACATTCTGGTACATTGACTTTACTTTTGTAATTTCCAGTGTGAAATAAATACCTAAGTTTTTCTTTCTTGTTATATAGTACGTATTTTAAATTTAGCATACACATGCATACCTGCAAACTCCATATGCATATGCATATGCACACACACACACACACACACACACACACACAAGACTCCTAAAGAATAGCAATGCTTCTCATAGAAATTAAAGCCTCCATTCTTATTGCAAAAGAATACTAGTTTATAATAAATATAAAATATTTACTACTAAACGACTGCTACTTTTACCTAAATATAAATTAATATAATCAAGCTTGTGTACACATAACAAGGAAGTCGTTTTATTTTTCTATTTTAGTAAAAGTGTCTGTCCAGTTTTATTCATCTCTTGCCTTTCTAAAGGACCTTTTTCTTTAGTGTATCTCAAAATGGCTTTCTCTGATATATAGGCAAATAACTGTTACAGAAACACAGACCATTTGAATACTGCATCCTAGATAATACAGTCCTGAGCCAGAATTTGCATCCAAAGTCGAAGGGCTGGATGAGGTGGCATGCAGGTTGGTCTGCATGTCACATGTTCCCCTAGAGAATGTTTGCTCTTTTTATAGAGCTGTGCTGTAGCTCTTGGAACCATCTATCTCCTAGGCTTCTTCTGGAAATGCTGACTCCACACACTAAACAATCTAGTTTTGAAGCAAACAACATCCTTGTATTTAGCAGGCTTAATTATGCATTCTGAAATTATGACAGCACTTTATAAACACACCACACACAACTACATGTGTAGAGCATACACACAAATAAACACATCAACGTACTCTTAGATCAACTATGTTCTCCCACACGATGATAATTCATTTTCTAGAAGTGTGATTTCTGATTCCTCAATCATGTTTTTATTTTTTAATTTTCATTTAATTTTAATTGACAAATAACAATTGTATATATTTATGTGGTACAATGTGATGCTTCAATATATGTATCCATTGTGTCATGATCAAATCAGACTGAGTGATCCATCACCTCAAATATTCATGATTCCTTTGTGGTGAGAACATTTAAAGTATACATTTTAGCAATTTTGAAATATACATTGTTATTAGTAATAGTCATTGTGTTGTATAATGAAACACCAGAACTTATCTTTATTACCAAAAGGAAATTTGTACCTATTGACCAACATCTCTCATTTCTGCATCTACCCCCTTCCTCCAGCTCTTGGTAACCACCATCTTACTCAACACTTTCATAAGCTTGTCTCTTTTCCATTCTACATATAAGTGAGGTAATACGCTATTTGTTTCTCTGTTCCTTGTTTTTTTCACTTAATATAATGTCCTCTAAGTTCATCCATGTTGTTGCAAATGACATAATTTTCCTTATTTAAAGGGTGAATAGTATTTCATTGTGCATACATACCACAGTGTTAAAATCCATTCATTCATTCGTGAACACTTAGGCTGTTTCCGTATCATGACTCTTGTGAATAATGCGGCAAAGAACATGGAGTGCAGCATCTCTTCGACATACTGATTTCAATTTATTTGGGTATATACCCAGAAGTGGGATTGCTGAATCATATGGTAATTCTAATTTCAATGTTTTGAGGAACCTTCACACTGTGTTCCAAAATGGCTGTACTAATTTACAATACTGTTAACAGTGTATAAAACTTCCCTTTCTCCATATCCTTAGCAATACTTATCTTTTATTTTTTGAAAATAGCCAATTTAACAGGTGTGAGGTGATATTGCATTGTGATTTTAATTTACATGTCTCTGAGGATTAGAGATGTTGAGTATTTTTAATATATCTGTTGGCCATTTATATGTCTTCTTTTGAGAAATGTCTATTCCTGTCCTTTGCCCATTTTTAAGTAGGATTAGTTGCTTTCTTAATTAAGCAGTTTGATTTTCTTGGTTTCTTTCTGGATATTAGTCCCTTATCAGATATATGTATTGCAAATATTTACCCTTTAATTTGTGTAACCCACAAATTCTTTTTATTCTTTTGTTTCCTTTGCTTTGAAGAAGCTTTTATGTTTGATATAATCCCATTTATGTATTTTTCTTCTTGTTGCCTGTACTTTAGCAGTAACATGCAAGAAATCACTGCCCAGATCAATGTCTTGGAGCTTTTAGTTTTCTTGGAGCTTTTTCTTGTTTTCTTCTAGTAGATTTATTGTTTCATGTCTTTTTTTAAGGCTTTAATTCATTTGAGTTGATTTTTACATAAGGGATAAATGTCCATTTTCATTCTTCTGTTTGTGAATATCCAGTTTTCCCAGCGCCATTTATTAAGAGACTATTCTTTACCCAGGACTGTATATGTGTGTATGTTTATTTCTGGGCTCTCTGTCCTATTCCATTGGTCGATGTGTCTGCTTGTATGCCAGTGAGATGCTCTTTTGATTACGATAGCCTTAAAATACGTTTGAAATTCATAGTGTGATCTCTTCATATTTATTCTTTTTGCTCAGGATTGACTTGGCTATGCAGGGTTTTTTTTGTATCTGTATGGTTACATACAAATTTTAGAATTTTTTTTTATTTCTGTGTGGAATGAGATTGCAATGTTGACAGAGATTGCACTGAATCTCTACATCACTTTGAGTATTATGTTTTTAGTATTAGTGCTTCCATGTACTAAAAACATCATGTAAAAACAATGATTATCTACTGCTAACCATTAAAAATATGTGTTATTTTAATAATGTAAAATGTGCACAAATGCCATAAATGAAATAGCTCCTTCCTATTTTTTATGTTTTAAAACTCTAGATATTTCACTCTTCCTCTAGTTCTTCCTCTTAATCCTATTGCCCCTGCTTTGCTGATTAATTAAACAAATGCTTAGTTTGATAGATTTGTAACCACTGAATGGGTATATAGAGAGGTTCAGAGGACAATTCATTTGGCTAGAAGCGTGAGAAGATAAGAAGCTTTAACAATCTTCTAAGTTTAAGCAACTTCATCTTCCTCCTCTAATACAATGTTCACTTCTCTATACCTTTTTACTTATTATATGGGACCAGTAGCCTTTTTGCACTCTTTGGGGAAATTGCTTTTTAGTATGTTATTTAGTTAATTAAATTAAATAAACATATGAATGCAGACTTCCAAACTATATCTCTTGAGGTCAGTAAATTATTTTAATACTTCCTTTTAATTTGTTCTATTACAATTTCTCTGTGTAGACATTTAGAGTCTTCCTAATACTGTACTATGAATTATGAGCTGATACTACATTGAAGAATTTATCAGAAATTCTGAAGTTACACAAAAACAGCCAATTCGCTCTTCTCAGTTCCTGGCTATCCTGCAGTGTTTTGGTTATCGTGCCAGACTTTAACACAGATCAATCAGAATATCAGCAAAAGTTATTTTTTCACTTGATGCTGGGCCAAATTTTAAGAAATAAATGATAAAGGAGACTTGGTCTTTGTAAATTAGAAACTTAATTCATACAAGTAATAAATCAAATGTTGACATACAGAATGGAATTAGTGCTTTCTCTTTTTCTTTGGAATATCTAGATAAAATACCTGATACAACCTCTCCTGTTCTCTATCAACTATTCCTCAATTTGTTCTACATTGATTTAGAGAACAGAGGAACATTTGGTAAATACATAGTTTATATTAATATCCAGAACTAATTTGTCATTACTTTCAGTTCCTAAAACCATTAAAGGTAATACTAAGATCATGGATTACTATAGAAACACAAACAAATCAAAGCGACCTGTATCAATTAGGTATTGGATAAAAACAAATGCTAAGCAACAATTCAGCTTCCAAACTGAGCACCATTCAACAATATGCATTTCTTCTCATGCTTATGAGTTTATACACGTACTGCAGATCAGCTGATCTAACCAAGGCTCAGCTTGGAGACTTTGCTTCTATTCAGGCATCCAGTTTGCCTTTTCACTGAAGGCTAATCTGTCTGTTGCAACTGTGTTTGTTCCCGGATCAGGCTGAAGGAGCAGCAGAAAGCCAGGAAACACCCTCTCAGTGATAATAGAAGTATAAGTGGATGAGTTTAACCAGGGAAACACGAGAGAAAACTCTGCTTATATTACATCAGATAATACTCCATATGTCAAAGCTATGCCCTAGGCAAACTATAAGGACAAACAATTTGTCCACTAGGCAGC
Organism: Hylobates moloch; assembly: GCF_009828535.3. Classification (NCBI taxonomy): domain Eukaryota; kingdom Metazoa; phylum Chordata; class Mammalia; order Primates; family Hylobatidae; genus Hylobates; species Hylobates moloch. Next base: position 24,227,379 of record NW_026652292.1, on the reverse strand, counting down.
CAAAGCCCCATGAAAAAGGAGTTGAGTATTATTTTCCCAAGGAAATATGGGGTAGAAGTATTTGATAAATAACAATCTAATCTATCTCAGAACTTAAGTTATAGTTTCTGTGACACATTGGGGTATATACTGGTTTAGAACACAGTAAATAAAATTCTTATTATGACATAAAATTATACATGTATAATTTATATTATATTTATATGATGCCTACATTATAACAATCACATGTTGATAGATAATATTTTTTAACGTTAGAAACTTTATAATTTTCTATACTAAGACAGCTTTTTTGTTTTAATTACTCTAAGATTTAGGTATTTTATTAGTTACCATAAAAAGATAAAATATAAGGACACAAAGTTGAGTGTTTAATAAATGTGAATATAATTGTTATTTGAATATGAGCTATTCATATATTTTGAAGGCTTTTATATGTAAACATGTTTTTAAATGTCACAATTTTACTAGTTGAAGAATGATTACAAATAATTACCAAAAACTTTATATTGTTTAATATAAAAGTCAAAGTAAGTCTTATGTAAAAGTATCAGAACAAATTACAACTAATGTTAACTTAGTTTTTAATTCAGTAATGATAATCAGTAATTTATATTCATAGTGTTATCACAAGAAGTAATAATAATATAAAATATTTTTTAAAATATATAAACTTAATTTAAAAAAATTATTAAATTTAATTACCTCTATAAGGACTAAATTGTGTCCTACATTAAAAGAAAAAAGTTTTTAAAAAGCAGTTGTCATTGAACACAATAATAGTGAATTTGGTAGTATTAGATATACAGAATAAATAAAAGTTGAAACAAATTTTAATTTAAACTGAAAAAGAAGCTAAGATCTAGTTCTGCAAATTATGTTATTATAATATAATTTTGTTATTTTAAAACTTGTAGTCCTTTCAATTAAAAAATACCCTGTTAATAATCCAGATGTTTCACTTTAATTATACCAAGCAATTAAATATTTTGAAACATCTGTTTGGCTTTCCGATTTACAACACTCAATTTTGACTTTTAAATTTAAATATAGAATTTTCTAATGAGAAATATGGGGAATAAACATGCATATTCATAAGCTTATAAGATCATAGTTTCATGTATAAAGTCTCCTTAAAATCCTAACCTCCAAATAAATTAATAAATGCCTGCAGTAGGCCTTTTAAAGCTACATGTAATAACAGATTATTTTCTCAGTCTAATATCTATCTGTATATATGTAGGTATGCATATATACCCACACATATATACTTATATACCTGTATGTATAGATTATTTATACATACCTACATATATACACATAGATGTATATATATGTATATATCTATGTATATATGTATATATACATGTATGTAGATATGTAGATATGTATTTATATTATTTTTATATTTAGATACATTCCTACATATATACATAGATTATATATAAATAAATACCTACATATATGCACATACACACACACATACATACCTATATAGAAGATTAGGGAAAAAAATGGCTATCTACAGGACAAAGAAAACCAAAAGAACGGTGTCCCATAGTTAGCAACACTGAAATCTATGTCGTATGTTTAAAAAATCCATTTTGCTTTGGGATGCTGAGGCGGGCAGATCACAAGATCAGGAGATCGAGACCATCCTGGCTAACACAGTGAAACCCCGTCTCTACTAAAAATACAAAATATTAGCCGGGTGCGGTGGCAGGCGCCTGTAGTCCCAGCTACTCGAGAGGCTGAGGCAGGAGAATGGCATGAACCCGGGAGGCGGAGCTTGCAGTGAGCCGAGATTGCGCCACTGCCCTCCAACCTGGGCGATAGAGCAAAACTCCATCTCAAAAAAAAAAAAAAAAAAAAAAAAAATTCCATTTTGCTTTAAATGTCGTTCTCAGATTGTTTCCAACATACTTGAAACCTGTTAATAAAGTTTAAATGTTAAAAGTTTAAAGTCTGACAAATATTTGTATTGTTTTCTAGCACAGAGATACACATTCAAGTTCCTAAAGAATGGACGTTGCTTTAGCTATGAGCAAATCAGGATGCAAGTTGTTAACCTGCAAAAAATTCCTAGTCATACTGAATGCTTAATTTCCATGTTTTTTTTTTTTTTTGGAATAAAGCTGTTGTAATTATAAAATGATACCATCACTTTACTTGCAAAACTTTGACTTTTTTCTAAATAAGTTAAAATATTCTTATCTTTCATTTACAACCTAACCTGCTTTGATAATAACATCATTATTTTAGTAATACAGAGAATTATTAATAATCACCTAAAATATGCAGCATTCATTTTGGAAATAAAAAAAGACCCTAATCGTTTTACAAATACTTGAATTTTTAACTATGTAACTATGTTACGCTTATACGACATTGCCAAATGTGCATTTTCAACAAATTATAATTACTTGCAATATATGTATCCTTATCTGGAAAAAATTCTGACTAATATTTTAAATTGAAATATTATCTAAATGAATATACAACTTTTAATTTTTTGTAAATGGATAATTAATTAATTTATGGCCCTATTCAAAATAGAATAATGATACATCAGTGCCTTTTAGCAGTTTTCTGACATTTCAATGTTCTTTAAATAAACATGATTTCATTTTGTTTCTGTGTGAAATAATCTATCAGAAACTCAGTTGCTAATACAATTACATATATGTATATATAATCACTATGCTCACATATGTAAACTATATCTGGCAATCATTTGTTATACAAATGATTCTGAATCTCTTCAGATATTAAAAAAATGTCCTCAAGAAATATAATGGTGACATAATAAATTCAATAATTATATGTAGAAATATGTGCAGAATATAATGGGGCACAGATTAAAGTTGGAACCATTTTATATTGAAGTTAGAATTTTTTTAATAAACATTCGTGGTTAGTTATTTGGTGTCTTAAGATATTAATATATTCACTCAAACATATAAATTATTTTTATTTTCACGTATGATGCATATAGTTGCTTTGGTCCTTTTTGCAGAAAACACATGCTAAACAATGGATTAATAGGTGCAGACTGACACAGAAATATTTCCAGGAACAATACACAACAGAAAGTGCACTCATTCAGTGTTTAGGTAAACTAATCAATAAGGCAAGAAAACATTCCATCTCTGTTTATCAAAACATTGAGTCTGAGACATAGAGAATTTAAGAAGAACAAATAGAGATGAATCATCAGTAATGAGAAACTGAAAGTTTTGATAAAATGTATCTTTCTCCAGATAAAAATAAACAGAAAACAATATCAACAAAATTGGGCAAACAAAATGATAAAAAAAATTCATCACAGAGCTGCAGGCATTTGGAAATGAATTATTACGAGAGGCAATATATTTTAAGGAAATCATTAGGCATTTGTTCATAGTGATTAAAATCATGGATTCTACTCATACAGCCTAGTTTGAATTGACTCTATAATTTTGCAGCGTAACCTTAGATAATTTACTAAATCTTTTGGTCCTATCTATGAAATATGGCATGCATGATACCTTATAGGGCTGATGTGCAGATAAGATGCAGCCTTGCTCAGCATAATGGCTGGTAAATAATACTTTCTAAATAAACATTAACATTATTTCTAGTGTTATCAAGAGAGTAGATGATTTATCTATAAAACAGGAGCTAAGAATCAAAGGAGGCAAATAGCTAAGCTATTTTTTAAAAGATCAAGTGTAGAGGGAGATGCGTGAGACAAAAAAATGACTTAAACTGTAAATGCAAAAGCAAGGTTTAAATAGCTTTTAGCATACTGAAGAGTAGAATTGACACTAGGGATACTTGTATTTGTGATGTTTATCCAATAAGGAAAAAAAAAGGATAGAGATAAAAATAATGAGAAATGCAAGCACTGTGTCTAGTAATGGAAAAGGGAAAATTAAGAGTGCTTAATGCGTCCAGGTCATACCTCACAGTGTTTATGTGTGCAATTCCAGTATATTTTTCTCCCCTTTTCTTTTTTTTTTCTTTCTTTTTTTTCTTTTTTTTTTCTTTTTTTTTTTTTGAGACGGAGTCTCGCTCTGTCGCCCAGGCAGGAGTGCAGTGGCGCGATCTCGGCTCACTGCAAGCTCTGCCTCCCGGGTTCACGCCATTCTCCTGCCTCAGCCTCTCCGAGTAGCTGGGACTACAGGTGCCCGCCACCACGCCCGGCTAATTTTTTGTATTTTTAGTAGAGACAGGGTTTCACCATGGTCTCGATCTCCTGACCTCGTGATCTGCCCGCCTCGGCCTCCCAAAGTGCTGGGATTACAAGGGCGAGCCACCGCGCCCGGCCGATACCAAAGAATGAAGAATGCTTTGCGAGTACTGGGTGTGTCTATTACCATTAATATGACTGTTTCTGCTTCCATTTTTTTTTTTTTTTGAGACGGAGTCTCGCTCTGTCACCCAGGCTGGAGTGCAGTGGCACAATCTCGGCTCACTGCAAACTCTGCTTCCATTTTTTCCCCCTCTACTCATTTGAAAGGTCTATGCATAGTAGAGTTACTGAAACTCTTGGTATCTCAGTTTCCAACACTAGAAAAATGGGTTGGAAGTTATTATGCCTACCTGACAGTAAAATTATAAAACTTAAATTATTTTAATGCAAATAAAGCACATGTAAAAAATAATATCAGTCATTATTATCATTCTTTTATCTATGGTCAAATTTGTTTTAAAAAATATTATATAAATTGATGATTTTAACTAGCACATGGAAAAATGATTGCCTTATATATATAATAAAATGATAGATTTAGTATAATGACGATATAAGTATATGTTTGTATGGAACAGATGAAACAAACTGGCTTTTAATTTCAATTTATTACACACAATGTGTTACTTGGAATGTTGACTTACTAAATAACAATTATTTTCATACAGAAAATATGTCAATATTGATATCTATATTTGTATTTTCATATCTAGAAATTATATGTTTGTGTATGCATAGATCTACATATATTGTAAGTGTAATAGGCTGCAATAGTGTGAGATGTAATGGACGTATATTATTTTGGTGTGTAAATTTACAAGAGAGTTTATTATTAAATAGGAAATAATATTGGTACATAGTTTATGCTAACCAATAGGAGTGGATATAGTAATAATGGCTACTGAATTCTTTTCCGTTGCCAAGTTTATTTTGGTGGTAATTTTTACACATAGAAAACTAAACTGCTTTTAGTGGGGCACTGAGGCCTTCTTTAACCCACTGCAAAAGAAATATGTTAAATAGTACCCTAGAGTCCTAGTGATTAACACCTAACTACAGTCAGTAAAATTTCATTTGGAATTCTACTCCCCTCAATTATCTTAGCCTTCTCAAACTCATACATGCTAAATAGTGATAATTCTTTTTCATAATGATAACTCCAAGGAACTCTAAGATTCCAGTATATTTTCCGGTTCTTTGAGGAAATAATATGTTTAACAGAGTTTAGCACTGAACTAATTTTGTTATGCTCCAAGACTGTTCAAACGGCTAATCCTCATATTCTCTAGGAAATATAGTAATTAACCAAGATTTCTCATACCCCTTATAGCATTCTATGCAATTGAATTTACTGTATGGAGAATTAATTTGAACTCTTCGGAAAGTAAGCCACAATGTTCTTTAATTTTTAAAACATGCTTTGGGCAGATTCACTTCTGTTCTGATTTTCTTTTTCATTTATGAAGTTAGAATACTGATATGCAAGCCGCTGTGTTAAGGTGTCTGACACACAACAGGAATCTATAAATGAGTTTTATTATTATAGTTGTTGTTACACCTGCCACTCTACAATACTAGTTCATTTTGTAACACTTATTAGTAAAGGAAAGCAAGATTAAATTATTTTTTCAGCTAGTCTGTATTCAAATCTTGCTTTCACGTTTCTTAATTGTGTACCTGGGTCTCAAGTTTTATTTTCTTCATAACTAAAATAAGGTTAGAGAAATGCTATGAACTATAAACATGACAAATGTATATATGCTAGAAGTTGGTAATTTATAACATTCAATGTGCTTATTGATATAGCTTAAAACACTTCATACAAACTAGTCTTAAGTAATTGAACAATTTTTGAATGTGTATAATGAAAGTATATTATAAAGTTTAAGTTCTATATGCTATGTGAATATTAATAGCCTCAAAAGTAAACTCAGAAGTTTGTTGAACTAAAATGATGAAGTATGCATGTAAAGAAAGGATCCCCACTTCTTTTGTACAGACAATTTCATATCTATAATGAAAATCAGAAGGCATTATTTTTGTTGTCAGGGAAAAATAAAGTTTATTATCTGTTGAAATGCCATTTCTCCTTATTATATCTGAAACAATGTAATCACTTTATGAAAAGTTGCTTATATGCTCAACAATTAATATACTCACAATTTTGAGGAAGATAGTCATAAACTGGTTTGCAATTACAATTGTTGGATTTTAAGGAAACAAAATGATTTTATTTTGTGAAGAGAGTCAAGAAAGCACAAAATGATAGTTTGTTTAGTTGAATATTCAATATGCAAAATGTTTCTGTTTTGAATATTGTTGACTTGTGGAAAAATAATAAATTATCCAGATGCAGATGTTACCACAATTGGAGAATTCTCAATGAAAGATAGTGAAGATTAAGTCAAAGCATATGTTAAAAATAGTCAAATTGTTTTCTTCTTCAAATATACCTTCTTAATCTTTAAAGTCCTATAATTGTGAATAGAATACTTACGGCTTTTTATAATTACTCTATTACAATTTAGTGAAGGGAAAGTAGAGTAAAAATGGGATAATATAGGTATTTGTCTTCCAATAACAGGTGAAGGCATCAGTAAAATTCAATCATTCATCATTCTATATATTTGCTGGAAAAATAGCTTTTGTCCTTTAAGTATACGTCAAGGTCAGCAAATGACATGTCCCACCATTCTGTGTACAATCTTTTATCCCCCTTAAAGCTAACAAGTCAGAAACCCAATTTCTACATGGAAAATAGGAAAAGAAAGAGAGGTTGACCTCTGCATTTAAAACAAATCTTTCATTATAAAAGGCACAGTTGTCACAAAATGGAAGAATATTAAGTGGATTTGTCATTACATCAAATCTAGAACATAAAAGCAATTAGCAACAGAACAGTAAAATATTTTCCTTTCAATAATGGCTCATTATTGCAAATCAGGTAACTATATAATCAGTTTAATAGTGTAAGTTGAAATACTTGGGCTTAGTATTGCTCATTAAAGACAAAAATCAAGTATTTGAAGCCATAGCATACTATTTTTAGATCAACTATTACTGTTGTGGTATGTCATAGGTTAAAGATTAGGGAGAAAATCATGATAGTTCCAAAAAGGCATGTTATTGAATTAAAGATAGCAATAAAAAAGAATCAAGACTGACACAGTGAGTGGTCAATATCCATTAAGCAGTGAAACATTAAAAGGAAGTAGGTAACTGCCTGTCTTAATTCAGGCTACCGTAACAAATTATCGTAGACTGGGGGGTGGGGGCTTATAACAAAAAACACTAATTTCTCACAGCTCTGGAGACCGGGAAGTCCAAGATCATGGCAGCAGCAGATGCAGTGTCAGCGGAGAATCTGCTTCCTGGCTTGCAGAAGGCCATCTTCATTTTTGTAACCTCACCTTGTGGAGATCTGAGATACAGAGAAGGCAAGAGCTTATGTCAGTTGTTATGAGGCGAGTAATTCCATTTATCAGAGATGTACCTAATTTTTCCCAAAGGCTCCACCTCCCAATACCATCACTATGAGAATTAGGATTTCAACATATAAATTTTGGAGGTATACAAACATTCAGTTCACAACATTGTCCTAATAACATAAGCTTTTCTTTCATTTTACTTTCTTGGGGTTTTCTGTTTCTCTTTCTTCTCTTCCTTTTCTGATGTGAGAAATATCAGAAGGAAATGAAATAGAAATCTAGATATTAACAGTAACTGAACATCTGGAAGACTTGAGGAAAATTGTTTGTGTTTGTTCTGCTTTGTGTTTATTAATGAATTGTTTTACCACTAGCAAAAATAACTCCAAAGCATTGGCACCCCAAAATGGATGAATATTTAGAATAATCTAGGAAATAGTAAAAAAAAAAACAAAACAAAAAAAACACACAGCATATGTGGAAGAATATATTGATAAAGATTTATTGGTAGAATTTGGCTAGGAATCCATCTGGACCAGGGATTTTTTTTTTTTAAGTTGGTAGGTTTTTTCATGACTGATTCAATTTCAGAACTTGCTATTGCTCTATACAAGTTTTCAAATTCTTCCTGATTCAATCTTGGGGGGTTGCATTTCCAAAAATTGATCCATTTCCTCTAGATTTTCTAAGTTGTGAGCATAGAGGTGTTCAGAATGCATCTACAAAGACCTGGTACCAATTCTCCTAAAAGGATTCCAAAAAATCTAAGAGGAGAAGCTTCTCTCTAATTCATTCTAGGAAGCCATCATCAGCCTAACACTAAAATCTGGCATAAACACAATGGAAACAAAACACACACTCACGCATCAGGCCAATATCTCTGATGAACATACACACAAAAATCTTCAAAAAAATATTAGCAAACAGAATCCAGCAGCACACAAAAATTTAATTCACCACAACCAAGTAGGCTTTATACCTAGGATATAAGGTTGGCTCGGCTTTATGCAAATCAACAAATATGAGTCCCCCACATAAAGATAATTAAAAACAAAAACCATATGATCATCTTAGCAGACAGAAAGATCTTTTGTTAAAATCCAATATCTTTTTGTGATTAAAAACCCTCAACACACAAGGCATTGAAGGAACATACATCAAAATAGTAAGAGCCATCTATGACAAACACACAGCCAACAACATACTGAACAGGCAAAAGCTGGCACCATTCCCCTTAAGAATGGGAACAAGACAAGGATGCCCACTCTCACCACTCCTATTCAACATAGTACTGGAAGTCCTAGCCAGAGCAATCAGGCAAGAGGCAGAAAAACAAATGTATTCAAATGAGAAAATAATTTCAATTTAAATAGGAAAATACAGCAAATTTTCACTCTTCACTAAAGACATGATATTATATCTAGAAAACCCTAAAAACTCTTCCAAAGGCTACTAGAACTGATAAATGATTTTAGTAAGGTTTCAGGTCACAAAATCAATATACAAAATCAGTAACATTTCTATATGCTAGCAACATCTAGGCTCACAGCCAAATTAAGAACACAATCTCAATTAAAATAAGCATAAAGAAAATGAAATTCCTAGGAATACAACTAACCAAGGACACAAAGAGAACTACAAAACACTTCTGAAAGAAATCAGAGATGACACAAATAAGTGGCAAAACATCCCATGCTCATGGGTTGGAAGAATCAATATCATAAAAATGGCCATAGTGCCCACAGCAATTTAGATTCAATACCATTACTATCAAACCACCAACATCATTCTTCACAGAATTAGAAAAAAGGCTATACCAAAATTCATGCAGAAACAAGAAAGAGCCTGAATAGGCAAAGCAATCCTAAACAAAATGAAATAAGCCAGAGGCAGCACATTACTCAACTTCAACTATATTATAAGGCTACAGTAACCCAAACAGGATGGTACTGGTACAAAAACAGACTAATAGATTAATAAAACAAATAGAACCAGAAATAAAGCCATGCATCTATGACCATCTGATCTTCAACAAAGTTGACAAAGACAAACAACGGGAAAAAGACTCTCTAGTCAAGAAATAGTGCTGGAACAGCTGGCTAACCATATATGGAAGAATGAAACTGGACCGTTACCTTTCAGCATGTACACAAATTAACTGAAGATGGATTAAAGATTTAGATGGAAGTTCTCAAACTATAAAATTCCTAGAAGAAAACTTAGCAAATACCCTACTTGACACTGGCCTTCCCAAAGAATAAATGTCTAAAGCCTCAAAAGCAATTATAACAAAAATACAAATGGATAAGTTGGACCTAACTAAATTAAAGAACATCCGCACAGAAAAGGGAACTATCAACAATGTAAACAATCTACAAAAGGAAAAAAAAAGTTGCAAACTATGTCACCCACAAAGGTCTAATATTCAGAATCTATGAGAAACTTAAACAGAACAGCAAGCAAAAAACAAATTACCCCATTAAAAATGGGCAAAGAACATTGTGATGGTTAATACTGTCAACTTGACTGGATTGAAGGATACAAAGTATTGACCCTAGGTGTGTCTGTGAGGGTGTTGCCAAAAGAGATTAACATTTGAGTCAGTGGGCTGGGAAAGGCAGATCCACCCTTAATCTGGAGGGCACAACCTAATCATCTGCTAGCAAATACAAAGCAAGCAGAAAAACACAAAAAGGAGAGACTGGCCTAGTCTCCCAGCCTACATCTTTCTCCCATGCTGGATGCTTCCTGCCCTTGAACATTGGACTCCAAGTTCTTCAGTTTTGGGACCTGGACTGGCTTTCCTTGCTCCTTAGGTTTCAGACAGCCTATTGTGGGACCTTATGATCATGTAAATTAATACTTAACTCATATATATATATATAATATATAAATTTTATATATATGTGTATATATATAAAAATATATATATACATATTTTAATATATGTATATATATATAATATATAAAACACACACACACACACACACACACACACACACACCCCCATTCACGGGCTATATGTACCCAATGATATACATATATAGATATAGATATAGATATATTCCTTTAGTTCTGTCCCTCTAGGGAACCCTGACTAATACAAACATGAACTAACAATTCCCAGTGAAGCTGGAAACCATCATCCTCAGCAAACTAACACAGGAACAGAAAACCAAACACTGCACGTTCTCACTCATAAGCGGGTGTTGAAGAATGAAAACACGTGGGCACATGGAGGGGAACAACACACACCAGGGCTTGTTGGGGTGTAGAGGGCTAGGGAGAGAACTTAGAGGACAGGTCAATAGATGCAGCAGCCCATGGTGCACGTATACCTGTGTAACAGAACTGCACCTTCTGCACATGTATCCTTTTTATTTTAAGAAGAAATATAGAAAAACAAAACAAAAACAAAAACAAAAATTCCTTTAAATCAATTTTTAAAGAAAAGACATAGAAGCAGCCAACAAACGTGAAAAAATGCTCATCACTAATCATTAGAGAAATGCAAATCAAAACTGCAGTGAGATACCGTCTCACACAAGTAAGATGGTAATTATTAAAAAGTCAAAAAACAACTGATGCTGATGAGACTGAAGAGAAAAGGGAATGGTTATACACTGTGGTGGGAATGCAAATTAGTACAGCCACTGTGGAAAGATGTTTGGTGATTTCTCAAAGAACTTAAAACGGAACTACCATTTGATCCAGCAGTCTTATTACTGGGTATATATCCAAAAGAAAACAAATCATTCTGCCAGAAGAACATGCAGTCATATGTTTATCACAGTTCTATTCACAATAGCAAAGACATGGAATAAACTAAGGTGTCCATCCATGGTGGGCTACACGAAGAAAATGTTGCATATATGCACAGTGGAATACTATGCAGCCATCAAAAAGGACAAAATCATGTCCCTTGCAGCAACATAGATGCAGCTGGAGGCCATTATACTAAGCAAATTAATGCAGGAACAGAATACCAAATACCACATATTTTCACTCATAAGTGGAAGCTAAGCATTCTATACATATGAACATAAAGATGGTACAATAGATACCAGATACTACTAGAGAAGGGAGGAGGGGCGAAGGGGCATATTATCTATTGGATAATATGCTCACTACCTGGGTGACAGGATCAATTGTTCTCCAAACCTAAGCATTATGCAATATACTGATGTAACAATCCTGCACATGTACCCCTGAATCTAAAATAAAAAAATAAAATTTCTTTTTTAAAAAAGATTGATTGGATACTAATAATCTGAGGAAAAAAACTGGGGAAATTACTATTGCACCCCATGTTCAGTTAAGGCAGATTCTCTGGGGAAGCCAAAGTTACTAATAAAATAAGCTCTAGAATAGCAAACTATAGAATGTTTTCTTACAATATCAATGTTAGAAAACTTACAAGAAAGAGGGTTACAATCAGGATAGTGATTTATCAATGCAGAAATAAGAGCAGAAGACTGGAAATCAAGAATTGCAAGGAAATTAACTTAGAATAGATAGTCGTTCTTATAGCATATAATATATACACCAAAGAGAGTGGATTGCGTGTTTTAATAGAACCCAAATTAAATTTAACAGTAAGATGCCAATAATATATAAATTTTAGTCACAATGAAAATACAAAATTTTAATTTACAAGAGATAGCTAAGGGAGAGCTAAAGAAATTAAGAAAAATCTAGAGTGAAGACATTTTATTATTTAATGTTTCTCATATTTATAAAATATTCTAAATTACTGGAGAGCATTAAATATTATTCTCCTTGGGAGAAGTCAAGGCCTTTTTTTTGTGTGTAAACTGGGGTACATTTACTGGTGTATTTGGGAAAAAAAAAAAAAAAAAAAAAACTATGCTCCCATGAATGACAGGCAGGGAATGACTTCAAATTGAGTTTTAATTCTCCCAAATGGATTTTAGACACTGAAAGAATCATGGTAAAGTAGAAACCACTAAGCCTCTGCTTTTTAAATTTTTAATCACGTACATTAATTTCTAGTCTAATCTCTTCCACAGTAAATATTTATATTATCGTATGGTTTCTGCTCTAGTAAGAAAACTTGCTTCTAGATTGCAATATAAATATGTTGATTCATGCTACTACGTTGGTAGCTGATGCTAGATAGCCTTATCAATTCTATTGAACATTTAAAACTTTGAAGAATTGGGTTCACAAGAACACACCTAGACTTAGTGGAAGAATACACTCATTTCATCAAGTCTGACGATGCTCTACCACTAACTTTGGCTGTCTTCACAAGATACACCTGTTGAATAAGGAAATAAAGCTCCACTCAGCCAGCTTTTAAGTGTGCTCTGTCATGCAGAGGACCCAAAACAAACAGAAGTGGGGGGATGCCTACCTCACATAGTATATGGGTAAAGGCAATGTTAATAGCTCTTTTTTTGAGTCAAGATTTTTCCTCAATTTCTCTGGGATCAGTATAGAGTAACAGATTTGGGGAGTCTGTTCAACAATATGTTTACAAAACTGCAATGTTGAAACACAAATGATATGCGAGTGCTTTGTCGTTGACAAAAAACAGTTTCTAACCACATTGTCAGTTTCCTTAACAATGTCCATCTTACCTTCAAAGGGGGAATTGTGCCTGCTTTACTACGGTCTTTACTCACTTATCTTCCTCACACTTACGCACATACACAAAGAAATGTACCTGCAGAAGGGAAGGTATTATTAAAAGCTAATAAGAAAATGAAGATAAAGGTATACTATACAACTTGCCTAAATTGCCTCTATTTTTTTGTATAATGAAGATTAAACCAAAATCTTTAAGCTCTAACTTCAATCTCTCCCTCTAAAAGAGATATTTATATCACACACAAGCTGTAAGCATTTAGATTCTATTTATCATGACAATCTTTTTTGCAAATTTTAGTGAATCTTAACATTTCTTTACATACTACACTGATTGGATTGCAGTTTTGCTGACTTATGTTGCACTACATTATCCAGAATAATTTGCTTAAGCTGCCTGTACACCCTAAATACGATTTAACAATATTCTTAAACATGTATTGCCATTGTTAGAATAAAACCAAGGGCATAGCTAAATATATGCAATTACTTGCTCTTAAAGCTGGAGAAAAATATAGGTGTTTAAAATTGAATACACTGTGATATAAGACACCGTAAATTCAGTTAAACAAATTTAATGGGTTTTCTTATGTTCAAAGGAGTATGTGGAATACAATAAAATAAGATATCAAAGTCTTTGACCTCAAATAACTTATGGTTAGTAAGAAATCTTATTGGAATATGTATCAGTCAGGTATTACTAGAATACAAAACAAATCAAAACAAAACACATCTGCATATTGGCTAGAGTTCAGGCAAACCTGATTGCTGTCTGCTGATTCTAGCTGGGCTTGCTCAAGGGTCTGTGGGTTAATAGGCTGACGCATGTAGCTGTTCATTGACTGGTTCTGCACTGTAAGTTAGGCTTATCTGCGGAGCTTACTTGCACCAGTTTGGTGATATGTATGCCTCCCCACCTAGTCGAAAACAGTGGACTAACACAGGTACATCCTTCTAATGGTGATGTCCTTAGAAGGACAAAGAAACAAGCATATATATGTAAGTAATTGTTAAACATCTTGTGTTATGTCTGCTAACAACCTATTAATCAAAAAAGACAAATGGAGTCAAATTGAGAAGATGTTATATTCTAGTTTTCACTACTGCATAACAAATTGGTCCCAATAATGGCATAAAACAACCAACATTTTATTATACATCATGGATTCTGAATATCTGAACTATAGGTCAGACTGGCTTGATGATTCTTTTACTTTCCCTAGTGTTAACTGGGTGTACTGAGTGCAGCTCAGCTGGTGAGTTGCCTCGCCTTGAAGATCCATGTGGGCTGGATGAAACTGTCAGACATTTGCATGAAGATGGCAGCAAGTTTGCTCTCAGCTAGCACTATTAACCAGAATGCCTAGATATGACCAGCTCTGCACGATATGTTTCCAGAGGCATCAGATTTCTACGTAGGTATTTCTTGCTCCAAAGAAAAAATCCAGTGAGAATCAGTCAGAAGCTGCATGCACTTTTCTGTCCTAGCCCTGGAAGTCATGATGTGTATAATCTGCCACATTCTATTGATTCCAAGATGGCTATTAGGCCAGACTTGATTCAATGCGAAAAGTAGAATTCACCTCTTGATGAAAGGTGGCAAAATCATTTTGTACCAGTGCATGGAAGGTGAAACATGTTATTGTGGAAAGACAACTTTGAAAAATAAAATATGCCATATACAGCAAAGTCACATGGCAAAGATCATGGATATAGAGAGGAATAAAGAGCTAAGACCACTAAGATAATCCACTAGAGAAATACATACTGATGGGTATGAAAGTAATTTTAATATTTGTAAATAAAGCATAAAATAATATTAACATAATTTATTTACCCTAATAAATATTTATGTATATATTTGTATATGGTGTCTTTTTGGTATTCTGTGCCACTTAAGTTGACAGAATACTAAATTACCTATAAAAATACATTAAAAATTTAAAAACTGGGATAAAAACAGCTGCAGTTTTTAAGATAAAGAATTAATATTATTTTATATAAATATAAACATAAAGAGCACTTAAAAATGGTGACCTTCCAGCAAAGGAAAATGTGATAAAACATCAATTCATACGAGAAAAATTATAATGATTACTTAGGGGAAATTAATGAATTAATTAATGTCAGTGGCATTAAGTATAGATAAAAATAAGAAGATATAATATTTCCCCAGTCAAATGATCAAATATAAAATCTTAAAAATTATTATATGTAGTTTCAGTAAGGATGTACTTAAAGAAGAGCACTCTTGCTTTGATAGTGAGACCATACTTCAGCGAAATGTAAAATAAATGTGTACAGGGCATTGCCCCACAAAGTCACATTTATAAACTTTATTCCAAAAGGATTTTATGAATGTATTCAAAGGTTTAGCTGTAGGGATACCTACTGCAGCACTCTTAGTATAGTAAATTCAGAAAAATGTAAAAGACCAACAGTAGGAATATAATGAAATAATATAGAGATTTTTAAAATAATAAAACTATCAAAAGATTAAAATTATTGTAAATATATTTATTTGTGAATATGGGGAGATGTTAATAATATATGATTAAGTTAAGTAACAAGTTTCAAGTCAATATGTATAAAAGTAGTTTAAATTACTAGCTGTTAATATTCACCTCTGCTCCCTACTCTATGCCTATAGCTAAACGACAGTTCTCTGATTCCTGCAGTTAGACAGGGTCACACCACAAATTTTTGTCTGAAAAAAATAGTTGCAGTGTTATGTGTTTTGACTGGTGCATAAAAATTTCGTATCCACACAGACACTCCTCCATGGACTTTGCCCCATCTAGGTGACCGGAGAGGTAACAACATGGGTGACCTTAAAATGAACATCCCTTGCCCTGAACAGTGACATAGGAAAGACACTTTTTGTTCTTTAAATCACTGTGTTTTGTAGGGTTTTTTGTTGTTGTTGTTCCCTCAGTTTATCTGAACTTCACTTTTCAATTAGGATGACTTACTGCAAAATTATGTTAGCATCCTATCGTTATTAAGAGCAATGCCTCTGGAACCACATTTCTACATTCAAACCTTGGCTCTGACCTTTATTCATAAGTGATCTTGGGCAAGTGATCCAGTCTTTCCATTCCTCAGTTTCCACAACCTTAAAGTGTGCATTAAAAGTGTATTCATTGTTAAGAAATATTTCAATAACTTGAAAAAATGTAAAAGGGTGGTCGAGTAACATTTAAAGTATCCGACTAGAGCCTTGACTTATTGATGAACTTCAGGATTATTAAATTCTCTAGAGGATGTACTTTGTTAACTACTTACTCTGCAAAGGTGTATTAAAATGTGTTCACTAGAGATGCAAGCTATTCAGTTAAAAAATAAACTTCAAGTGATTTTAAGATTATTAGTGCCTTACAGTATACTAAATATCTTTGGATCTGACCATGTGATCTTACGCCAACATTCTTTCTTCAATGCTCAAACTTTTTCAAATTCTATTCGAATAACTTTTACTATCCTGGTGGTTTTCTCCTTAGTGAATTAAATAAATCTCTATTCCTTGAAAAATATGAACTAGATGCATAACAGGTACATATTAAAAGTGTTTAAAAGGTGTATGACATGTAATAACTCAGAAGTGTTACATACATATTTATTTATTCAGATGATATTTTTGTGTGTTCTTACTATGTTCACAAATGAACAAGGAGGCCAATACAGCTGAAATACAGCCAGGAAATTGGACAGTATTAGGTTTTGAGATTGTTGAGGAAGAAGGGGATAATTTGTATGGCCCCTTGTAGATCATTTCAAGGAAGTTAGTGACATATAAAATCATTTGAAGTTTTATGAGCAGAAGATTGACTTGAATTATGCCTAAACTTGACCCATCTGGGAATTATATTGGGAAAAAATTTTAGGCAAACAATGATGTAATCTGTTTATATCAGGAAGGAGGCAAGAGACAATGGTGGTCTCAGAGGAGATGTAAAAAGCAATTGTTTTTTGCACATATAGCTAGAACAAACCACACTTGCAGATTGATGGATATTAGGGTCAAGGAGAAGAGTTAAAGCTCTTTGTGAGCGGCGACAGCATGCTGGCAGTCCTCACAGCCCTCGCTTGCTCTCGGCCCCTCCTCTGTCTCGGCTCCCACTTTGGCGGCACTTGAGCCCTTCAGCCCACTGCTGCACTGTGGGAGCCCCTTTCTGGGCTGGCCAAGGCAGGAGCCGGCTCCCTCAGCTTGCAGGGAGGTGTGGAGGGAGAGGCGTGAGCGGAACCGGGGCTGCGCGCAGCGCTTGAGGGCCAGCTGGAGTTCAGGGTGGGCGTGGGCTTGGCGGGCCCCCCACTCGGAGCAGCCGGCCCCGCCCTGCCGGCCCCGGGCAATGAGGGGCTTAGCACCCAGGCCAGCGGCTGCGGAGGGTGTACTGGGTCCCACAGCAGTGCCGACCCACCGGCGCTGCGCTCAATTTCTCACCGGACCTTAGCTGCCTTCCCGTAGGGCAGGGTTCGAGACCTGCAGCCCGCCATGCCTGAGCCTCCCACCCCCTCCTTGGGCTCCTGCGGGGCCCGAACCTCCCAGACGAGCACCACCTCCTGCTCCACGGCACCCAGTCCCATCAACCACCCAGTGGCTGAGGAGTGCCAGCACGCGGCCCAGGACTGGCAGGCAGCTCCACCTGCGGCCCCGGTGCGGGATCCACCGGGTGAAGCTAGCTGGGCTCCTGAGTCTGGTGGAGATGTGGAGAACCTTTATGTCTAGCTCAGGGATGGTAAACGCACCAGTCAGCACCCTGTGTCTAGCTCAGGGTCTGTGAATGCACCAATCGACACTCTGTATCTGGCTGCTCTGGTGGGGCCTTGGAGAACCTTTGTGTCCATACTCTGTATCTAACTGATCTGATGGGGACGTGGAGAACCTTTGTGTCTAGCTCAGGGATGGTAAACACACCAATCAGCGCCCTGTCAGAACAGACCACTGGGCTCTACCAATCAGCAGGACGTGGGTGGGGCCAGATAAGAGAATAAAAGCAGGCTGCCCGAGCCAGCAGTGGCAACCCGCTCGGGTCCCCTTCCACACTGTGGAAGCTTTGTTCTTTTGCTCTTTGCAATAAATCTTGCTACTTCTCATTCTTTGGGTCCGCGCTGCTTTTATGAGCTGTCATACTCACCTCAAAGGTCTGCAGCTTCACTCCTGAAGCCAGCGATACCACGAGCCCAGCGGGTGGAAGGAACAACTCCAGACGTGCCGCCTTAAGAGCTGTAACAGTCACTGCGAAGGTCTGCAGCTTCACTCCTGAGCCAGCGAGACCACGAACCCACCAGAAGGAAGAAACTCCGAACACATCCGAACATCAGAAGGAACAAACTCCGGACACGCCGCCTTTAGAACTGTAACACTCACCACGAGGGTCCACGGCTTCATTCTTGAAGTGAGTGAGATCAAGAACCCACCAATTCCGTACACATTTGGAATTAGAGACTGGAAGGGCAGAATTTCCCATAACAGAAGTGAAGACTGGGGTGTAGTTGGTTTTGGAAGATCTATCACGAGTTCAATTTTGAACTCATATGCTTTGAAGCATGTATTAGCATCCAAAAATATGTCACGCAGATAGTCAGATACAAGTTCAGTTCAGGTGGGAAAGATCAGAAATGGAGATGTAAGAATCAACATCTTCAACATACATAATTGTTTGAAGCCAAGAGATTTCAGGATATCACAAGGATATGCAAACACAAAGGAGAGAATAATATATGGAGCCATCGTGTTCCCCATCTTGAAGATATGCGGAAAACAGATGGAACAAGAAAATGAAAGTGAGAAGGAGTGGTCTACAAGGTAACAGAAATAACAATGACAGCAATTAAAATAAGGGAGCCAAGAGAAGAATGTTTTCACATGATAAGGTGATTATGTCAAATACTGAAGATAGGTAGTATTAGAATTGGCCTAATATTGAACCATAGTAAATAGCACATGCAAATCATTGGAGATTCAGGCAAAGGCACATTTAGTGATTTGGAGGAGTAAAAACCAGTTAGGAGTTGGTTTAAAATGGAATAGGAGATCTAGGGAAGAAGGTGATAAGAGCCACATGGCCTCCTGTTGTCTTTCCATTTCTCCCCAAATTCTCACATAAAATTAAATTGAACAACCATGACCATGCCAGCAAAACTGATAATTCATTGACAACATCTCTAAAAGATTTAGGTGACAAAGTATCCCAAACAACTCCCTATATATGAAGGGGTGATTGTTAAAAACCATCAATAACTACAGATACATGTGATAGCAGTAACTTCGTGGAAGGAATACACACCAAAGGACCCTAGAGTTGACAAATCTATTGACGAGAAAGGATGCTGGGCCCACTGGAGGTGAGACAACTAAATCTTAAGTGGTTTTACAAACAACAACGTGAGTGTAAATGGAGTGTAGAAGGTTGCAGAGAGATGAAGTTGTTTGCAGCCTGTGAAACTGCAAAATTAACAAAATCTATATTTCTTCTGGACAAAATCATTTTTTCAGCCCTACATTGAGTTAAAACAGATAGAAATAGGATACAAATTACACAAGAATGGAACAATCGGGAGACAGAAGAAGTGTAGCTAAAAGTGTGGGAAGCCACAGAAGAGGTGACTGATCTAAGAGTATAATTACCATGTTATATAACTTCACAATAGTAACAGAAGAGAGAGCTCTAGAAACATGAAACTCAACATAATTTTCTGGTCTGCTCCTCCTATGGGAAAATTATGTACTATAAATGTAAATAACAGAAAGTATTAGTTCAAATCAAAGGCTATGGCCTGAATGTTTGTGTCCCCACAGAATTCATATGTTAAAAACTAATCACCAATGTGATAATATGAGGAGGCGGGACCTTGGAAGGTTATTAGGACATGAGAGTGATTAGGTTTACAAATCTCGTGAATTGGATTAGTGCCCTTATAAAAGAGGATGCAGAGAGTTGTCTTGTGGCTTCCACCATGTGAGGTTACAGTGAAAAGATAGCCAGCTATGAATCAGAAAGCAAGCTCTCACAAGACAGGGAATCTGTTGGTACCTTGGTAATAAACTTCTCAGCTTCCAGAAATGTGAGAAATAAATTTCTGTTGTTTATAAGCTATCCATTTTATGGTCTTTTGTCACAAAAGCCTAAAGAGACCAAGACAATAATTGACAATTATCATTGTAAAAAAGTTAAGAAAAAAATACCTATGAATAACAAGGAATTGCTAGAAAGACATTTGAACAAAAAAGCCTAAAAAACTCTAAAAAATATTTCAAAACTAGATAAAAAAAAAAAGAAAAAGAAGAAAACTTTGAACAAAACAGCAGTAATCAGAATAAGATGATTGAAGAACAGGGAGAATTATAAAATAAAGTGACAAAACTCTAAAATAACTAAAACAATAATAAAATCAGTTTGGATATAAATACAAAAGTGAAAGGGACAAAAATTTAATAATCACAATCAACTATGATAAGAAAGATAGATGAAAAAGATAAAAATTTTTTTAAAGAAAGATAAGAGTAGACAAAGGACAACAGATAAAATAGAACAAAACAAATATTAAAAATTATAATTAAATAAAAATTTCCAAAAATTTAAAAATAAGTAAATCATAAAACACAGGAGAGTTGAAGAACTATTTCAGAATGAATAGAAGCAGTGGCAAGGCAATTAAATTTCATGCATGATCCTGTATTAAATTCTAGGCCAAAACAACCAACACTGTACCCCTACTTTGAAAGACAGAGAGAGAAAGCAGAAATGACAGAAAAAAAGAAAGAGAGAGATGAATCTGCATTTCAAAGAACACATTACTTGTCAGCTGGGCAAATCAACAAAGAATGGCCGGTACAATAATATATACTGCAGACAAACTATTCTTAATATTATATAAAAACTTAGGAAATCCTTAGCTCAGAAGACCAGTAAAAACTAGAGCACACTGGTTTCTTCTTCCTAAAATATAGAAGATTTTTTATTAAATACATGGTTTATGGAACTGAATAGTGAATACTAATAATTGATATTGGTTATTACACAGATGCTTGAAGAAGAACAAATTCTAAGAATGTGATTATTTCTGCTCTGCTACTTCAGCACAAGCTTCACGACCCAAAATAAGTACCCAACTCCACCACGAAAGAAAAACATAAAAAGACATCTTGGTCACTGTCTTTTATTTGGGGGCTTTGCTTCTTTTCGCTGAATATATACTTTTCAAAAACACAGTAAGATGGCCTTAGGGGCTCCTCATTTTCCCCAAAGTGTTATTGGAGATGAGTCATCCACTGTAAAATCTTAATAGTAAGGAGTAATAAGGACATGGAATTTTGTTTACTGCCTTGGTTCAACCTCCGGAAAAGATAATTTTAATCTAAAAAGAAATTACAAAGTTAAAAACTGAATAGATACTGGATTCCACATTTCATCAACTGGATTTCATCAACCCTTCTTTCTAATACAAATCTGAGACATAGATGTTTCTAACACGATAAGGAAACCAAGTTTCTGCTTATTGCTTATTTGATCTGTTTTGCTTTGCTTTGCATTCCACTGGTAATTTTTTTTTTTTTCATAATACAAATACACTGCTATAAAGATATAGAGAGCTCATACAATTCCCCCTAAGGGTAACATTTTTACTGACATTTATAGAATATTACCTATTTTACTTGCAGTTGTACCTAAAATACTCATTTGATTATAAGCACTGTGTAAAAATAAACATTGGTTCTATGATTATCTATAGAGACAATATTTTGTGTAAATAGTATATTGTATATTTGCCACTATAGCCCCTGACACCTGCAATTCTGTACAGGTTATAAAAAATTAATGCCTGGTACTTGACAGGTTCATTAAACATGTCAGAGGCATGTGAAGATAGACTTCTCACAATATCAAAAATATTAAATGAATGCCAGATTTTCAAATGTCTGACACATATCCATGAAGTTTCATCACACACAAGCCATGTTTGGCTGACAGCCTGCTCTTAAAAGAGTCAGTAAAGAAGCATCTGTAGTGGGAATTCAAGACAACTGCTGCCTGAAATACTCTATTTAGAGAGTGACCTTTCAGTTGTTAAGATGATTACTCTAATTCCACAGTAGATATCACAAAGAGGCACTGGGCATAAATTTAGATACCACAGGGCTCAAGGGTGAAACTCAAAGTGAGAATCAGTCCAAGAGCCTAGACTAATACTGACAAGATATCTAAAACACAAAAAACAAATAACAAACTACTTACAGTAGCCTTAGTGAGAGACATTTTTAAAAAAAATACAAAACGAAACATTTAGAATGTCAGTTAAAAATGTAAAACAAAATTGGAATTTTTCAGTATTACAGAGTGGTACAAATCTACTTGGAGGAAGATAGGATGGAGAGGCAATTTTTAAATATGTAACAACATAATTGCCACAAGATTCTTGAATTCCCTTTCATATTCAGAAATTAATAGATCTATATTTCATGCAATAACAGCAATGCACATTACCATAGCACTGAAGACCAAGATTAACTAGAACGCAGTAAGAGAATTAAGACTTAAAGACTTGGAAATTTTACTTTCCAATTGTCTTAGTCCATTTAGCTGCAATAACAAAATGCCATAGACTGAGTAACTTATGAACAACAGAAATTTATTTCTCACAGTTCTGAAGGCTGGGAAGTCCGTGAACAAGGAGCCCACAGATTTTATGTCCAGAGAGGGCGCTCTCTTGGTTCATGATGGCACCTTCTTGCCACCAGGAAAGTTAATGGTGTGTTATTCTGTCTCTCTCTAAAGGCCGGAGAATCCAAAGGGTCAACGGTGTAACTCTCTGTCCAAAGCTGAAGGTCTGAGAACGTGGAGGGGCCACTGATGCAAGTCCTAACATATGAAGGCCCAAGAACTTGGAGTTCTGATTTTCAAGGGCAAGAGAAGATGGATGTCCCAGTTCCAGAAGAGAAAGCAAATTCACCCTTCCTCTTTCATTTTGTTCTAAGTCCTCAATGGATTGGAAGATGCTCATCTACATAAGTGAGGGTGGAGCTTCTTTATTCAGTTTACTGATCCAAATGCTGATTTCTTCCCCAGAGACCCTCACAGACACATTCAGAAATAGTTTTACCAGCTGTCTAGGTATCCTTAAACCCAGTCCTGTCAACACATAAAATTATTCATCACACCAATAATTGAAAGAGATCTTGTCAATAAGTGCTTTCTTTTTTTTACAAAGAAGAGTGTGGGTTAAGCAAACTTTTGAAGTCATTGTTATCTAAAATAGCTTGATAATTAAAATCTGAGCATTCCTCTCAAAATATCTTAAAATTGGGACTTTCACTTTAATGCTGAAGATATAAAGAATGTTCATGTCTTCAAACAACTGTAGATCATGTTGAAATATACAGTTAAGGAAGTATTCATATTTTTCTAAAAGTCTTATATCAGTCGATGCCCACATAAATAAATGTCAATAATATTTCTTATTATTGTGGTTTTAAACAGTTTATTGTGTATCAGAATCACTTGAAGTTCTTTTGTTAAATGTAGATCATTGGTTCTCACCTCCAATGTTCCGTAGATGTTTTCCTTTTTTCCTACATGAATTTGCATTTACCAGCACCCCAAGGGAATCATGAAAGTCATTAACTAGCCACAATTTAAAATATATTGGTATACAGGGATGATATTATAAACTAATTGAGGAGGTGGCTACATGCTTAGCATACTTTTAGGTTCATAAGTTGATATACAAAAAAATAGCTATCAATTATTTATATGCTAAAAGTCATCCTATTTGTTTGTCAAAGTGTTTAAACTTTTCCAGAAGTTTTAAACTTTAAATAATGCAAACATAGTTTATATTTATAGTTTAAACAAACTTTTCAAGGCCACCATAGAGAACTATATGACAGCAAGGTAAGCATTTTTGAGTCAAAGGTACCACTGAAAAGAGCAATGGAAGTCCGGACACAGTGGCTCACACTTGTAATCTCAGCAGTTTGGGAGGCCAATGCAGATGGATCACTTGAGGTCAGGAGTTCAAGACCAGGCTGGCTAACATGGTGAAACCCCATCTCTACTAAAAATACAAAATTAGCCTTGTGTGGTGGCACATGCCTGTAATCCCAGCTACTCGGGAGGCTGAGGCAGAAGAATCGCTTGAACCTGGGAGGTGGAGGTTGCAGTGAGTTGAGATCGTGCCACTGCACTCCAGCCTAGGTGACAGAGCAAGACCAGGTCTCAAAGAAAAATAATAGAGAGAGAGCAGTGAGACTGTCTTTGGAAATGAGAACCAATGATCTACTTTTAACAAAAGAACTGAAAATGAGTCCATGATTTTTAGACTCAGTTGAAGTTCCTCACTGCAAGGTGTGAGATGTGATGTCTCCAATTGCTTCCAAGGGAGTAGGCAGTGCAATCTAGAAGTTTGTAAGTTGATTGGTATGAATTAAACATTGATTATTGGGCATAAGACAGATGGGAACCACAGGTAAACTTCCTTTCCGTCTCCTCTCCTATACAGCTTCTCTAAAGATTTCCAGGGAGATGAAGCAACTGGCCATTCTTGCTATAGTTGTGTCCTGCTTGCTAATGCATGTTGTTAGTTTTCAATCCTGCCTTGTCTTCTTCAGTCCTATTTCAACAGAATTAAACATCTCTACCTAAGCTCACAACATATTTTTGCCTCAAGTTCTGCCTTCTTGAGAACCTTGGCTAAAACACTGCTTTGATTAGAGTTGTGACTGGCTTGCAGATGACTGAATCAGCCAATGTGTAGTACCATAGCAGAAAAAGGGGGAGGAATGAGTACTCTGATCCCATTCTCCTCCTGTCTTTATCTCCTGGCCATGCCTTCTATTGAAAACAATCAGAAAACAAGGGCAAGAGACTTCTCAAGTCACAGAGTAGGGTGGAGAATGGAGAAGCATAAATCACAAGGGGCAAGTTGGAAACATTAAGCCAGAAGGTCTGGAGACAGTCCTGAAGCCATACTGTACCTTGGTTTTCTCATGCTTAAAACAACAAAAAGTATTTGAATATTTACATGGCCTTGCATCAAAAAGTATTTACATCACAGGTTTGTTGTAAGAATTAAGAGTCATTGACTCAAGACAGAATCAATACAAGAGTGTCTGGCACATGGTAGGTACTCACCAAATATTAGTCATTATTATCACAATTAACCATCATCAGCTTTAATAAAATGGGCACCTTAGATTTTGAAGAGGTGCCAGAAGCATTAGGATTATTTAAATGTATTTTCACTTCTTTAGAAAAGTTATGTTTTTAGGGCAATAAAAATTAAGCAATTTACATTTTGGCTCCTATTTTTAATGTTTGTTCCTAAGTTCAAATGTTGAATTGTTCAAAATATTCAAACATTTTTTCAAAATATGTTTTACAGAATTTACCAACTTCTTCAAGATCTCCATATCAAGCATTTTGCCAACCACGTTGTTATGTACTAATTGTTTTCCTTTATTCACAGTATTTTAATAATCAATGGTAACACAAGAAAAGCACAGTGAAATCGTTTTATATTGAGGTATTATAGACAGCTGTAGTTTGGAGTGCTCTAACAAATTTTCCTATCTAAATATTTATTCTGTAAAGTACACAGAATAAATATACTTGTAATTAATGGAAAATTATTTTAATACTTAAACGAAGTAAAAAGTGTAACAATTCTTGATGAAAAAGTTCATACACTGGGAAGCAATAAAAAGTAGAAAATATTTGTTCATAAAATATTAGATACTTATTAAAATGAAAACAAAGTTATAACCATTCATATTTTAATAAAATACGTGATTATTATTTTAACTAATTTTAATAAATATTTATTAAACTAAGTTATTTATTAACTTATTAAACTAAGTTAATTATTTAATGATAAATATTTTGTTTAAAAATATATATGTAAGTAACACCTATGATTTTGTAGATCATAGGTGTTGATCTACAAAGCCTTATAACATGAATTGTATTTCCTGAATGTTCAATTTTTCATTATGTATCCTACAAAGAAAAGCAGGATTAAAGAGGTCATTCGGGTAAAGGGAACAATATAGTTATGTTCACATAGAATTATTAGAGAAAAAATGTTTTTCAAGTGGATCAATGGAAGAATAATTGAGAAAGCTATGGGCTCTCAGAGACTCCTGGAAATATTGATTGCCTTGTAACAGTATTTAGAAAATGGTGTTTTTCATTAATAATTTTTATGTAAGAAATTTTATTCTGAGGTAAATGTAATCCTCACTAAGCATTTCTATTTTCAATGAAGTTACTTTTATGTAATTTGTTATTTTTAGGAAAATTTTGAAATTTTATTTTATGTTTCTAAAGAACTAGGAATTAAAATACTGTAAGCATTTTTAAATGTTATGTTTTATTAACTACTCACAATTTATTCTCATAATACTAATACAAATAATAAGATTTTAAAAACCTCTCAACTCCCCCCAACCTACTTTTGTAAGCTTAAGGAATTATTATTGTAATATATAACATTTTGGTAAATGACTTTCCACTCCTATTTTTCTATGAATTTTAAAAACTATAATACATAGTTAAAGATGTGTGTTTTATTTATGTTTCTCCTAACAGTAAATATTTTCATTCATTCATTCAAATTCATCAGTATCTTGATACTTTTTAAAACTTGACAATATATCTTGAAGTCATTTCATTACTAATTATGAATCCACATTAATGATTTTATCTCTGGAAAACAGAAATGCATGTTAATAGAAGAATAGTAACAAGGTTATTTTTAAATAACAAAAAGTAGAACATTCTTAAATATTCCCAGGAATCACACCACTGTCTTCAACTTAGAACAATAGCTGTTTCCCTAGGTACTGAATGTGGCCTTCTTCAGGGATTTTAAATACATTATTGAGATAGCGCTTTCCTACAGGGCACAACACATGCTGACACTAAATACATAAATATCATAAGCATTTCACATCAGATTATTTATGAATCTTAGTTAATGCTACATGATTAGATGAAGAACAGTGATGATTTAGAGAACTCTAATATGTAAGTTTTTTTTAAAAAAATGTGTTTTTCTTAATTTGTCTCCAGCTTAGAAGTTATCTATGGTTCTTGCCAATTACTTCCTTGAACTCGAAACTCCATTTTGTGAACTAGAAATTGAAATAATTTGATATAAAACATGTTGGCATAGTTTTTGTGTTTATGACAACATATACAATGCCTTTTATCTAAATTTAAAATATAACCAAGAAACACAGTATTTAAAAATAATGGAGCTGGGTTTGGTGCCTTATGCTTGTAATCCCAGCACTTTGAGAGGCTGAGGTGGGAGGTCACGTGAGCCCTGGAGGTCAAGGCTGCCGTGACCTGTCTTTGCACCATTGCACTCAATCCTGGGTAACAGAGAGAGATCCTGTCTCAAAGAAAACAAAGAAAAAAAAAGAACGGACTAAACAAATGATACTTAAACTATTTACACATGGCATTGACTATCCAGGTTTTTAACACTGTCATCTTATACAGTATCAAAATATTTTATGAATTAGTCTTTTTGAAACATCAAATCATATAAAAGAAGTGATCGAATAGGTTCTCTTATCTCCAAATTCTTTATCATAGTAAATAAAATATGTTTAGTGCCTACTTAGTACCATGCTAACTTCTACTTAGCAGTGTGTTAGTACTGTTTTAAAACAAACACACACATACACACAACTGCATGCAAACACAAAAATCTAACAAAATGTAGAAAATAAAGTTAGACTTGCTAAAGCACTATGATAACGGGCAAAACAAACAAAAATAACTGCCATATTTTATATTTGACATATTGTTAATTTTGGAGAAGTTAGTCTGGAAAGAATATTGAAAATACTATTTTAAAGAAAATTAAAAGCAATATTTCTGGCAAAAAATATGATACAATTTTATAAATGTTTTATCCTACAGTAATTCCTTTTGGACAATTAGTCTTGTATAGTATTTTTCTCTCCTATAATTGTTGAGTTATATTAAGGGTGTATCTTTTATTCATTGTTGGAAATTTATTTTGTAGGTATAAAATGTGGTTTTTCTAACATACTGGCTTATGTATCGAATGACTGTCTTGCTTTGAAAGGCTTTATGTGAAAAGCATTTGAGTCTTTGATAAAAGAAGTCAGTTTGGTGTAACAAAGAACTGAGATTGAGTTTGACAGGAAATGGAGGAAAAGGCACAGCCTGAGACGCTAGTCACAGAAAATGGCAAACCAAATCCAGCAAGCTAGATATCAACCTAAGGTGTAATTTATAAATCCATTCAGAAACAGGGACATGATTTGATGTCATGGGGGAAAGTCTCAGAGTATTCAAGTAACAAACAAAACATTTAGGTGGCAAGCACAAGAGGCAAACTGGAAACCGATAAAATTTCATGACAAATAAATGCATATGGAAATCAGCAGCCTGGTTCAACTCTCCTGGAAGGAGACCTAATGATATCTCCTGGGAGTTTTAAGATACCAGTCAGGGATCAAAACTTGAGATCTACAGTATCAAAAAGGTCAATTGGTAAAATAATAATGTTAAGTAAGTCAGTAATTGCAATGAACTGCAGCAGAAGCCCCATCTCTAATTGAACTAATGAAAGGGTACACATCCCAGATCTGTTTTACAATAATGGGGAAGCAAAGGGGAAACACAGTGATCTGGCCTGTTTAGGATTAGGTTTGAAGAACTTGACTTAGTATTAAAACCCATGAAAATTGTGAGCTAACGGGTAACTTCCAACCTTAGCCACGTATTCCTCAGGATGTACAGAATAATTTACCATAGGAGTTATGGTCAGTTCGGGAAGTTTTACAAATCCTCAAATGACCTCTTTGTCCCTAGAATCCTCTATTTCTTCCAGTCAACCACCTCCATGTTTATTATCTTGCGTATCCTACTAAACATAACACTTGTAATACTTTTAAATGAATGTGATAAAGTTTCTTCCATTGTAATCTTTCCTTTGCAGTAGCCCAGGGGAAAAATATCATTTGCATTAATTTACAATCCTTCCTCAAGATAATTCTAAATGAATGCTTTTTCATTTTTCCACCAAGCTGTTACGCAATAATAGAAACTACAATCCGATTATGAAGACAAGTGTCCCTATATATCCATATTAGGTGGTGGGTGTTGCCTGCTCCAACATAACTTTTTCCGCATTAGTTCTTTCATTCTCTGTAACAGTTACTCTGAAATTCTGAGCTTCTTGTTTGTGGTAGTCATTACCATTGTTAGTAAAATATTTCTGGTTGTCCTCTGCTCTTGGTCCAGAATAGGATTAACTCCGGGGTGGAACTAGATAACCATTCTTGTCAGTAAAGTCTGAATAAGGTGTTCTTTCTGGGCCAGCAGGTTTTATTGGTGGTTTGAGACCATCCAGATATCTCTCTCTGTGCACAGGAATGAACAGCACTCCAGATGGTGCAGCTCTGTCAGCCTTGATGCCCAATTGTACACAATGAATGGACTTCCCACCTGGCTATATGCTATATGCTCAAACAAGAATGACCATATAGCATTAATGACACATATAATTGCTACTTACAGACAATGAGATTTGTGCTTTGTTTTTTATGGATATGTAAACTTACCCAGGCTGTCTGATCCACCCCCTTCTCACATTTAGTTTAATAAAAATATTAGAAGCCATCATCTAAGAAACCCATGCAATCCTTGTTTGTCTCTGAAGCATCCATGTATCTTCCATTCTGTGTGAATTTAATGTCACTTGTACTCCTGATTTTACTTACTCAATTCTCATAGCACCCTTATTTTATCATCGTCTATCTTATCTATGTTAACCCATCCCTTCTATTATATTTAGATGACTAAAAGTTTGTTTCTGGAACTCTATTCTGTTTCATTGTTCTATTGGTTTATCTTTGCACCAATCCCACATTGTTTCAATTATTCTAGATTTTTGACAAGTCTTTCAATATAGTAGTATGTTTAAGTAAATTTTCAAGCTTAGGGTTCTTTTTCAAGATTTTTTTTTTTTTTTTGGCTATTTTTGGCCCTGGGTATTTTCATATGTATCTTAGAACCAGTATGTTGATTTTGGCAAATATTATTATTCTGGGTGTGGCCTATAGTTTAATTTAAAATAAACATCTTTATATCATTGCATTTTCTAGTATATGAATGTAAGATACATTCTTATGTTTACTTTGCTCCTCTTTAATTTCTCTCATCAATGTTGTGTAATTTTCAGGTACTGAACTTTCATTTTATTTTGGTTGTTTAAGGCTTTGTTGTTTTTTGTATAATTGCAAATTGTATTATTTAAATTTTTAACATTTAAATAACATATTATATAAATATAAAATTAAATATAAATAATATTTAAATAATATTGTTTGTTTTCAAAATATAGCTTAATAATCTTTTTGTGGTTTTGAGGATAAAGGTTTGTTAAATATTGTATGAGATTTATTATGTCTTCTTCCTGTCTGTGTGTATGGTTTCTTGATGCTACTGTAATAGTAATCTTTTTAGATTTAAATTTCTGATAGCCACTGATATATAAAAATACAACTGGCCAGGCTCGGTGGCTCATGTCTGTAATCTCAACACTTTTGAAGGCTGAGGCAAGAGTGCTTGAACCTAGGAGTTTGAGACCAATGTGAGCAACAGGGTAAAATCCTGCATCTGCCAAAAATAACAAATAAAAGAACAGCTGGGCTTGGTGGCACATGCCTGTAGTCTCAGCTACTCGGGAGGCTGAGGTAGGAGGATCACTTCAGCCCAGGAGGTTAAGGCTGTGGTGAGCCATTATTGCACCACTGAACTCTAGCCTGGATGACAGAGCAAGGTCCTGTTTAAAAAAAAAAAAAAAAAAAGAAAACTTAAGAAAAGTAGCACAGGGTGTGATATTCCCCCTGGGGCATACCATAGACTCCATAAAAGTGGAGTGTCAGTGATGAGATAGCTGAGGAGCACTTTTCTGCTCTAGGTCTTTCTCAGAGTTGACAGCCTTTCATATAGCCTGTGATATGGGCCTAAGCAGCATTCTCAGGTGTAGATTATGGTGTCTCCAGAAGCCAAAAAAAAAAACTAGCTAGCGTTTTCAGATGTTTTTATTTTGTTTTGTTTTGTTTTTGCATGATGAGCAGTGCAAAACAAAACAAAAAGATAGCTACCACTGAACTTCTTAATGATGCTGCTGCCCTTTCATTAGCACATTCTTTTATGACAGTGATAAAGATATTTTCTGAATCTTCCTTTGGAACATTGCCATGATATGTTTATACATTATTTATTCACTTTTCTGAATATTTTATTGTCTTCCTTCACCAACAGAAAATTTGTACATCAACCTCACTTAGCAGGTGGGCATCAGTTTTTTCCATGCTTCTGGAACTATCTTGGTAGTAAGTTTGCAAAATCTCTTGGAGTCCTTACCAGGATTTTCAGTTCTATATTTTGGATGCTTCACCCCAATCATTAACATTTGCCTTTCCAATCTCATATTTTATCTGCCTTATCAAAATTAATTTTTGATATGGTTTGGATCTGTGTCCCCACCAAATCTCATATTGAATTGTATTTTCTAGTGTTGGAAGTAAGGCCTGGTGGGAGGTAATTGGGGTGAAGTTTTCATGAATGGTTTAGTACCATCCCCTCAGTGTTTTTATAGTTCTTGATTTCATTACCTTTAAATACCCACCCAGATGTGAGATTGTTAGATCATATATGATAGTGTTATTTTTTAATATTTTAAGAACTTCTATACTATTTTTCATAATGGCTGTATAAATTTAATCCTCGCCAATAGTGTAGAAGGGTCCCTTTACTCCACAGCCTCACCAACACTTGTTAACCTTTGAGTTTTTAGTAATAACCTTCCTGACAGGTTTAAGATATATCTCATTGAGGTTTTTTTATCTGCATTTCCTTGATATTAGTGATATTGTGCTTCTTTAGACATTTACATGTCTTCTTTGGAAAAAAATGTATATTCAAGGCCATTGCCCTTTTTTTAAGTGGGTGATTTTTTTTCTGATATTCAGTTGTATGAGTTCTTTATATATTTGGATATTAACACTTTATTAGCTAAATGGCTTGCAGAAACATTCTCCCATTTCATAGGTTGCCTTTTCATGTTCTTGAATGTTTTCTTTTCTTGTCAGGAACTTTTTAGTTTGACGTAGTCCCACCTGTCTATTTTTGCTTTTGTTGCCTGTACTTCGGAGTCTTATTCAGAAAATAATTGCTAAGGCCAATGTCAGAAAACTTTCTCCCAAAGTTTCTTTCAAGGAGTTTTATGGTTTTGGATCTTACATTTAATATTATTTTGAGTAAAATTTTGTGTGTATCATGTAAGACAAGCATCAAATTTCATTCTTTTCCACATAGATAGCCAGTTTATCCAACACCATTTATTGAAGACATAATCCTTTCCCCATTGTGTATTCTTGGTGCCATTGTTGGAAATTAGTTGGCTATAAATGTGTGGGTTTATTTATGGGCTCTCTATTCTGGCCCATAGGTATATGCATCTGTTTTTATTCCAATACCATGATCTTTTGATTACTACAGCTTTATAACATAATCTGAAATCAGGAAGTGTGATGCCTCCAAATTCGTACATCTTCCTCAAGATTGCTGTGGCTATTCTAGTTTTTGGAGGTTCTATACAAATTTTAGAATTTTTTTTTCTGTGAAAAATACCTTTGGAATTTTAATAGGGATTACATTTTAACAGGGTTTGAATACGTAAATCAAGGGATTACATTTTAACAGGGTTTGAATACGTAAATCAACTTGGGTAGTAGGACATTTTGGGTAGTACGACAACAGTCCACCAAAGTAGGACTTCCTCCTGGCTGCTCTCAAAGGTTGGCATTGTTTGCAGCTTTTCCAGGTGCACAGCACAAGCTGTTGGTGGATCTATCATTCTGGAGTCTGGAGGATGATGGACCTCCTCCCACAACTCCACTAGGTAGTGCCCTGTGTTGGGGCTTCCACCCAACATTTCCCTTTTGCACTGCCCTAGCAGAGATTCTCCATGCGTGCCCTGCCCCTGCAGCAAACTTCTGCCTGGACATCCAGGCATTTCCATACATCCTCTAAAATCTAGGTGGAAGTTCCCAAACCTCAATTCTTAACTACTGTGCACTCCCAGCCTCAACACCTCTTGGATGCTGCCAAGGTCTGGGGCCTGCACCCTCTGAAGCAATGGCCCCAGATTTACCTTGGCCCCTTTTAATCATGGCTAGAGCAGCTAGGATGCAGGGTACCAAGTCCCTAGGCTGCATACAGCACGGGGAACCTGGGCCCAACCCATAAAACCATTTTTCCTCCTAGGCCTTTAGGCTTGTGATGGGAGGGGCTTCCTCAAAGATCTCTAACATGCCCTGGAGAAATTTTGCCTATTGGTTTGGTAATTAACATTTGGCTTCTCATTACATATTCAGATTTCTGCAGCTGGCTTGAATTCCTCCTCAGAAAATGGGTTTTTCTTTTCTGTGGCATAAACAGGCTGCAAATCTTCCAAATATTTATGCTGTTTCCCTTTTTAAAGTGAATAGTTTTGACAACACCCAAGTCAACTCTTGAATGCTTTTCTGCTTAAAAATTTCTTCTGCCAGATACCCTAAATCATCTCTGTCAAGTTCAAAGTTCTACAGATCTCTAGGGAAGGGTCAAAATGCCACCAGTCTTTTTTGCTAAAACATAACAAGAGTCTTCTTAACTCCAGTTCCTAAAAAGTTCCTCATCTCCATCTGAGATCACCTCAGCCTGGATTTCATTGTCCATATCATTATCAGCATTGTGGTCAAAGCCATTTAACAAGTTTCTAGGAGGTTCCAAACTTTTCCACATTTTTCTATCTTCTTCTGAGCCCTCCAAACTGCTCCAACCTCTACCTGTTACTCAGTTCCAAAGTCACTTCCACATTTTTGGGTATCTTTACAGCAGCACCTCACTCCCTGTACCAATTTACTGTATTGGTCTGTTCTAATGCTGCTAATAAAGACATACCCAAGACTGGGGAATTTATAAAGGAAAAGAGGTTTAATGGACTCACAGTTCCACGTAGCTGAGGAGGCCTCACAATCATGGCAGAAGGTGAAAGACACACCTTACATGGAGGCAGGCATGAGAGCCAAGAGAAAGGGATTACTCCTTACAAAACCAGCAGATCTCATCAAACTTATTCTCTACCATGCGAATAATAAGGGGAAATCTGCCTCCATAATTCTGTTATCTCCCAGGGTGTCCCTCTCACAAAATGTAGAAAGTATGGGAGTTACAATTCAATATGAGATTTGGGTGGGAACACAGCCAAACCACATAAGTTAGTATATAGAAACACTATTTATTTTGCATATTTTTTATTCTGCAACTTTACAGAACTTGCTTATTAGTTCTAATAGTTTTTTAATGTGGTGTTTATAATGTTCTCTATATAAGATCATGTTGTTAGAACATGGACAATTTTGCTTCTTCCTTTCCTGTTTGAATGCTTTTTATTTATTTCTCTTGCCTAATTTTTGTGCCTGTATTGAATAGAAGTGTTCAGAGAGGTTATCCTTGCCTTATTTCTCATCTTAGAGATAAAGCTTTCACCTTTTTACCATAGAGTATGATATTAGCTGTGGGCTTGTCATGCATAGCCTTTATTTTGTTGAGGTGCATTCCTTCTATGCCTAATGTTTGAGAGGTTTTACCATGAAAGGATGTTAGATTTTGTCAAATAATTTTCCTGAATTGATAATGATGACCATATTCTTTTTGCTTTTCATTCTGTTAATTTGATGTATGATGTTTATAGATTTGTATATGTTAAAACATCCTTGCATCCCATCATATAGCCCACTTTGTGGTGGTGATTGAACTTTTAAATGTGCTGTTGAATTCAGTTTGCTACTATTTTGTTGAGGATTTTTGCATCTGTGGTCATTAGGAAAATTGGTCTCATTTTACTTTTTGATTTACAGTGTCCTTGTATGGCTTTTGTGTCAGGATAAAAAAGTAAAACTTTAAAATGATTGAAGTAATTTTATGAAAACATTTTAAAAGGCTTTGAAAATAATTTTGTACTTGATTTTGAAAAAAATAAAAAATGGCTAAGTTGTTGGAAATATTTCATTAATCAATTATGTTCAATGCAATACTTATGATATTATTTAAGTCATATTTTGATTATTTGTATGTATTTCACCTTCATGCTGAAAAAGAAACTGTGGCATCCTTTGCATTCTTTACCTTTTTTCCAAAGTCCCTAAAGACTGATATTATTTCCTCACTTATTTGTGTCTATTATATGAACAGAACGATTTACTAAATTTGTTTTTCTGATACTGAATTGTAAAGAACAAGGAAAATATAGTATAACTACTTTTAATATCACCATCCTACTGTATCAAAGATTTTAGAATAGTATAACCTGTTGTTTTTACTGTGGTTAGCCAGTCTCTCCCAACCTTGCCAAATGGAATTTGGTGCTATTTATCTAAATGATTCGTTTTTAACCTTTATTTCCACAGAGAAATCAAAAGCATACATTGCATATTAAATTTCTTATATGATGAGAATTATTTTGTAATTTTTCAAAATGGAAATATTTATTCTATAAAAGTTTCATAATATAAGTGTGCATTCTCTCTCGCTCCCTCTAGTCACACATCTTAACAGCAGTGATACATTCTAATAAATGGATTGTTAGGTGATTTTGTCATTGTGTGAACATCACAGAATGATGATGGTATAGCCTAGCTGGTATAGTCCACTACACACCTAAGGTATATGGTATGGACTATTGCTCCTAAGCTACAAACCTGTATAGCATGCTACTGTAATAAATTGTGAAACAATTGTAAGCATGTGTGAATCCAAGCATATCTAAATATTGAAAAGGTACAGTCAAATATGGTATGAAAGATAAAAAATAGTACATTTATATAGGAAACTTACCACTAATGGAGCTTGCAGTACAGGAAGTTGCTCTGACTAAGAGGTTAGTGAATGTGAAGTCCTAGGAAATTATTGTAACTATTGTAGACTTTATAAACTCAGTACACTTAGGCTACATTCAATTTTAGAAAAAAAAATTTTTCTTCAATAATAAATTAACCTTTACTTACTGTGAAATTTTACTTTATAAATTTTTCAATTTTATTTTAACTTCTTTTTTTTTTTTGAGACAGAGTCTCACTCTATCCCCCAGGCTGAGAGTGCAGTGGTGCATCTGGGGTCATGTGACCTCTGCCTCCTGGGGTCAAGTGATTCTCCTGCCTCAGCCTCCTCAGTAGCTGGGATTACAGGCGCCTGTCACTATGCCCAGCTAATTTTAATTGTTTTATGTTTAGTAAAGACAGGGTTTCTCCATGTTGGCCAGGCTGGTCTCAAACTCCTGACTTCAGGTAATATGCCTGCCTCGGCCTCTCAAAGTGCTGAGATTATAGGCGTGTGCCACCATGCTCGGACTATTTTAACTTTTTAACTCTTGTAATAACACAGTTTAAAACACAAACACATTTTACAACCGTACAAAAACATTTTTATATCCTTATTCTCTAAGCTTTTTGTCTATTTTTAATTTTTTAAAGAAATCTTTACTTTGTAAACTTTTTGGTTAAAAGCTAAGACACAAACACACACATTAGCTTAAGCCTATATGGAATTAGAACGATGAATATCGCCACCTTTCCCCTCTCCCTCTTGTCCCACTTGAAGGTCTTCAGCAGCAATAATAAATATGGCACCATCATCATCAATGATAACAATGCATTGGCCAGGCACGGTGGCTCACACCTGTGATCCCAGCACTTTGGGAGGCCGAGGTGGGCAGATCACGAGGTCAGGAGATCAAGATCATCCTGCCTAACACGGTGAAATCCCGTCTCTACTAAAAATACAAAAAATTAGCTGGGCGTGGTGGCGGACGCCTATAGTCCCAGCTACTTGGGAGGCTGAGGCTGGAGAATGACGTAAACCCGGGAGGCGGAGCTTGCAGTGAGCAGAGATGGCCCCACTGCACTCCAACCTGGGCGACAGAGCGAGACTCCGTCTCAAAAACAAACAAACAAACAAAAACAATGCTTTCTTCTGGAATACCTCCTCAAGGACCTACCTGAGGCTGTTTTAGAGTTGACTTTTTTTAATTTTATAAGTAGAAGGAATACACTATAAAATAATTGTGAAAGTATGGTAATAACAAATACATAACCCAGTAATATCTTTGTTTATTATTATGATGAAGCATCATTACTATGCATAATTGTATTGTTAGACTTTTATACCACTGGTGGTACAGCATCACCAGAAACACATCAGAAATATGTTGTGCTATGATGTCATGACAGCTACAACATCACTAGGGGATATGGAATATTTTTTAGCTCCGTTATAATCTTGTAAGACCACTGTCCCATTTATGTGGTCTTCCATTGACCAAAACATTGTTATGCAGTGCATGACCAAGTATCTATGTATGTGTAGTATCTGGTAGTTTCTTACGAAGCAGTAGCACCATTATTTTTTCTAACACAACAATCATCCTAAAATGTAATGTAATACATAGTTCATATTCAAAAGTCTCAAAAAATATTTCCTAGCTATTTTGTTTTACAAACTGCAATCTAATCAAGCCTTTCTTGTTACAATTTTTTGCTATGTTTTCAGTGTCAATTTTTGTCACTTATAACATTGAACAGTATACCCAGCTGTTGTTGTCGATGTTTCAAAACACTGATTTTTGAAAAAAACGAAGTCACTTTTCATGTAGAAAGTAACAGGCCCTGGATTTGTTTGATTGCGTTCTTACGTTATTTCCTGTGTTCTTCTGCCCCTGAAAAAATCCAAGTCTAGAGACTTGGCTACATTCCAGATATATGGACTGGTAAGTACTCTTCATAAGTGAAGATGTCTACTTCATACCATGTTATATTCAGGAGGCACTAAATGTTCTTTTGTCTTACCCTCAGAGATGATTTTTTTTTTTTTTGTATCACTTGGTTAATGACTACTAGGTCTACCCATTATAAATATCTTTTATTCATTTTTAATTGCTAATTAATACATCAGGTCAAAATTTGAAAACATAAAATGACTTATTCCTTAATACTTTTTCTACTGTTAATTTTTAGCTTCATAGATGAGTCTCACCTTAATTTATGATGACACTGAGGGCTGTAAAATGATGATTTCTAAGTTTTCCTGCTGTATTTATTAGCAGCTACTACTCTGTAAATCATGTCACTGTGGATTCATGAACTTCTTTATTTCAATGTGTTAATTACATCATTATTCTCTTGATGCTAAAAGTATCCCAGATGTGTACTGTGAGAACCACTTTAAACTTGCCCCTGTGTGCTTTTGACATTACCGTTACTTTTTGTTTGTTTTGTTTATTTGTTTACATCCTGGAAGAATAAGAGATCCAGATTAATATTGTACTTTTTGTGCTCAGATTTGGCATCAACCATTTCTCTGGAGGTACGTGATTGTTCTTAGTAGGTAATGACATTTAAATACAAATGAAGTTTAAACACATGATATTTAAAGACAATGGCATCTAAACACAATGATCTGGATGCTGGCTCTATAATTATTGCTGAATTGGCATTGCTTTTAGAGCTAAAGGTATGATTTTATAATGTGCAATTCAAATTATAGGACTTTGTCCTAAATGAAAATAATTCCTTTTATTTTGCATTTGTCTCTACATTCTATAAGAACAATGAAAAGAGTGAGTCCTATTTACAGTAACATATTACATATACATTCTAGAATATAAATGTTTATTTTCATATAAGGAAATACATATAAATTTGTATGTTTCTATATATAATAGTTTAAACATTGCAATATGAGCGTCACTACTATAAATAAGCCTGTACTATAAACTTATACTATAAATAACGTATAAGACATTTTCATATTTTAAAAATATTTTATAAAAAAGGAAAAAATATTATATGAAGAAAATAAGTCAAAACACTATGTTCCAAATTACTTGAAACATTTCTTTCCTCTATGTATTAGTCAGGGTTCTCTAGAGGGACAGAACAAACAGTGTAGATGGATATATGATGGGAGGTTTCTTAAGAAGTAATGACTCACATGATCACAAGGTGATGTTCCACAATAGGCCATCTGCAGGCTGAGGAGCAAGAAAGCCAGTCCCAGTCCCAAAACCTCAAAAGCAGGGAAGCCAATGGTGCAGCCTTCTGTCTGTGGTCGAAGGCCTGAGACCCCCTGTCAAACCACTGGTGTAAGTCCCAGAGTCCAAAACCTGAAGAACTCTGAGTCGGCTGTTAGAGGGCAGGAAGCAGCCAACGCAGGAAAGATGAAGGCCGGAAGATTCAGTGAGTCGGCTTCTCCCACTTCTTCTGCCTTCTTTATTCTAGCCGCGCTGGGAGTTGATTAGATGACGTCCACCCAAGTTGAGGGTACGTCTGTCTTTCCCAGTCCACTGACTCAAATGTTAATCTCCTTTGGCAATCTCACAGACACACCCAGGATCAATACTTTGCATCCTTAAATCCAATCAAGTTGACACTTAATATTAACCCTCACACTCTATGTGTGTAGTTAGACCATAGCTCCATCACTCATAGCATGCACAGATGTTGGATAATAAGATAAGGAAATCTTCCAATGATGTTTACTTACTCAGTAAGAATGGCAGCTCTAGGCTGGACGCGGTGGCTAACACCTGTAATGCCAGAACTCTGGAAGGCTGAGGCGGGGAGATGCTCTGAGGTCAGGAGTTCGAGACCTCCCTGGCCAACATAGCGAAACCTCATCTCTACTAAAAATACAAAAATTAGCCAGGTGTGGTGGCAGACGCTTGTAACCCCAGCTACTTGGGATGCTGAGGCAGGAGAATCGCTTGAACCAGGGAGGCGGAGGTTGCCATGAGCCAATATCACGTCATCGCACTCCAGCCTGGGTGAGAAGAACGAAACTCAGTTAAAAAAAAAAAAAAAAAGAATAGTAGCTTTAATCAATCACATTATAACTACACATTATATTCAAAATAAAATTGTGATATAGAATTGGAAATAAGGAAAATATAAGTCTCTGCTAGTTACATAATCTGCAGAGGATCAATCATTGAGTGATAAACATGTGATTAGATCTCATCTGTTTTAATTCCAATCTTCTTTCTCAAAGTTACAGTTGTGGGCAAATATGATGCTGGCAAATTCAGAATGACAACATGTTGATCTTCCCCTTTAACTTTCCCATGGAATAAAAAAGAGATAACAAATTATAAATGACTCCCAACTTTGCCCTTTTAATACAGGACTTAAAGAAGCACTAAACAAGCTAAGACAGTAATAAGAAATTATATAATGAAATAATTCTTCATGACTATAAAGCAGGATTGAGCGGTACAGTTATTTTCTATGCCCAAGAGGCATTGGCATCATCAATCTCCAATCAGGCACTTGGGGGCAGTAGTGTTCCTCTTATTCTGTGTTGTCCTGTGGTTTGAGTACTGCTGTCTTTTCAAGGTTTTTCTACATTGATAGCTCGATATTGTATATTACAATAAAGGATTTTTTAATGTCTTTTTCTATTATAGATGATTTTTACATAATTATGTTGTAATGAAATAAGTAAACACATCATTTCAATAGTTTTACCAAAATAATTTTACTACAGTACAAATACAGGAATTTTTTTTTTTTTTTTCAAAGAAACCTAAAAGCAAACAGTAAAAATGTTCCATGCGTATCGGAGAAAAAAGAGAAAACTCCAAAAAATGTATAATAAAACATAAGGCATCAGATCATAAACTAAAGAAATTTAATTAGCCATAAAAACATAAGATTGTTAGAACATACAGTTTTAATTACATAACAAGGATAATGGTGCTAGTTAATACTTAGCAATAAGTCATTGAAATTCAGAAACTGTATTAATTTTAGTTCTGTTTGGCAACTACAGATTATGCACCTTCTCAATTTTAAATAATTTTTAAGGTAATTTATAAAGTAATATATAAATTATTTTAAAAGTATGATATTTTATTTAATATTCTTGCAAATTATTAAGTAGAAAAGTAGAATTATTAAGAATTATTTAATGTAAATTCTATCCAACATAACTTTTGTTTGGTATTTGTTCTTCTTGTTCCATTTCTATTTTGTTTTTTATTTTTACTTCCCCTATTCACTTCTTGATATATAAAAATAAGTTAACATTTGAGAGGAAAATAAATAAATCTATAATAAAACAATACAGTGGATCTCATTTTATATATATATGTATATCACCTGTAACACACCCCAACAGATAGAAACAATAATGTGTTTTGGCTACCTCAAAGGTACTGTCATTATATTTAAAATTGTATTCTTCTACTTAATATATTGGCTTCTGGCTTACAAATTGAGAAAGCAGACTTTTTCTGCTATTTTTTTGTAATGTCGTTAGTAGTACTAGTAACCTTAGCATAAAAATATACATGTTATTATCATTAAAAATCAAAATGTTGAGTGGTTAAAGAAATATAAATGACAAACCATTCTATAAAAGTCCCGAGCCTCATCTTGAGCTGGTATATGTCTAAAAACTCCAGCTTCACGCTATTTTCAGGTACTTCCCGGATGCAATTTATTCACTTACTTTCTTTAGCTTTAAAAGACTGAAAATCTCTTATAAAAGTACAGAGGAAATGCATAATAGTAGTGGTTTCAATTGCTGCAAATGGATTGCATACAAGCAGATCAAACAATAGTTTAACAGCTATCCAGGTATCCAGAAGAGCAGCTCTACTCTACCTTTGTAAATGGAGAAAGGGCCCTTGTTGTGAAGTCAAAGAAAGCCTGGAAAACATCTCAGTAAAGATAAAATTGGTCATCCTGTATATCTCACTGTCTGATTTTCCAAACGCAGTTCAATTTTCCACGTACTTTGCTTACTGAAATAGAAGAAATGTTAGCCTTTGTTTGATGATGGGCTTCTACAAAAATAATCTGTGAAACTGAAACAAACAAAATGAGGGCATTAACTATGAATCTCTAATTACCTTTCTAATCAGAGTACTGGTTCCTGAAATCGCTTGTCCTAGTAACACTGGAGAAATCAACATTGGACTCACAAATGGACATCCATGGCAAATGAAAGACATGAAATGAATGTTGTATACAATATTGTTAAGCACAGTTACCTGAATGTACAATAGAACACCAGACCTTGTTCTTCAGATCTAACTGTAACTCTTTACCTGTTGACCAATCTCTATTCCCCAGTCCTCCCTACTCTCCTCACTCTCTGGTAACCACTATTACTTCTATGAGACCAGCTTTTTTAGATATAACCTATGAGTGAGATTATGTGGTGTTTGTCTTTCTGCACCTCACTTATTTCACTTAACATAATGTCCTCCAGGCTCATCCATGTTACTGCAGATAACAGAATTTCATTTGATTTATCTCTGAATAGTATTCTGTTGTGT
Organism: Hylobates moloch; assembly: GCF_009828535.3. Classification (NCBI taxonomy): domain Eukaryota; kingdom Metazoa; phylum Chordata; class Mammalia; order Primates; family Hylobatidae; genus Hylobates; species Hylobates moloch. The sequence goes on along the minus strand of NW_026652292.1, from coordinate 24,184,677 downwards.
ATATACCACGTTTCCTTTTCTAATAAACAGGTTGATTCCATAACTTGGCTATCATAACCAGTGCTGCAATAAATGTGGGAGTGAAAATTTCTCTTTGACATATTAATTGCATTTCTTTTGGATATGTACCCAACAGTAGGAGTGTTCTTGGATTATTTGGTAGTTCTATTTGTAATTTTTCAGGAATATCCCTACTGTTTTCTATAATGGCTATATTAATTAACTTTCCCATCAAAAATGTGTAAGAGTTCCTCTTTCTCCACATCTACACCAACATTTGTTATTTTTTGTCCTTTGGTAATAGACATTCTAACTGGGGTGTGACTGTGGTTTTGATTTGTATTTCCTTGCTGATTAGCGACATTGAGCATTTTTTTGTACACCTGTTGGTCATTTTTTAGACATTTTTTGAGACGTATTTTTGAGACATATTTGTTTATATCTCTTGCTTATTTTTTAATTGTTTTTGTTTTGCTCTTGAGGTGTTTTGAGTTTTATTTTGAAAATAAAACCCCTGTCAGAAGTATAGTTTGTAAATATTTTCTCCCATTTGCACATTTTCTCTTCATGCTGTTTCTTCTTTTGTTGTGCAGGAACTTGTTAGTTTGATGCAGTTTCATTTTCCTATTTTTGCTTTTGTTGTCTATGCTTTTGACATGTCTAAATTCTTTTCCAACACCAATATTATGAAGTGTTTTCTTTTTCTAGTGTTTTATTGCTTTGGGTCTTACATTTAAGTATTTAATCGATTTTTCGTTGATTTTCGTATATGGCAAGAGATAGAGGTCAAGCTTTATTCTTTTGCATACAGATACCCAGTTTTCCCAGCACTATTTAGTGAAGGGACTACACTTTCCCTAATGTATGTTCTTGATATCTTTGTCAAAAGTCAGTTTGGGTATTATTGAGTGCATTTACTTCTGTGTTCTCTACTCTGTGTCATAGATCTATGTGCCTATTTTTATGCCATTATCATGCTGTTTTGTTCACCATAGCTTCGTAGTATATTTTGAAGTCAGGCAGTGTAATGCTTTCAGGTTTTTTGTTTGTTTGCTTGGCTCTCAAAATTGCTTTGGTTGTTCAGGGAATAGTATTCTGAGTCTATAGAATTTTAAAATTGTGTTTTCATTTCTGTAAAAAATTACCAATAATCTTTAAATAGTAATTTTCATTGCATCTATAGATTGCTTTGGGTAGTATGGACATTTTAATAATGTTAATTCTTCCAATTAATGAACATGAGATATATTTCCATTAATTTGTGTCCTCTTCGAATTTTTCATCAACAGTGTATAGTTTTTGTTGCAGAGATTTTTTACCTCCTTGGTTAAATTTAAACCTAGGTAACTCATTTTATTTTGCCATTATTGTAAGTAGAATTGTTTTCTTGACTATTTTTTTTTCAGGTAGTTAGGTATTAGCATATAAAAATGCTACTAAATTTTGTGTGTTGCTATTATATCCTGCAACTTTATTGAATTAGTTTATTAGTTGCAACAGTTTTTTTGGTAGAGTCTTTAGGGTTTTCTCTGTATAAAATCATGTTGTCTGCAAAGAGGTAAAATTTGACTTTCTCCTTTTTTAACTTAGATTCCTTTTATTTTTTTATCTTGCCTTTTTTCTCTGGCTTGGACTTCCAGTGCTGTGTTGAATAAAACTGCTGAAACTAGGCCTTGTTTCAGGTCTTACAGGAAAAGATTACTGCTGTTCCCTCTTCAGTAGGCTGTTAGCTGTGGATTTGTCACATGTGAATTTTAATATCTTGAGGTATGTTTCTTCTCTACCTAGTTTGTTGAGGGTTTTTATGAAGAAAGAATGTTAAATTTTATCAAATACTTTATGTCTATTAAAATGATCATTTCGTTTTTATTCTTCATTTTGTTAATATGATGTATCACATTTATTGATTTGTGTATGTTGAACCATTTTTGCCCTCCTGGGATGAATCCTACCTTTTCACAGTGAATGAACTTTTTAATGTGCTATTAAATTTGATTTGCTAATATTTTGTTAAAGATTTTTTCATCTATGTTTATCAGAGAGATTAGCCTGTAGGCATTTTGTTTTGTTTTGTTTTGTTCCTTCTCTGGTTTTATTATGAGTATAACACTGATCTCCTAGAATAAATTTGGAAAAATTTCCACCTCTTCAATTTCTTGGAAAAGTTTAGAAAGAATTAATATTAGCTCCTCTTAAATATCTGGTAGAATTCAGTAGTGAAGCCTTTAGGTCCTGGGCTTTTCTTTGAGAGGAGACATTTTGTCACTAATTTAAACTCATTACTCATTACTGGTATGCTTAGATTTTATTTCTTCGTGATTCAACTTTGGTAGGTTGTATGTGTCCATGAATTCATTTATTTCTTCTAGGTTTTCCAGTTTGGTAGAGTATAGTTGTTCATAATAGTCTTTCATGATTTTCTGTATGTCTGTGGTATCAGTTGTAATAGAGTCTTTTTTATCTTTAATTTCATTTATTTGGGACTTCTCATTATTTAAAATTAGTCCAGATACAGTTTGTTAATTTTATTTACCTTTTTCAAAAGAAACAACCCTTATTACTCTTTGATATTTTTTATTCTCTATTTATTTTTTTTTCTGATTTCTATTTTTTTCCCTTTTACTAACTTTAGGTTTAGTTTGTTCCTCTTTTTCTAGTTATTCGACCTGCAATGTTAGGGTTTTTTATTTGATACCTCTCCTTTTTCAATGTAGGTATTTATTGCTATAAACTTTCCTAAAAGAATGGCTTTTGCTGTATCTCATAGGTTTTAGTATCCCGTGTGTTTATCTTTGTCTTTTTTTTAATTTTCCTTTCAATTTCTTCATTTACACATTAGTTGTTCAGCAGTCTGTATTCTAATTTTCATATATTTGTAATGTTTCTGAGGTTACCCTGTTAATTTCCAGTATTAAACAATTGTGATCAGAAAAGAAAGTATATCTTATTTTGATCTTAAATTTATTAAAACTTGTTTTGTAGCTTAACATTTGATCTCTCCTACAGGATGTTCTCTGTGCAGTTGAGAAAATTATGTATTTTGTAGCTGTTGAATAATATGTTCTGTCAATGTCTATTAGGTCCTTTTGGTCTGGAGTGTAATTTAAATCTATCTTTTATGTTGTTGATTTCCTATCTGGATGATGTGTCCACTGATGAAAGTGAGTTGTAGAAATTTGCTACTCTTATTGTATTGCACTCTATCTCTCTTTTTAGATATATTAATATTTGCCTTTTATATTTACATGCTCGATATTGGGGGCATATATAATTATAATTGTTATATTATCTTGCTAAATTGATCCCCTTATCATTATTTAATGACCTTCTCTGTCACTTTTTACAATTTTTATATCAAAGTCTATTTTGTCTCATGTTAGTATAGCCATTCCTTCTCTTTTTGGTTACATTGCATGGAATATCTTTCTCCCTCAACTTCATTTCAGTCTGTGTCCTTACAGGTAAAGTGAGTCTCTTGTAGGCAGAATATAGTTGAGCTATGTTTTTAAATTTCATTCAGCCACACTATATATTTTATTGGATAATATAATCTATTTACACTCAAGGTAATTATTGCTAGGTAAAGTCTTACTATTGCCATTTTGTTAATTGTTTTCTAGGTCATTTATTCTTCTCTTACTACCTTCTTTTATGGTCAAATGACTTTCTCTAGGAATATGTTTCATTCCTTGCTTTTTCATTTTGATTGTATCTATTATAGGTTTTTGCTTCATGTTTATAATGAGGCTTACATAATCATCTTATGGTTGTATTAAGGTTATATTAAGCAGATAACAATTTAATTTTGATCACACAAACAAAATGAAAGAAAAACAAGAGGAAATATATACTACTCATTACTCTGAGGCCTGAACTCCAACCTTCTGTTTTGTTCTTTCCCAAGTTCCTATCTAAGACAACAGGGGAGTCATGTCCTACAAATCATACAATCTATTGAAATACATATTTTTTTATTAATCCAGTATAATGTGGCTTACTTTTTTTTTTTTTGAGACAGGGTCTCACTCTGTTACCCAGGCTGGAGTGCAATGGCTCGATCTCAGCTCAATGCAACCTCTGTCTCCTGGGTTCAAGCGATTCTTCTGCCTCAGCCTCCTGAGTAGCTGAGACTACAGGCATGCACCACCAAGCCTGGCTAATTTTTGTATTTTTAGTAGAGAGAGGGTTTCACCATATTGGCCAGGCTGGTCTTGACCTCCTGACCTTGTGATCTGCCTGCCTTGGCCTCTCAAAGTGCTGGGATTTCAGGTGTGAGCCACCATATCCGGCCTTGGCTTACTTTTTAACCTGACCCAGGTATAACAACATCACATGGAAGATAGCAGACCCCTTGATCTTAACTCAAGCATTTCTTTCTACCGACTTTGAGTCTTTAAACAATAGCTTAACTCTCTCAACTGACTGTCAACTAAAGAATTTTTAAAACCCAGCTATGACTTGCAAGCCCTCACTTCAAGGTATCTCACCTTTACAGGCAAAACCAATGTATGCTTTCCATATTTTCATTTATGATTTTACCTGTAACTCCTGTCTCTCTAAAATGTGTAAAACCAAACTCTAACTAGACCACTTTGGGTGCACTTTCTCAGTACCTCTTGAGACTCTGTAATGCCAGGCTTCTGTCACTCAATAAATATCTTAAAATATTTTGGGATAATTTGGTTTACCAACATCACTTCCTCCCACTTGCAAATTTGAATACGTGATATAATAACTTACATTTGTTTATAGTGCATATTCCTTAATAAATTATTGCAGTTTATCTTTTAACCTTCATACTAAAGATATTAGTGATTTATACCCTTATCATTAGATTATTAGAGTATTCAGAATTTCACTGTGTACTTCCTTTTACTAGTGAATTGTACACAGGCATACCTCATTTTATTGCACTTTGCTTTATTTTGCTTCACAGATATTGCATTTTTTTTCAAATTGAAGATTTGTGGCAACACTGTAATAAGAAAGCCTATGAACACTATTTTCTCAACAGTGTGTGCTCACTTTGTGTCTTTTTGGTAAATTTGCAATATTTCAAACTTTTTCATTAGTGTTATATCTGTTCTGTTAATATGTGATCAGTGATCTTGTGTGTCACTTTTATAATTGCTTTGGATCACTATGAATTTCACCTATCTGGAATAGTCAACTATTTCTGACTCCTCCACTGACCAGTTGTTCCCCATCTTTCTTCCAGTCATCAGGCCTCGTTATTTCCTGAGACATGACAACATTGAAATTAAGCCAATTAATAACCCTACAATGGCTTCTAAATACTCAAGTGAAAAGAAGAGTTGCACGTCTTTCGCTTTAAAGCAAGAGCTAGAAATGAGTAAGCTTAGTGATGAAGACGTGTCAGAAGCCAAGATAGGCTGAGATAGGGCTTCTTCCACCGAAGTTGTTAGCCACGCTGTGAATGCACAGGAAAAATTCTTCTAAGCTTGGTGCAGTGGCATTATCATAGCCAATATTATTATCAAATACTCACAAGAAAATTTAAGTACATATATACATTTTTATGTCACATTCTGTCACAGTGACTTCCATATTACTTTACTATCATTTAATTTCAGAGCCCTGTGCACTCTCAATTTCAATAGGGAAAATTATTTTCTATGCTCACATAGAATTTGGTGGTTGACGTCATGTAATTGGGAAGAATGAAGTGATGAGAATGACCACCATCCTGCCATAAACAGATAGAGATTATGATTGCATCATGTTCTGATAAACATTTAAGCCTTGGATAACTAAAGGAAGATTATAGGTGTCAAATATAAGTTGAGAAAATTAAGTGAGGTGTTTGATGTTGATGTCATGACAAAGAAGAGAAGAGAAAACCTGGATACACACACTAAGGGCTCACTAAGGGCTTAGAGCTAAAATTCTAATGCCCATGCAAGGGCAGGGCACTAATAATGTAGCTAAAACTTCAAAGTGTTAAATACAAAATAAGAAAAGGGACAAACCATACTAAGACGGAGGAAAAATATAGACTGAATTGAAGTATAATACATCATATGAGAATAAAAAAAACATATATTTTAAAATTCAATTCACTATATCTGACTTGGCAAACTTAAATTTGAAAGCTCTGTGATGCCTTCAGTTACTTTAAAAATTCTCCCAATGATTTCAGTGATTTCCAGTTTTCTTGTCATTGTGAGGATAAGAATTAATGAATACTGTTTTATTTCCAAATATACAATCTGGCAAGGAATTTTGTTAGCTGCCATTGGTCTGGGTATGTCTCATAAATGATTAAATAATTTAAATGATCATTTCCAAGGATACATTCAATCTAAAGGTGGAGCTCTTAAGTATTGGTTGTATAAGCATTTTGCATGTAATTTACACATATAAATGTGATGGCTAATGGAGTTGTATATACAACTTACACATCACCTTCTTATATCCAGTGATATTTCAAGGAGTACACCATTAAATGTTCTTTTGAACTGCTCCCAATTACATCATCTCTTTAATAAATGTCACTAAGGACACATTTTGACTCATTTCAAGGGTCAAGACTTAATCCAAGATAAAGCTGAGGACCACAAATCTGAAATCACATCTTGTAACTTCAGCTTACAATATAAATATGATTTTTAATCCATAACTCGGTCCATGCCGCTAATTTAAAACATTATATATAGCAATTATACAACTCCAATGTTATTAACAATTAGTGCACATTTTATGTATGTTTAACTTTTTAGTACTCATTGAAGGTGGAATTATGTTGTACAATGTCAGCTTTATGTATTAATATGATTATGTTCAATTGTAAGAGGAAAGCACATAATTAAAATTAGCTCTACATAAAGGATTAATTGCTACTCCTATTGGAACAGGTGGCATGATTAATTTTATAATGACTGATTTTAGAAATTTACGATGGAGCTCTGTTTCTCTACTTTTTGGCTTTGCTATCCTGTACCTTGTTACTTTATTCTACAGAAATGTTACCTATGACTGCCAGCATTTCCAGATGTACATGATTCCCCTTATACAATTTGCAGTATCTTAGAAATGAGATTTTCTCTTTGTCATCGTCAGAGTGTAGAGGAAGAGATCTGATCATTCATGTTACTTTGCTCATATCCATACAGACCACAAAGACAAAGGCTTGAACCACAGTTTGAGTCTTGGCAGAATGCTGTGTAATCCTGCCAGAAAAGGAGAAGGTGAAGGTCTGTAAAGGCTCCTTCAAGGCCTGTTACATGCATCTCTGTATCTACCTGATGAGGCTGTCAGGAGAGAGTCTTCATTGCCTCTTGGCTTCTAATCAAGTGTGGGGTGGTCTGTCCCATACTCCTTGAAATAGAGCTGTGGAATATAAGACCACTTAGCTGCAGTGTAGAATGGACTCCTCATCAATGGAATATCTTTCCTACAACTCACATGACAGTTTCGGCCCCTTTTGTTTGTGTCATCCCTTTTAGTTTATGTGACAAGGATAATGAGGAGGTGGCACCTTAGGGTTATTCTTCTTTTCATTGTCCATGTAAGCAATAAACTGCCTAATGTAAAAATGGCTGTCTCATTAAACCTTTACCAGCCAAATCAGTCAGGCCTTGGCCTTGCTTTGTTGTATGCGTTATTGACACAAAAATAAAATGCCCATGCAGGTTGTCATGGAAAGAGAGAGAGAGAAGAGAGAAAATCTTTTTCATAATGTGGAGAAGAAATTCAAAAACTGTGGAAGACAGAAATATTAAATTGCATCTAATATATAACTCAACAAAAGATACTTTTTAAAACTTTTAGAAAAATCTTATACATGTTACATTTGTTTTCTATGGCCACTGTAACAAATTACTAGAAATTTAATGGTTTAAAACAATACAAATTTATTATCTTCCAATTTTGGGTTGCTCTAGGGAAGAATCCATTTCCTTGCCTTTTCCAGCAACTAGAGGCTGCTCACATTTATTGGCTCATAGTTCTCTTCTCCCATTTTCAATACCAACAGGATTGCATCTCTCTGACCATTCTTCTGTCATCAAATCTGTCTCTCACTACAGCCGAAAGATGTTCTCTGCTTTTAAGACTCATGTAATTAGATTGGGCTCACACAGATAACAATAATCCAGGATAATCTCCTTATCTCAAGTTCCTTAGTGTAATGACATCTTCAAAGTCCCTTTTGCCATGTAAGGTAATATAGTCACAGTTTCTAAAGATTAGGATGTGGCCATCTTGCGGGGTTGGGAGGGGAGTTATTCTGCCTATCACACTTTACTCTTGCCATGAGAAATTACTGAGAGAAGTGCTCAGCTATCTTTTTTTTAAGAAAAAACAAAATTGTGGTTGTGCTTACTAAATTTGCAATGCTAGTGGGAGAGGATAAAATTAAAATTGAGTCCACAGTTCTAAAATGCATGGAAGAAAACTAGAGTTAGCACAAACAATTGCTGGCAGAAAAAAAAAAAAGTGAGAATCAAAGTATCATGGTTATTGTGAAAAGCAGAACAGATGGACCATTCAGCACTCAAAGTGGTCTGACGTGCAGAGCCCTGACTGAAAATGTATGACTTTCATGAATGAAATTAACAGGCAGCTAAGCAACCAAACAACAGGGAACTAAGTAATGGGTAAAGGTGAGATTTCATAATTGAAAACATCTGTGTCACCACATGAACCGCAGTGCTCTAAGAATCATGGCCCTATCATGTCTCCAAACCTATGCAACAAATTCAAGTGTTGTTACAAAACGCCTGGGTGAGCCTCCCAAGGAATTTTGCTATTGCATCAGATATACTTACAGGAAATAATGACCTGACCCTTCCCCAAATGCCATTGCCACTCACCGTCTAACCAAGTAATTAACTCCAAATTAATCCAAGTTTCAGCATAGAACTTTAGTCCTCTAGAATGAATGCAGCCATACCAGGTGATAAATGGAGTCATCTCCGAAGACCTCTTTGTTGTAATCCAGAGTTGCCCTAAATGAACCTGTGTATATTTACTCATTCCCTGAGGATGGCAGAATGTTAATTTTTTTAGTGTTATGATATGCACAGAAAAACGAGAATTCTTAAAGCTATAGGTAACAGGCCGGGGGTTGTGGCTTCCAAAGTCTCTTTGCTGGTGCTCCATGGGCTGAGAGGATCAATATACTGCAGGACATTAGATCCCAGCCTTAGTAAACCATTGTGTTATGACAATCTAACTGGAAGATTCTGCATCAGGAAGTAGCTGGAATTGATACACTCAGCAGCCCAGAGAACGCCACATTGGCAACCTTAAATCATGTTGTAAGAAACCTCATAGCAGAAATGTCTAAACACCTGTTCTCATACATCATACCTGTAACACACAACCACACCTTTTTAGATGAAATGTCACTAGCAGAGTTGATACTCACTTAGTATTGGTCATACAGTATTTTGTTGCCAGAATCCGTTCTGATCTTTCAACATCAATTTGATTGTTTAGTGTCCTTGCTTAACCCAGTGTTGAATATTTTAAATATCATTCTAGCCGCAATAAAAGATGTCTAATATATAGATGTTTTGATTCTTACACATTTTATTTTAATTCTTTCTTTTGTTTAAATAAATATGTAAAATGAAAATTAAAAAATGACAAGGCTCGACAATGACACCACAAGTGTTAACCTTAATCAATTCCTGTCCTCCACTGGAGATGCAGTTTTGAACACATTCCCTTTTCTAGAGCATAGGAAGAGCCCTTAGAATTTGGAATAATACTATTAATCTGGTAAAGTTATGTTCCTTGGTATCACGGGTCTGCAAACTAAAACAGGGGTAGTGAGGGCAAGCTGGCCTGCTATCCGTTTTCGGCTTTATTAGAACCCAGCAATATGCATACATTTACATATTATCTATGGTTGCTTTTGCATTGTAATGGCAGACGAGTATTTTCAAGGAAGTCTTCATGGCTCACAAAGGTTAAAATGCTCTCTGTTCCTTTACAGAAAGAGTGTGTTAACACAGTAACAGGAGAGAAGCATAGGAAATGAAGAGTTCTTTAGAGATGGGCAAGCATGAGTTAAGAAAGCATGAGATAGGCAAGCTGGCTGGCTTCCTGTGTTGATGTGGCCTGGAGAAAGAAAGAACAAAAGCCCGGTACTCAGGCTGTAACTACAGCCAATCGACATCAAAGGCCCAAGAAGCTATTAAACATAAGTTTCTGCTTTAGGGGACTAGGGACTTGAAGCTAGGCTTAACTTTCAACTCTTAGTGACCTTTTCCTTATTTTAATGCTAAAAATCACTACCAGGGGTGGAGATGTAAGATCCTAATGATACATGTTTTGTATCAAGAAGCATGTTAAACCACCACACATGCACCAGAAAAAAATTCCACCTCTACATGCCTCGTGTAAGAAGTTCCCCATACTTTTTTTTGTTTGTTTGTTTGGTTTGTTTTTTTTTTTTGTTTTTGTTTTTTTGAGACAGAGTCTCGCTCTGTCGCCCAGGCTGGAGTATAGCATCACGATCTTCCCCACTGCAACCTCCTCCTCCAGGTTCAAGAGATTCTCCTGCCTCAACCTCCTGAGTAGCTGAGATTACAGGTGACTGCCACCAAGCCTGGCTAATTTTTGTATTTTTAATGGAGACAGAGTTTCGCCATGTTGGCCAGGCTGGTCTTGCACTCCTAACCTCAGATGATCCACCCACCTCAGCCTCTGAAAATGCCCTTACTTTTCCTTACTGTAGAGCCCCATGAAACAGGTGTCCCTAACCATGGGGCCACAGACCAGTACCAGGAACCAGTCCATGGCTTGTTAGGAACCAGGACACCCAGCTGATTGATCAAACATTTGAGAGACTGAGAGGCTATGTATTTTCAGCAATATGTTATTTTGATTATTTTACTAATCAACCTAACTACAAATATTGGATTACTCTGGCTTGGCAAATATTAGAGCAGATATTATGGAGAAATAGGAGTAAATTAATAATTACATAGAAGTTGTGGAGGGCTTAGAAGGAAATTAAAAACTTCCAACATCAATGAATTTCAAACAAATTTTTTTCCATAAAGTAACACTGGAAAATTGTTGTTAAAACCATATAATTAATACAGATATTGTGTACTCATGCTAACTATTACCAACACATAAAATCCCAACACTTTTCTATTACTCTACTCTGTTTGAGTGTGTTTGCAACCCCAAATTTAGGTCTGCTGGATATTCATGCACTGGAGTGAATTGAAACCGACTGTGAACGAATATTAGGCCAGAGGAATTTTGAAGAAAAATAATGGAATATGATTCCAGTTCAGTTATCAACTAAAAACATCCATTGATTTTGACTTATGCTTCAATAACTATAACATTTTATGTTACAGCATATGTTTGATTTGACAAATTCGGTATCAATGGCTTTTACTACTGGCAATTGATCATAGATATCATGATATGAACTATTTCGGTTGTGCAAAATCAAACCAGTTTTCTGTTGAAGAAAGATAACTAAACCCTGAGCATCGCCTTTTCATCTTAATACGGCATTGATGTCCTTGACTCGTCAACTATATTCTTTTATTACAAAACTGTAGGATATTACATGAGAGTCATTAAATTCACTAAGAAACAACAAAGTTTTGGTTTTGAGCATCTCAATTATTACAAATTTCCAATAAACATGAGTAGAAAGCAATCAGAGCTCCATGTATGAACTGCCAAAATTTTAGGTATATTTCTATTTAAATATTGTAACATCTTGTTTCTTCTATTCTGGTATCAAGTGTTTCTAGATACCCTCAAATCCATAAAAAGTCATTTTGGGACTAGCACGATGGCTCACGCCTGTAATCCCAGCACTTTGGGGGGCTGAGGAGTGCAGATCACCTGAGGTCAGGAGTTCAAGACCAGCCTAGTCAACATGGTGAAACCCCATGTCTACTAAAAATACAAAATTAGCCAGTTGTGATGGCAGATGCCTGTAATCCCAGCTACTTGGGAGGCTGAGACAGGAGAATCATTTGAACCTGGGAAGTGGAGGCTGCAGTAAACCGAGATTACACACTGCACTCCAGCCTGGGCAACAGAGCGACACTCCATTTAAAATAAAAAATAAAAATAAAAAATACAATAAAAGCCATTTTGCTTTACCAAACTTATCTCTGTTTACCCATATTCTTGTCTCAGTTTCCTGATGACTCAACTAAGCTTTCTTCTGGCAACTGGAAAACAAAGGAAACTGTGTTAGGAGCTTGAAAACATTCCTACTTTTGACAGGAATTTTTTTTCTTTAGGATTTAAGAATCACAATTTTTGCCTTTACCTTTTGACTGGTTTCTTATTTAAAAATGGGCTGATCATAGAACCACCAGAAATACAGATCACAGATTAGTTTTGCCTCCAAGGCCAAAATTCAATCCATTTTTTTTTCTCCTCATCAGATTTCTCCTCTACATAACTGCTCCCAACATGTATCAACTCATCTTCCTCTCAGATGCTATCTCAGTAGCCTTGTCATCAGGTAATCTTATGTAACATACGATATAATTGCTTAAAATTAACAAAACATCTTTAGCAAAGCTTTCATAATCTGCTCCAAGCTGAATTTTCCAGCTTAAACTTTATGTTGTCCTCTTTGCCCTTTTCTTCTGCCATTTTCTTTTTAGGCAATAAGACTCATCAAACCTTCAAAACATCATTCAAATGTTGCCCCTACTGAAGGGTTTTCCCTGTTGATTGTTGATTTCAACACTGGGATCATCAGCAGTCAGGCATTCTCAGTGAACTCATCTCTGTGTAATAATCAAGATTTTCTGTTAAGGCCCTTTTATTATTTTGTGCTTGTGTTATTTCTAAATACATATAAACATACACAAAATAAAACAGTGGGAATTTTTAAGAAAAATTATCACTCCTAACGTGGTATGTAGATAAAGTTTACTGAGTATTTTTTTTCTTGACTTGGACAATATATTTTTGACCACTTTACAAAGAAATATACTGATATAACGCTATTTTCTGCTGTTTGTAAGTAATCCCAGTTCAGTTGGTTAAGTCCACATTAAAAATACTTCTCTGGAAGTAAAGGCCTCATAGCAATGTGCTGGCCGGATTCTTATTTAGATCTCTTTTTCTATAACGGTCTGAAGTATTTCTACTTTAAATCAAAGTTTTATAACTTTTCTGTCTCTGGTTTGAGTTGTAAATCTCATTTCTTCTCCTACACTTTACACTTGCTGATGTTGCTGAGGCCAGTATCTAAAGGAAGCCTTTCATCATCATTTTAATGTGTTCACATGTGAGATCTAGCAATTCCCTGTCTCAGTTGAGTCTCACTAACTCATGAGAACTAAAGCCATGAAATGCAAGTTAAATCAACAAAAAGATTTTCAATAGCGAAATCAAGATATCATTTATGTGTAATTTTTAGTTAAAAATTCAGAAAACAAGTATTTATTTTTCATAGCTTGGTTAGCATTAAAAGATGTACAATTCTTTAAAAAATGTAACAGCTTAAAACAATGCAAATTTATATCAACTGTTCCCCTGGCCGAGTAGTTGGGCATAACCTAACTGAGTCCTCTGCTCAAGGTCACACTAGGCCTTTGTTCAGTGTGCTCTATTCTTATTTGCAAGCTTGTTCAGAGAATATTCTGCCTACAGCATGATGTAGGTGGTTAGCAACTTTCATTTGCCTGCAGCCCTGTGGCTGAGGGCCCTGGCTTCTTACTGGTTATTGGCTGGAGACTGCTCAGCTTCTAGAGGCTGACACACTTTGTCTGAAGTTCTCTGAAGCTTTGCAACATGACGGCTCACGTTTTCAAAATGAGTAGGAGAATCTTCCCATCTTTAGGAAGACCCTATCCCTCCTTAAAAGGTTTTATACTCCAGGATAATATCCTGTTTGTTATCCTGTGGATCAGTTGACATAAGTGAACTGATTTGGGATTTTCATTATATCTGCAAAATCCTTTCAACTTTATCACATAAAGTAACCTTATCACCAGAAGTTCATTTCATTGTATTTGTAGGTCTTATCACACTCCAGGGGCAAGTAGATACCCTGGGGATCTATCTTAGAATTCTGCCTAGAACAGATGATTTAAAATATTTAAACTAATCAACAGTATTGAAATTTAATGGTATGAGACCTAGATTTTACTAGCTTTGCAAAAGTATTCATGTAGACCTACAGGCAGGACACCAAACCTTTCTGAAACTCACTTTCCTAATTTCAGACATTAGGAATCTAGGTCAAATAAATACGAAGGTCACTACTTGTAACTTACATGCATAAGTTGACACTTATAAGTAAGTTGGAACAAGTGATTCATTAGGTTGGTGCAAAAGTAATTGCGGTTTTTGCCATTGAAAAAGTCTCAATCTGAACTGAATTGATGAATATTAAGACATCAACAATGGAGGAATTTTTTTCAAGAGTTGGAAATCATAGCAGTTGAACTTTTCTAATCTATAACTGACTTAGCATGCTATCAGGAATCAATTATTATCTACATAATGCTGAAAGTTTTCCCTATATTACAATGTTTTTACACCAGATTGCATGACTATTAGATTTGAGAACATTTGAAAAGCTAAGCTCTATTTTCCTAGATGTTTCTAGGACATTTTATGTTTGTTAATTATTTTAGCTTCAATCATGCAGATATTACCTATATCTACATTTCTATAACTCTCTCTCTCTCTCATATATATCTACATGTTATATTGGAAGCACTTAAAACAATAAACCTATCAAATCCAAAGGAAGGTTTTCAGCATTTGCAGAATTAATATATTTTACAGTTGAAACAATATATCTAAGGGGTGTTTGTGTTATGTGTGTGTTTAAGTGAAGTATAGCTGGTAACTTAATGAATGTTTTATCATACCAAAATAATAAAAACAACAGCAAATTAAAAGGAATTTTGAGTGACAGCTAGGCAAATCCAGCCTCTATCTATGCCTCTCACATGACTTCTGCCCCTGAGTCAAAGGAAGGGCCCTCTCGTAACTCAGGGTCATTACTACAGCAATTATCCCTCTTCCTCCTGCAGTAGTTTTTCTAGTTCATTCTCATTAGCATACAAGCATCCTCTTATATTTCCCGTATTTAAAACATCATTTTTCTACTTCCCTTTCTTCCACCAGCTACACCCTAATTCTCAGCTTCTTTTTACAGCAAAATGCTTTGCATAACTATTCTTTTCTCAGCTGTTAATTTTCTCCCTATTTTCCACTTAAGTCATTTCAGTCAAGTCTTCTCCACAGGTCTTCAAGTCATTCAATGCAATCAGCAATTTTCAATTCCCGTATTCCTTGATTTATCAATACTTGATGGGGTAGATGGAAATTCTCCATCTTATATTTTCTTCCCTTTATTTTCAGGGCAACACACGCTCTTGGTTTTCATTTTATCTGAATGGCTCTTCTTTCTCTGTCTTCTTTTCTGTTTTTCTCTTTTTTGACAAACACCTATATGCTGGCATACCAAAAAATCAAATATTGGGCCTCTTCACTGCTGAAACAAATGTTAACCATTGTCCTTATGAATGTAAATGCCCTATATTATCATGATTATCAAATGTATTGCTTCCTCAGATCCTTCTAACTCCAATGGCCTATTGCATATAAACCATGGCTGAATAGCACCTCAAATTTAGCATTTCCAAAACTAACCCTATAATCTTTACTTTTACAAGTGTATCTCCTTGTCTTTTCATTTGTCCTAGTCTGAATAACCTGGAAAGTGTATCCCAAGACAGATACCTGCATGGAGATAGCTTATTTAGAAGGTGTGATCCCACAGTAGATGAGTGCAGAACAGGAGAATTGCAATGGATAAGCTAAGTTTTTGGTGGAAGCAGTACCTAGGGCAGTACTGGGAGAGGGAGCCCGCCATACTACTGGGTCCACGCAGAGCGTCCATCTTGCACCATGTTCTCATGGTGCAAGATTAAGGATTGGTTGCTCTCCATAGCTTAAATCATCCTCTTACTTGATTGTGGGATATCGTCTCTGAGGCAAATGTGCTCTGATAGGTAATAATCTGTAACATAAAAATACACAAAAAGATATTCTCACTTATGTGATCCTATTGAAATGCTTCTCCTCCAGTCTTCCTTATCTTATATCATCCAGTCATAATCCTTCTGTGTTTGTCAACCCTAAGTTTCTGTGTCTATCCTTGTCACAGGCGTTTTCTCATTCTACACAAATAGAATATTGCAGTCCATTGATCGCAACAGAAGTTTTATGTCACACCTTTAAGATTCTTTTTAAAGCAATGACATTTTAAGGTTAATCTCGATATATTGTTTATTAAACAGGATTACAGTTTTTCCTCCTCCTTTAGTTGGTCTTGCAGAACCCCTGTGAAGCTACAGGGTTTAGTAGAAGCAGAGATGTCAGGACAGCATAAATGTCAGATAAATGCCATGGAGGGTGGAATACTTGATCATGTCATTTAAGTGAGTCATATGACCTGGTTAGGTGTGACCTTGATAGTGTCACTTTATAAGGTGGATGGCTGCAGTGCTTTCCTGACCTTATGGCCCAATGGATCTGTTAATAAATTGCTTATAATGGGCAGCTTCAGGTGTCCTTTGGTCAAGCACTCTATTTTTACGAGTGTCCAGAGACAAACCAGGGAATATTTTGGAAAAGGGAATTATTCCTCTGCGAAAATAAAAACATGACCTTTCTCACCCTAGCATTGTTCCTGAAACTCTTCTATTGTGTCATACCAGAGATTTTGACATGCCATTCTGATTCAACAGAGACATACTTGGCACAAATGGCTCAGCAATTTCATCTGCCTGAGCAGTAGGGCAGATTACATCTAGTTGGTACTTGTAATATAGCACTTTTTGCTTTGAGACTCACTCAAAATTGGCAGCCTTCCATCTGGAAAATATCATAGACAGTATTCCCAATGAGAACACGTGCTTATTCACCAGTGGTAAGCCAATTTGTTAACGAAGGGATGTATAAGGCACACAGGTCAAACTTTCTCTTAAAGGAAATTTTACAGAATGCTCCAAATCTTTGAAACTTTTATCAGTTCAACAGAGAGTTTATCTTTCGTCCTTGACAAGCATGTGTCTTACTAAGAATCTCTTATACTTGTCACATTCTGTTTGCTAATTTCAATTAGCTTGATGGCATCATTACAGTAAGGAGTGTGGATATTGTGCAGAACTTCAAGATTTCAAGACCTATTTTATGTGGTGACAGAGAGCAGGAGAATTAATACAGCCCTGTAGCATGATCGTAAATGTGAACTGCTGTCTTTTACACATAAAACTGAATTATTTTTAATGTTCAGTATTGATGGGAATGTAAAAAATGAATTTCTCAGATCAATAACCACTTACTAAGTAGATTTGTTCCAGGAAGATACCACATCCAGAACCAGATGCCCAAGTAAAGCTATCATCTGGCTTGGTTGATGTCACTCCACCCTTATCTACCACAGTCCATTTTGTGTGCAAAGCCTTGACACATGAAGGGAACATGATATTATAGGGTTGGCTATCATGAAATTTTAATGTTTAAGACTGCTGTCTAATATGATTTCTGAGATCTTATTTTGAAAGGGAACTAAAATCACCACCTCTTAAAGATATTGATGCTCTCATTTGACGCATTACTCACAATAGCCAAGATATGAACACAACTTGGTATCTATCAATAGGCAAATGAATAAAACAAACCTGTGAGATACAGTTATGTCTCTCAATATATATATATATACATATAGAATCTATCCCTACATAATTTTATATATAATCTCTATCTAATTCATGTATATAGAAAATGTAATTCAGCCTCTTAAAGGAGGACATCCTGCCATTTGCCACAACACTGATGGACCTAAAAGATGTTATGCTAAGTGAATAAGCCAGGCATAGAAAGAAAAATATTGCATGATCTCACCTATATGAGAAATCTAAAAAAACCCCTCAGATTTATGAAAATAGAGAATAAAACACGGTAACCAGCATTGGGGTGAGGGAAGAGGAAATGGGGAGATGTAGCTTAAAGGATACAAATTAGCAAATATGTAGGATCAACAAGTAGAAAGATCTAATGTACAATAAGAGATTTGTAGCCAATAATATATTTTTGCTAAATGAGTAGAGTATAGCTGCTCTTGTCTCAAGGGGAATAAAAATGGGTAATGTGAGATGATGGATTTATTAATGTGTTTCCCTACAGTAATCTGCCAAGTCCAACCTGCAGACCATGACCAAGCGACAGATGAAAAAAAATGCTCTCAGACACAGATATCCAGTGAAAGAGCAGGCGAGGGGACAGGGGCTGCCCACAGAAAGAGTTGTAGCAGCCACGGCCCTGGCAAGCTGGCACTGAGGGCATTTATTTAGTACAGATTTAATGACAAAGGCTTTGAGTCAACACACTTGTGGGTAATTAACATGGTCGCCCTCCTGGAGAAGGCAGTCCAAAGAGTGGATGATTAAAGGCCAGGTTCTGAGGCCTAAGTAAACTAACTTATTTAGATCAGTTTCTTGACATCCCCTTGTTATCTAGCCTAAGCTCTTAAGAGAATTCAGTTGCCTTCAGCCAAACTCTCTTCTGAAACTACGCAAACCCCAGGTTTTCCAAGAAGGTTTGCATTCTTTTCCTGTAATTTCTCCTACCACCCTGACCGACGTCCTACAGTAATCATTGTACTATAAGCATGTGTGTGTGTGTGTGTGTGTGCACATGCATATACATATATATATATATATATCAATAATGTCATATTGTATCCCTTAAACATACACAATAAAATTTGTTAAAAAATACAAGAAAGAGGAGAAAGAGAGAGGGAGGAGATTCCATTTTGGTTGTAGTGAAATGATTGTTGTTTCAACTGGGCTCATCCTACCGCAGTAGTTACTAAGGTCTGGAATCCAATATGAGGGCTCTGAGAGCTATTAAGTATATCTATGCTAATTATTCACAGAGAAAATAACCCCAGAGAAAGTCCATGGGCCCACTCGACTCATTGCAAGATAAGAAACTTGGCTCAAATGCTATTGCACACTTAGAATGTGTTCTTATTTTAGCTAGATACATCTAATGGCTTTTGGGGACATCTGATTATTAGTTCAGATTCTATTTAAAACAGTCTTTTAAAAAGTGGGCATTCTTTTTCTGCAGTTCATAGTTACCCTGGTAAGTGACTGAAGACTTCTCTGAGGAAGAATCACTAGATTTTTATTTTTAAATACACTTATGGTGGCATCACATTGTCCTACTCAAAGAACCAGTTCTTGCCTTCAACCACACACTCTGAATCTTTGACCAAAGATTTCACGTCTTCCTTACTAGATTTGGTCCTCTTATTACTGCTCCAACATTATGCTGAACTACTGTCTTCCCTGCTAAATTAGGACTGTCATTGCTCATCTTACTGGGACTCCAACCAGATTCTTTCCTCATTCCAAGTAGCCACTATATTAGCTAATTGGCTCTTGAAAGTATCTACATGTAACACACCTACTTTATAACATTCTTATTATAAAAATATTTGTCTTGCTAAAATTTAAATATTGTCATGGATGTACAATACTTGATTTTGGATCTCAAGCAGGTATGAATTTGTTTTTGATTATATGACTTTGAGGAGAAAGAATCAAATGTCAGCCATCTTCCCTGGCTAAGCAACTGAATCTGTGAGCTTGCTGAAGATGAGACTACCATATTTGTATAATTATATTGTCCATGAATAGCATAACAGATCTTTGGAATAGATTTGTTTCATGATTCTATGTGACATTTTTGAATTTCTGTCTTAGTTTTTATTTTTTTCTAGTCTTCCTATTGACACAGAAATGTTCTGATAACAGTGAGAAATCTTTCTTTCTCTTTCACATGTTAGATTTGACTTGTCCTTTTCTCCTCTTTATTCCAATCACTTTGATGAAAAAGTGTCATGTCGACCTTTCCCATTTGTTTCAAATGATTTTCTTGTGAAAACACTGTAGATATCACACACTTATAAATGTGCAAATGCAGACAGCAATAACTTTCTATTAGTAAATATCTCCCCTATCCTGGTTAAGTACCTATTCAAACCTCTCACAAGTCAGGTTGTCTGACCCTAAAATTATGCTTTTCTCTCAATATCATGTTGCCTTTTTGCCTACATGCCATTAACACAGATTTTAAAAACCTGATGAATTATTTTCTTAAGCATTAGTTGTGATAGGAAAGATACTTGGAAGTATTCTAATGTGTGTTTTATAATAAACGAAAAGATCTAATACTTAACTCCTGTATTAGATCATTTTACATAGATTTATTTCTAAATCAATAATAACTAATCATACCTAGATGCATATGCTCCAAGATATAGCATTTCTTTAAGACCATGAGAATGTCAGTATGATAGCATATATCTTCAAAAACCTACTTTGGGACAGTAATGTAGAATGCTGTCTGTTACTTATTACCTATGTGACCTCAAATAAGTTAGTTGAGCTCTGTAAACCTAGTTTCCTCAGTTATAAAATGAAACTAATGCTTTTAAGCTTGCTTGAATGTAGTTAAGATTAAATAAGATGAATTCTCTGATGAGCCTGGAACAGTAGACATTTAACAATTTTTATAAAACAAGATGAAAATATTTCATGCAGTGTTGAATTAAAATGGACAAACCTTGATTGCCTCTTACTTCTTTGAGTATATGTCCCTTTACATCGGAATCAGGAATAAGTTACTAATAACTGAGTATCTCAAATTATGTAACCCCCATAACAAGATATGTAAACGTGATATTTTGACAAATGATGCAGTGCAAAGTTTTGTCTCATTCTGATAAAAGTTAAATCTAACAGGTAATGCAATTTTTGAAATAATTCATAGGAGAACACATAGTTTTAAAGACACAATCTCTGGCTTTGTCCCCATTGATATGAAATGACTGGCAAATCTAAAAGTGTGTATTTTCCTCTGAGTTTCAAAAGGTTATCTTTCAGGTTGATTTTAGGCTCTGTAAAATGTTGATAACAGCTTGTCAGAGTTGATGTGTTTACATTGATTTTCCATTGGGTAAGCCACATACATATTGTGTAAAGTGAGGGTCCTCAGAGTACCTTACTACGTTTTGAAACAAATTGCTGTTATTTTGTTCAAAATATTATTTTGAAAAAAAGAGCCATAAGACTGGCATCATCCATATCCTGAATATATTTATACTTTTTAAAATTATTGTTTTAATCAGGTAATTTACAATGAGCATAAGGAAATGTTGGAAGTGAATCATGAAATATATTTAGATTCTTTCACATCCTAGGTATGCTGATTTTACAGTAGAAGAAGGAACATTTTCTACAAAAATTAAGCTATATTAAAGATTATATTACTTTTTAAAAATAAGGTGAAAAATTTTTGAATTTAAAGTGCTCTTTAAAAATATACGCTTTCAATTCTGATGACAAAATATATTCTCATATATTTGGTATATACGGTTGTAGATTTACTGAGGATTTTCCTCAAAAATTAAGGAAGAGGGAGAGTTACCTACATCTCTATAGAAAAACAATAGCAACAACAAAAACTCTAAACCCTGGTCACAAGATGCAGTTACCACTGTCTCACTATCAAGAAAACTGAGACATAATAGTAGTGGTACAAATGCCAACACTATTGAGAACAATAATTTGGAGTCTGTGAGAACAGGTTTCTCAGAGCACACAAAAAGACAAAGCTTTCATTCAAAAAGAGCTAAGCTTCCGTCTTATCCTATAGCCAGCATTTTCTTTGTGTGGGATAGAAGTACATAATGTTTTAGAATCATTAAAGCAATGGAAATGTAAAAATGTCCTTTTGGAGTTTCAGGAAAGAATTCTTACTGATATGAACTGTAAAATTACCTTATTCATTATAATTCAGTGACTATATATAGATCTCTCACATAAAATTCTTCTGGGTTTATTAAACTGAAAACCACTTTGATAATATCATGTGTCCATTTACATCAAGAAAAACTGTACTTACATATTTTTATTTTACTTTCCTTTATATCTATCTACCTCTTTAGTAATTTTCTCAAACTGGGGTTGAATATTTTGCCATCATCTTTTTGCAAATCTCTAATACATCTATAAAACTGAGATTATCAACACCACAAGTATGATTTTGAAATAATTTCCAAACTGTTTCTATGGACTTTATAATAACCAACTGAAAGAGCATTTTTTCCTAGGATAACAGATAACTCACAGTTTTCTTTTTACCTATATTCCTAAAGCTGTCATTTATTTTAGTTATGTAAGCTGTTTGAGAATATCTTTTCTTGAATTCTGCCTATACCATTCTTTAAAGTACTAAGCTTAGCTTTCAGTATGTTTTGGTTAAAGGTAATAAAAATAGTAAAATATTCAAGTGAATCTATAAAAGATAAATATTAACAGGAAATTTCATAAGTCTAGCTTGCTGTGTTTTTTTGTTTGTTTGTTTTGAGACAGAATTTCACTCTTGTCACCCAGGCTACAGTGTAATGGTACTATCTCGGCTCACTGCAACCCCTGCCTCCTGGGTTCAAGCAATTCTCCTGCTTCAGCCTCCCAAGTAGCTGGGATTACAGGTGCCCACCACCACGCCTGGCTAATTTTTGTATTTTTAGTAGAGACAGGGTTTCACCATATTGGCCAGGCTGGTCTCAAACTCCTGACCTCAGGTGATCCACCCCACCTCATCCTCCCAAATGCTGGGATTGCAGGTGTGTGCCACCACAGCCAGCCAAGGCTTACTATTTATATCTTTTTGTTAATATTTTTCTATAGTCTGCATCTTATCTAGTGTTATAAATGAAAATGTTTCGATGGTTAAGATTGCTTCATAATTAAAATATTACCATAAAATTTCCACACTTTTATTTAACCCTAATTCTTTAACAACTTATTTTACAAAGTGTATTTTAACCTAAATTCAAGAAAACTTCCAAAAATTTAGCTTTTTCTAATTAATAATTTTCTGACAGTATTATACAGTATTCTATATATTACTGATGTTAAATTAAACAAACAAAAAATAAACCTTTGACCTTCAAGAGTTCCAAGTAATGTCTGTTACAAATATATACTTTAAAACTAATAAAATTTGCAGATAAAGGGAAAAACAAATTCAGACAATCAGAAAAAGCAAAAAGTCAAAAGAACTAATAAGTGGCAACAGCTTTCTCTAAGCAAAATAAAACAGAGAGGGAAAACAAAAGTACGTTTACTTTAATTACACCACTATAGGTAGTAACAGACATAATTATTAAACATCTAGTGTATCAGACATAGCTGTGAATATCTAGATTATTTCTTTAAATGCCAATATTAGACATTACATTAGGTGCTAAGCATAATACTAAACAAAACAGACGTGATTTCCAACTTGGTACTAATGACAAAAATAATTGGCAACACACATAAACATGGGCACACAATCTATTCAAATAACCTACAATATAAAATATTCAAGGTGCTCTCTGAGCATGTAAGTGGGTTTTTTCTAGCCTATGCACGTGGGGTCTGACAAGTCTGAAAGGTAAGTGTCAGGCAAAGTGATGATATGCGGGTATCAGTGATGGAGACAAGGAAAGATAAAGTTCCGAATGGAAGAAAACACAGACGATGTGGGAAGTCCTATGAAGGCTCTGAGATTTTACCCTATTTACAAGCTAACGAGTTAGTAGACAGGTTTCGTGACTGCTAACGAAAGGCACGCAGTTACTGGTTCAGAGAAAAAAGGACATTATTATAGCACAGCAGGAAGCATGAACTTCGTGTTCATGTTCTTTCACCTTACCTCCTAAAGTCCACAGAGGAGGGGAGGCAGCTTGCAATAGGTCCCACGAATGTAGCACATGCAGTGCATTTGCATGACAGCTGGGGAACACCAAGCATAAGAAACTTGTCTTTTATAAAGGGCTACAAAGAATCTGCCCAACTTTGCCTTCGAGAGAGACATTAACTTTATTACATTGAAGAGCAAACAGAACTGCCCTTTGCTTTGGAGGTAGACACTGTCACCATCCAAGGCGGTTCATTATATCAATAGTCTTGAAAAGTTAGTCTAACGGGAAGTGTAATGAGTGCTTCTGTTTGCAAGATGTGCGGAAACAGGGAAACCAAGCTTTCTTACAATTTATATGATATCAGATATGTCTTTCCCCAGGAAGGTTGAAAAATTCATCCATGAGTGTATCTGAATATATCCCTCTGGGCTACAGCCTGGAGAACTGTACTTTCATGATTGCCCCAAATTCTTTCACTCTAAGGATCTGCTGAGATTTTGGATCCCTCCTGAGATAGATTTTTATAATTTACATTTTCCCTGGGAAATTGTCTCTTTCAATGAGATATTAAAATTCACTCACATAAGATTTTGTGAAGTGTTTTTATGGTACTTTTAATTTCCTCTTTCAGGGAGTATTATTCCCCTTTCATTTCTAATTTTGAGTGTGTGTACCTACTTTTATTTCTTAGGTTGTGAATAATTTTTTATAGAGAACTTCTGCAGTTTTAGAACAATTCTCATTTTTCTTATTTATTTTTCAAGTAGTATTTTCTAATTTTATTTTTATTATTTCATGATTTTGCTTGCTTTGATTGTGATTTAAATGTTTTATTTAAGCATTAATAATTCTTTGTTTCTTTTATCTGTAAATGATCACACTGTGGTGTTTCATTTTTTTTGTTTCCTAGTTGCAGTTTACATTTTCTCAGATATTTTCTATTTGAGATAAAACCTCTTCAACTACTATTTACCTCTCCTGTGGCCATCCCAGCTTTTTTTGGTCTTTCACAATCACCCTTTATGAAACAGTGGCCCACACTTAGGCTCCAATTCTCCTAACCTGTCTCTTAGTCTTCACATGTTTTGCCTTCTGACATTACTTCTGTCTATATTAGACCTTTACACTCAGTGAAAATCTCTCCTCTCTATACTCTCTATCACTATTCTTGTTCAGACCATGTCTCTCCTTCTTCAGCTTCTGAATGTTGGACTCAATTAAGGCTCAACTCTGAAGTCTTTCCTTTTCTCAACAAGTTCCTATTTCTAGACAACGTAATTCACTTCTGGGATTTAAATATGTTGAAAGCTCCAAGATTCTTATCTCTAGCCAGGGCCACTGGATTCCGAATATATATAATCAACCATCATATATGTTTGTTGATTGAATGTGCATGATAATGCACATTCACTTGATGTGTCAAGAAACATCAGACTCAACTTATCCAAAATGTATTATGATTTTTATTATTCTTAGAACCTCAAACGTACTCCCTCTTCTATGTTCTCAATCTTATAGTTAACAACCAACCATCTAGCTAGTTCCCAACTTAGAAACTTAGAAGTTACTATTATTTTTACTTGTTTCAACTAGCGTTCCCTATCTCTCACTATAGTCTGTCAATTGAGTTCTTGATTCCTGATTCAATTTAGTTTCCTTATCAATTTTTGTCAGTTTTCACCAGGATGTAGACATACTATATGTATCTAAACCATAATCTTCTAACTGGAATTGCTGTAACTCTTTCCTTACCTTTCTACTTTCATCAAAATATGGGGCCATCTCTATTTCTCATTTTAGCCATGTGATTACTTAAAAAGGTGCAGCTGATCAATTATATGTCCTCAATGTGTATAAGCATTTTATGAGGAAAGAAATCTTAAGTCTTTTCATCCAGGATTAAGCAAAGAAAGTTTATATTGCAAATTTTTCTACAGAGAAAATTAACAGCTCAGTGGTTTCACCAGTAAGTTCTATGAAATATGTAAGAAAAAATAACATTAATTTTATAGCAATTCTTCCAGAGATTAGAAAACGAGGGAATACTTGTTGTCTTCAATTATAATTTCTCTTGAAATGAATGTTAACAGGCCAGTTTCACTCTTAAGCATTAGTGCAAAATTCTTTAGTTTTTTTAGGCCGAGTTTTGCCCTTTGTTCCCCAGGCTGGAGTACGGTGGCGCCATCTTGGCTCACTGCAACCTCCGCCTCCCGGGTTCAAGCAATTCTCCTGTCTCAGCCTCCTGAGTAGCTGGGATTACAGGCACCTGCCACCACACCTAGCTAATTTTTGTATTTTTAGTAGAGATGGGGTTTCACCATGTTGGCCAGGCTGGTCTCAAACTCCTGACTTCAGATGATCCGCCCGCCTCCCAAAGTGCTGGGATTATAGGCATGAGCCATCGTGCCAGGCAGCAAAATTCTTTAACAGAATTTTCATAAAGTGGATCACCAATATGTTTCATAACACATCATCATCCAGATGCATGCATTTCAGGAATTCATATTGCTAATCAGTTAACTCACATGATCATCTCAAGAGATTCACAAAGCATAACTAACAAATTTAAAACCTATTAATTATAAGTTTGTTTCCACAATTTGGAAATATAACGAAAATATTCTGATAACTTATGGCAAACATTATATCTCAATTTAAAATGATAAAATTGTTATATCTGAGACAAGACAAAGATGCTGTCTATCATGATTTATGCTCATCACTGTACTGAAAATTCTACCTGGTTTAATAAAGTTTAAACAAGCTTTCATTTATTAATAAAAAAGAATATAATTTTTATGCATGATATTGAATACTTAGAAAATAGAAATAATTTTTATTGATTTTAATAAATGTTTTGCTATTTATCAATGATGCCAGGTAAAAAGCTTATAAGAAAAAAAGCCATGTTTGTGAATGTGTGTGTGTGTGTATATACAGAGAGAGAGAAATTGTGATTTATTTATATATATATACGTATGTATATATTACATAATACATAGTATGTGTATTCTATATAATACATTTATATAATTATTTTAATTGATTATGAAAAATTATAAGCCATGTAGATCCTCTGATTTCTTTATTAATTATAAGGGCTCCATCTTACCATGGTCTCACTTTGAAATTATATTCAGTAATTTTTGTATGAACTGCTAAAAAAAATTCTATTTCTCCTAGACTTAAGTCAGCAGGGACTTCCTTGGCCCTCAAAATATCACAATATGTAAGTTGTCACCATCTTGGTAATAGCATAACAGCATCAAAATAATAGGTTGCTGCTAACGTGAAGAAAGTTAATGTTAAGAGGGACTACGCCTAAAGCTAGGCCATGCAGAAAAGGTAGATGTTTATCATATAGACAGGGGATTAAAAGTTGAGTTAGTTAATAATAATTTAAGTAGAGTAGCAAGTCACATCTGTAAAAGTACTATTACCTACACATTCCTATATGATTACATCTCATATGAATAGGCATTGTGCATGTTATTAGGCCCTGTATTTTACAAAAGAGGAAATTGTAATCCTGGTATCCAAATATCCAGGTAACCTAAACTTCAAGTAGCAAGCTTGGCCAACACCACCACTTTCTTTAACATGTTAACTCTGACAGTTAGTCCAAAAATCACAAAACAGTGAGTAAAAGCATGGCTTGATTCTGGGATTTCAAACAAAACAAAAATTGATAGGCACGATGTGACCTGTGAATTAATTTATTAAGAAAGGTATAGGGAGAGTCAGATTATGTAGGAAAATAGGCACAGGCAAGTCCAGGAATATAGACAGATTTTGGATCAGAAGTTTAAGTTGAACATGAAAGATCCAAAATTTGTTTGAATATTTATAAAGCGAATCATCAAAGATAGATTTTTACACTTTGATATTTTGCCAAAGGCAAAAGAATAATGATATACAGAATATTTTAATATCAGCTTAAATAAATATAATATCTAAAAGCACTTTGAATTTATTTTTTTAAAAAGTAGAAACATTTCTCATATATTAACATACAATAATGTAAGCCCACTTGTTAAAAAAAATCACGTCTAGAATAATACTGTCTGGTCTCATCCTGCTCCATTTATTAATTTTATGACCTATGCCTTAGGTTCCCATTTGAAAAATAGAGATAAGAATAGTCCTATTTTCTAGAATAGTGGTTGAAAACTAAGAATTCAATAAATGAAAGCTCTAAAAACAATACTTGGAACATAGTACAAACATATCCCAAGTATTAGCTGGATCTTCTCAAAATAGAAGGAAATTGTGATGATTTTTTTTCTTTTTTCTCTGGTGTTGGAAAGCTTAAAACTGTTTTGTAATCTAAGTAAAATTAAAGATACATTATTTAATCCAGTTGAATTCCAACGAATGCAAGCAATACAATAATTAATGTATAAAAATAATCTATATTTCCTTAGTAATAGAGCCAGGGCGACGAGAACAAGTCAGTGCTCGACCAGTTCAACGCCCGCCAGTTCATCTCCTGGCTCCAGGACGTGGATGACAAGTATGACCGCAGGAAGACTGCCTCCTCATGCGGCAGCAGCACGAGGCTGCGGCCCTGAACGCTGTGCAGAGGGATGGAGTGGCAGCTGAAGGTGCAGGAGCTGGACTCCGCCGGGCACAAGTCCCTGTACGTGAACGACGTGCCCTCCTTCTACGTGCCCATGGTCGACGTCAACGACGACTTTGTGTTGTTGCCGGCGTGACACCTCGGGACGGCCGCAGGACGCAGGCGAGGGCGGCATGGCTGCCCAGGGCTGCTGCTAAACCCCAGGGACAGAGTAGGGAGCGCCATTTCCACCCTGGCAGGAGAGACCCCGAGAGAGACTGCACTTGGTCACAGCGTCTCCATCCCTTCCAGACTGGTCCAGACGTCAGGGAGGTGAAACACGTCTCTTCTGTATCAGCTGCCCGGCGGGAGCAAAGCCCCCAAAGCCTCACCGGCCCCGGCGGGACAAGGAAACCTTGCCGGGAACAGGTATGGCAGCTTCTATCTGAAAACGGTGACCTTCGGGCCTTTTTCTCCAGCAACTGCAGAGGTATTTCAGGAGTTGGGGAACGGAGTGCATTTTTTAAAATTTTTGTTCCATTCTGATGAACTAAAAAAAAATAAAATTAAGGTGTCCACCTCTCACAAACAGTGACCTCCAGGTCGGAGGGGCAGGAGCGCCGTCCCAGCCATGGTCCTGTTGCCACAGAGCTGCGGCGGCCTCAGACTGGGCTTAGGACCTGGCGCGGAGCAGGGCGTTGGCCGCGTCACCTGCCCAGGCAGAGGGACACAGAGCCAGGATCCCCGTAATGTTTTTAATGGAGTCAAACCCACGTGGTTTGTATATTTTTTCCTTTAATCTTGGGCATTTTTTTCTCTTTCTGAGACCATAACTTGACTACAGAGCCAATAATCATATAAAAAGTGTATCCGTAAGCTCTGTACAGTTTTATATACATTCGCAATGTACTTTTGCTGCCTTCTAGAAAATTTACTTTGCAACACATTATTGCATAGTTGTAAATAACTTATGCAATATAACATCACTTTCAGTTATGTGTAAGGAAATAAATTAATTTTTAAAAATTACATTTTCTTAAATGTTTTAATTCTGAATGTTGCAATACACAATGTGGTTGCCTTTTATTCAATGTTAGACATTTGTGTGTGTGTGTGTGTGTGTGTGTGTGTTGCATTGAAAATGTCAACACTAATGTGAAAATATTCTTAAGCCATATAATGCTTTTAATTTGGCTTTATTAGTTGAAGCTTTAATTTTGTACCATCATAATAAAACAATGATTAGATTCAAATAAAATTTCTCATCATATATCACCTTAATAGTAATAAAAACATCTAAGTATTACTTATAAGGAGATATATATGAAGACAGAAATATATCCATAAATTTTTAACATATTCAATTATTACAACAGTAATATATGGTCAATAATAATAATAGCCTTGAGAACAAAAAGAAGCCCTAAAGAAATAAAAGGCTGTAATACTACTATGTAAACCTTACCAATATTAAAATTTTATTTATTATTTCTTTTTAAAAATATGTAAAAATATGTGCAACATTTGTCTATCAAACTTAACCAAACCAAAATATTAATAGTGCTGATGTTAAGAAATTATGTTTGTGGCCGGGCGCGGTGGCTCCCGCTTGTAATCCCAGCACTTTGGGAGGCCGAGGCGGGTGGATCACGAGGTCAGGAGATCGAGACCACGGTGAAACCCCGTCTCTAACTAAAAATACAAAAAAAAATTAGCCGGGCGTGGTGGCGGGCACCTGTGGTCCCAGCTACTCGGAGAGGCTGAGGCAGGAGAATGGCGTGAACCCGGGAGGCGGAGCTTGCAGTGAGCCGAGATTGCGCCACTGCACTCCAGCCTGGGCGACAGAGCGAGACTCCGTCTCAAAAAAAAAAAAAAGAAAGAAACTATATTTGTATATGTGTTTGTGTGTGTGTGTGTGTGTGTGTGAACATATATTTGCCTTAACTAAAATGGCTCAGACCTCTAGGAGGCCTTCTTAAAAGGTAAAGGGAGTCCTCTCCACTCCACCCTCTCCTTCATATATCCTACTTCCTGAAATGAGGCTCTAATCATTGGTTCTGTCAATCACATTGGACAATGAGAATGAAGGCCACATCTGGCCTCCCGCTCCTGGGACTGTTTGAACTCTACATACAACATTTATAAAGTTTTATATGTGTATATTTTATATAATCTACATATATGTATTATATAGATGATAATTCTCTCTTTTCATTTCTCTGTATATCCTCTAATCCTAAATAAACAGCTCTGATATGTTATTAGAAAGTAGAGTCTACCCAACCATAACAGAATGTTTATTTTCCTAATGAAATAATTTTATATTATCCTAAATATGAATTCATGAGATCATCATTTTTAGGCTACATTTTTTCCAAAATGTTAACTCGCCATTTAAGATATTTGGTAATAATTTTAATCTCATTCAACTTCCAGTCTTAATCATTTTGACTTCAGCCATATAAGTTGGTATAGCTCTCATCCATTAGCAAATTATGAAAATATAATTATCCCTGCACAGTAATCACTATTTTAATGTTATTTTTGCAGCTGTGCTAATATGCATTTATGGATTTTTGAGTTTATTTGTTTTTTCTCCTATGGAGAAAGGCGCACAAGCTTGATAAGTTATAACAGGAAACATGTCAGTTCTCTAAATATACACACACACACACACACACACACAAGATTCAAAAGAGTATTCTGTTTCCTTGAGGACTTGCACCCCAAAAAAATGCACTTCCTCAGTCAAATATGATTAAATCCATAACTCACTGAACAGCATTACTTGATGTATCTTCCTCAAAATATAATGAAAACCTCCCTTCATATAAAAACTCTAAATGATACTCTATTTAATGGTTAAAGAGACGTCTAAGAATTTTAATACCTCTGAAAATAACAAATCCATTAAAGAACTTGACAGCACTTACAAGTTAATAACTATAATTCAAAAAATTAGACTTGATTAAGTGATAATAGATATCATTGATCATTCAATTCATTGTCGATTCTGAGATTTATTAAATTGTTTATATTGTTAACAGTTATTAACATTGTAAATAACACAAACCCAAGTGACTATTTTATCATTTAAATCCCCACAATAAACAAAATCATTCCTACTCAAATGCCAGGTTGTTTCAATGGAGATAAAGTAATCTCTCAAAAATCTTAGTGGGCACATTTGTTTTCTAATGAGAATTATCATTATGTATTTTTAATTGTGATATATTTATCACTATCTCAATGATGTCATTATCCTACAATTTTGATTATAGATAAAACCTTTTGATTATCGTACAGGACTCCATCAACTCCAACTTCCTGTTCAATTATTGAAAACAATCTTAAAACCATGTAGAAGCTAATTATAAGACAGCATGAATAGCCAGAATTAATATAAATAATATCAATGGTTCATGTTCTCACAGCGTGATTCTGTTAAACACTTACTATAAATAACCACATAGTTTATTTTAAGTGTTAATGGGAAAATGTGCTTATAGAATGATTTCCTGTATTATAAAATTACAAGCAAATCATTCCACCTTTCTGTACCATTCTGCTGCAACTGAATTAAAGCTCACTTTCTCCATCTATTGTTGCAACACTGAAGTTTATGGATGTCATGTGCATTGTGCTGTAACTACAGAGAGTATCAGGTTAACTAGAAAGAAGATAGCAATTACATAGGTACTTAGTATGGATTCAAGTTCATAAAAATTGTACTTTAGGAAGAAGAAACTGTAACAACTAAGATGATTTTATGATAATAACAAAATTAAAATTCTAAATTATACTTAAAAGAAGTAGCAGGATGCTGGGGAATAAAGATCACTGGCAGCCAAGAAATGTAAATTCATATACGAACAAGCTGTGTGATAAGGGGTAGGCCATTTTAATACTAGAATCTTCAGTTATCATTTTTTCTGTACTATTGGAGAGTTGAGCTAAATTATGTCAATAGAGAAAACAGTGCAAATGAAAGCAATTTCCATATAAATTAACCAAACAAATAAAACAAATAGAGAAAAATAGCAAGATAAAGTTACAAATCACAATAACTTCAAAGGTTGAGATTCCTCAAAGAGATTTTTTTTGCCAGATAGTTTAGTGCCCTTGAAGCCTCAATGAAATTCTAACATTGAACTTAAGGAAAAGAACACCTGAAAAAAAGATTTCTTCTAAAAACAAGGTTTGAAGCTTATACTTAGTATGAAAGATATATAGTAATTTAACATTTATTTAATATATAGGTGCTTAGAATGCATTCATAGATTAGTATTTGTTTAGGCAAGTAAACATTTACTTTAAGTGTTTTACTTCTTATCATTTTAAAAAGATAATTGCATCTCTCAGTCACATTTCTATCTTGCTAATATCTGACTACTGTAGAGTTTACAGCTACTATAAAATATTATGTTTGAATATGTAATATAATAAAATAATTTTTTAAACTAGATTATTTTAAGAACTGATGTAAAAATAGTTTCAACACTAAAAAATATTTTATCTTAGTAAGAAAAGCAAGAAAGAGATATTTCATTTACTAAACATATCCAGTCTTAAATTAATATTTGTTTGTTAAATATTTTTAAATAGCCTACTGAGAAATAATAATATGCATATCAAACAACACAATACAAAATAAATAATAATTTGCAAAGATAAACAGATAGATCAGAAGCCTAAATGAAGAAAGTAGTAATTATATATATCAGTCATTACATAGGAGTAAGGTACAGTATATGTGAAAGATTAGTATGCAGTTTAAATGAATAGAGAGCCAGCCATGGTGGCACATTCCTGCAGTCCTAGCTTCTAGGAGACTAAGGCAGGAGGATCACTTGAGCCCAGGTGTTCAAGTCCAGACTGGGCAATATAGCAAGATCCCACATCTAAAAAAAAAAAGACAGAAAGAAATTCTAGATTCATTCTTACCCCCAAAAGTTGTTTTAATGTTTAAGGAGATATATGAAAAACAATATTGACACAAGAAGTTTCAAAAGAAGTTAGAAAAATTATGGGAGCTAAATTATCAAAAAGAAAGTATCAAAATAAGAAAGTAGAATTCAATATGAAAATATGTATATGAAAAAATGAATTTTTTAAAAAAATTCAAGGCATAAGAACTAAGTATATACACACAGATATACATGTGCTAGATATATATATATATATATACATACACATATATACTTAGTAGAGTATACATAATATACTGTAAAAGCAATATTTAAATTTAGTTTATACATAATTTTACATCTTGGTATATTTATTTAATGCATTCCTGTTTTTAAAAAAATTATGTATAATATTACACAAGGCCATTTTGGATTCTGTTTCCAATCTTGATACCTGTGTGCTTTAAGTATAATCAATTCTATCATTTGTTTCATAATATCTTGTCCCTTTCCTAATATTTTTTTCTAGAAATAGTTCTAGTAATACATAAGACATTATGGTTTGACTTTCAATTTTGACTTTGTCTATATTTAAAAAAAATTTTCTCTATGACAGGGTCAGCAAACTATGGACCGCAGGCTAAATCCAGCCTTTTGCCTGCTTTTGTAAAATTTTATTGGAGCAGGACTTCTAATTTGTTTAAGTATGTTATTAAAAGGGTTAAGTAGTGACAACCGATTTCATATAGCCCGAAAAGGCTAAAATATTACTATTTGGTCCTCCAGAGAAGAAAAAAAAATTTTGTTACAAACTGTTTTAGAAGATTATGCCAATTTTGTTTTCCACCTTCAATTTCTCGTGTTATATTTTTAATTTCCAGGGCATGCTTTGTTTCCTGCTGTTTCTTTCAAAAGCAAGATTTTTCTTGCTTGATGGAAGCAAGTACTTCTAATGTCTCTAAAAAGAGTATTTCTTATATTGTTTAATCTGTTTAATTTTGCTTACATATATTCTGTATCTTCTGACTTATTTTATTTGTTTCATTCTGAATTTAATGTCAGAACTTTTCTTCAAATGGAAACTTTGTTGTTCAGTGCACTCATTAGTAAGAGTGAGGCATTAAGTTCTGATTAAAAACTGTCCGTGTGGGTGTGGATGTGCATGCGAATGTGAGTTGGAGGATTATTAACTAGCACACTTTAGCACAACTGTAGTAAAACTTTTCTTTTTGGAGGGATGAAGGGGAGTGGTATCCAACAATATGTCTTTGTGCTTAGGTACATGTCAATTTCATTATGCCTTCTTTTTTTCTGAGATAATTTCTTTCTGCAAGAGGAGATTCTACCTACTGCAGTCAGTCTGAATGGATCTGAAATTTCGGCTAGGGAAAAGTCAACCATTCTTCACACAGATCACAAAGCTGACCTTAATGCTATCCTCTCCTTCCATATCCACTGACTCTTCATCCTTTCCTCTTCTTGAAGTTGATATACAGTCACTCCATTAAAATATACATATGTAAAAACATATACAAATATATACATTAATATATACTATATAAATTCCATTATGTATAATTATATATTTATGTATATATAAATATATATTTGTGTATATATTGCTCCATTAAAATATATATAAATATATAATTACATATTTAAATATATTATATATTAAATATATAAACATATTTTTCTAATGGAGTGACTATGTATCAACTTCAAAAAGAGCAAAGGATGAAGAGTCAGTGCATATGGAAGGAGAGGATAGCATGAAGGTTGGCTTTGTGATCTGTGTGAAGAGTGGTTGACTTTTCCCTAGCCTGAATTTCAGATCCATTCAGCCTGAACATAGTAGGTAGAATCTCCTCTTGCAGAAAGAAATTACCTCAGAAAAAAGAAGACATAATGAAATTGACATGTAGATCAACACAAAGACATATTGTTGGATACCACTCCCCTTCCTCCTCCCAAAAAGAGAAGTTTTACTATAGTTGTGCTAAAGTGTGCTAGTTAATAATCCTCCAACTCATATTCACATGCACGTCCACAACCACACGAACAGTTTTCAATCAGAACTTAATGCCTCATTCTTAGTACAAAAATACAGACTATAAACCTTCTGAATACTGTTTTTGTTTGGGAGAGTATGTGGTAGAAAGAAGAGAGACTCATGTGAAGATGACTATAGGAATAATTATTTTCTAAAAGAAAGCTTTATGAATGCCTTTGTTTTTGGCACTAAACTGTAGATAAATCTCCAAGGCCTGAGACTTCCAAGGGCGATTGCTTCTGGCGGAGTCTTGGCTTGCTCCTCGATTGCTTGTGATTTGCGTGTGGCTTGGTTATGTCAGCATTTCTTTCTAGAGCACTTAGGCTGCCACTTGTTCCTCTATGTTCATTCAGGTCTGGCCCCACTGTCTGCTTTCCATTATCTAAACATTTGTTGAACAACTTTATCTACTGCCATCCCCTCTCTGACTTTGTTGGAAAAACTTATTATTTTACTGCCATTTTAATTAGCTCTTTAGTTTAAAAGGTAGGGATAAAAGCATCAGTTTAAACCTTACATACTTCTTCTAAAAATAAAAACATCTATAACAGTTTGTATATTACTATATAAGTAAAACAAATTAAAATCAATAACAGCATGGAGAGCAGATTCTGGAAAGATAGGGGTCTGATTATATTTCCACTATGCAAACTTTTGTTTTTGTTTTTTTTGTTTTTGTTGTTTTGTTTTTTTTTTTTTTTTTTTTTGAGATGGAGTCTCACTCTGTTGCCCAGGCTGGAGTGCAGTGGCACGATCTCAGCCCACTGCAACCTCTGACTCCATGGAACAAGCAATTCTCCTGCCTCAGCCTCCCGAGAAGCTGGGACTACAGGTGCCCACCAGCACAGCCAGCTAATTTTTTTTCTTTTTTTTTTGTATTTTTAGTAGAGACGGGGTTTCACCATGTTAACCAGGATGGTCTCGATCTCCTGACCTCGTGATCCACCCACCTCGGCCTCCCAAAGTGCTGGGATTACAGGCGTGAGCCACCGCGCCCAGCCCAAACTTCTTAAACTCAAAGAACCACTGTATCTCCTCTGGACCAACCAGTAACTGTGGTCAGAAGGCAAAGAGGGTGCCTTCGAATTTCTGGGGTCTTAAAGATGAGAGATGTTTTTTTCCTTGGGTAGCTACAAACCTAGAAAGAGAGTGATGATTAGGGGAACCTATGGATTCCAGAGCTGTTCTAGTTAGTATTGAGTTCTGACACTCTTTTTTGTTTGTTTGTTTGTTTTTTTAGACAGAGCCTTGCTTTGCCTTGCTCTGTTGCCCAGGCTGGAGTGCCGTAGTATGATCTCGGCTCATAGCAACCTCTGCCTCCTGGCTTCAACCAATTCTCCTGACTCAGCCTCCCAAGTAGCTGGGATTACAGGCACCCACCACAATGCCCGGCAAATGTTTGTATTTTTAGCACAGATGGGGTTTCACCATGTTGGCCAGGCTGGTCTCAAACTCCTGACCTCAAGTGATCCACCCACCTCTGGCCTTCCAAAGTGCTGGGATTACATGAGTCAGCCACCGCGCCCAGAGGAGTTCTGACGTGCTTAAAGCTTTTGTAGCCTTTGCAACTCTTGTAAGGGAGTGGAACCCTCAGGGTAAGTTTGATTAAAATAAGTGATGCCTAGGAAAATATTTAAATGTATGTGTGTTTGTGTGTGTGTGTGTGTGTGTATGTGGGTGTGTATGTTACAAATGAATATAAGTCTTAAAAGTACCAAAGAGAAGAAATACATTATGGAAAGTCTATTATGGAAAGCGCATAATTGGCAGGGCACAGTGGCTTCTACCTGTAATTTCAACGATTTGGGAGGATGAAGCCAGGAAGGATAACTTGAACCCAGGAGTTTAAGACTACACTGGGAAATACAGTGAGACTGAGTCTCTACCAAAAAAAAAAAAAAAAAATTAGCCAAGCATGGTGGCAGTCACTTGTAGTCCCAGCTACTCAGGGGGCCGAGGTGGAAAGATCACTTAAGCCCTGAAAGTCGAGGCTGCAGTGAGCAGTGATCACGCCACTACACTCCAGCCTGGGTGACAGAGTGAGACCCTGTCTCAAAAATTTAAAAAACAGTGCATGATTATTATCTAATGCTCTGAAATTTAGAATATTTAGAATATCTATGGTTTAGCTGAGAAGAACTGTAAACTAACAATTATACTCCTAGTTAAGGGATATAGGAAAAGGTATTTAGACATCTAAGGATGTAGAAATCTTAATAGTCTTAATATTCCATCAGCTTCCTATTGTTACTTATACTAAATGTGGTATCTGGGGTGCTGGGGCACTATTTCAGTCTTCCTTGTACAATGTTAGCCCTCAGCCCTCCCAGAAACCCCTGCTCCTGCTGTCTTCCCTCTTTTTTGGTAAGTTGTTAAGGCTGATTGCTCAGTACTCGTCTCATGATGGGGAATCTGTGGTGCTTTGTTTCTTCTGGTTCATCCTTCTGTTAGTTTCCTACTGCTACTATAACAAATTATCACAAAAGTAATAACACATTTGTTATTTTACAGTTCTCTATTTTCAAACCCCATAATTAGTCTCACCGAGACTAAAGTCGCTGTGTCAGCAGGACCTAGTTCTTTTTGGAGACCCTACTGAGAGACAGGACTAGCTGGATTTCCTAGGCCAACTAAGAATCCCTAAGCCTAGCTGCGAAGGTGACCATATCCACATTTAAACACAGGGCTTGCAACTTACCTCACAACCAACCAATCGGGTAGTAAAGAGAGCTCACTAACATCCTAATTAGGCAAAAACAGGAGGTAAATAAGTAGCCGATAATCTATCGCCTGAGAGCACAGAGGGAGGGACAATGATCAGGATATAAACTCAGGCATTCCAGTAGGCAACTGGCAACCCCTTTGGGTCCCCTCCTGTTGTATGGGAGCTCTGTTTTCACTCTATTAAATATTGCAACTGCACACTGTCTGGTGCGTGTTTGTTCTAGTTCGAACTGAACTTTCACTCGTTGCCCACCACTGCTGATTGCCTTCGTCTCAGACGCCGCCGCTGACTTCCACCCCACCGGATCTGACAGGGGGTCCACTGCACTTCTGATCCAGCCAGGCGGCGCCCATTGCCACTCGCAATTGTGCAAGAGGCTCGCTATTGTTCCTGTGCGGGCTAAGTGCCTGGGATTTCTCCTGATTGAGCTGAATAGAACTATAACATTCACTGCGTGGCCCAAGATTCCAGTCCTTGGAATCCGTGAGGCCAAGAACCCCAGGTCAGAGAGCAAGACGCTTGCCGCCATCTTTGAAGCCGCCAGCCACCCTCTTGGGAGCTCTAAGAACAAGGACCCCCAGGTAACACTGGGGCGTTGGTCTCCAACTTTTTTGGCACCCGGGACTGGTTTCTTGGAAGACAACCCTTCTATGGACTGCTAGGGGTGGGGATAAGGTTTCACAATGATTCAAGCACATTGCATTTCTTGTGCACTTTATTTCTATTATTTTTAAATACTCACAGTAATGTTGAATAAAGGGGAGCCCTGAGGTTGTTTTCCTACAACTAGACGGTCCTATCTGGGGGTGACGGGAAATAGTGACAGATCAGGTATTAGATTCTCATAAGGAGCTCAACTTAGATCCCTGGCACAGAGGAGTTCACAATAGGGTTCCTGCTCCTATGAGAATCTAATGCATGGCTGATCTGACAAGAGGCGGAACTAGGCTTTGCTCACTCACTTGCCGCTCACCTCCTGCTATGCAACCAGCCCCCCTTACAGGCCACGGATTTGTATTTGTCCATGGCCGAGGGTTTAGGGACTGTTGCTCTAGGAGAAAATTCATTTTCTATCCTTTCCAGTTTCTGAAGGCCACCTATATTCCTTGACTGTAGCTCCTTCCACTATTTTCAAAAGCAGTAGCATAGCATTGACGCATTCGCTTCACTGGCTCAGCTTCTATCATCACATGGCCTTCTCTGTCTTTGACCCTCTTACCTCCCTCCTAGGGGGATTATTGTGACTACATTGGGCTCATGGGTAATCCAGAATAATCTGCCCATCTCAAGGAATTACATCTGCAAAGTTTCTTTTGCCAGTAAGGTGACATAGTCACAGTTTCTGAGAATCAGGATAAGGACATCTTTGGAGGGTGACCTCAATCTTAGGCAGGTCCTGTGAACTTGGGCCTTGTGGATGGTGCCTTCTCAGCATTTATATCCCTCTTCCTCTTGGCAGTCAAATTTTGCATGTTGTCTATGGTGGTTTGGGGCAGAAAGGGATTTTCTTTTTTACCCTTACCCCAATGGTGCAGATCTTCTCCTTTGAATTGGTGCAGAATCCTGAGCTCATGATGTTGTCTCTTTCTCTCATTTTAAGCTTCTCCTGCAAGTAGTGGATCTTTGTCTGAGTCCTGGGAGGGAAAGAGAGTTTTCCACACCTCCCACAGTAGCAAATATATTTTTGTTTCTACCTTTCTCCCTAAAGCAGCGTGTGTTTCACAAATAGAGAGGAGGGAGGGTTTGCTGACCATTCCCTGCCAGCTCAAATTTTTTGATTCATATGAAAGAAAAGTACAGGGGAACAGGTGGTGGTTTGCTGTTCCATAGTTGCACCTCATCACCTCCAACATGGTACATCTCCAAGGCAAAGTTAGGGCTGAGGGAGTGGAATTCTCTTTGGTCCCCTATCTTGAGTCACATTTTTAAAACATTGGCCCTATTAACATGTTGAGCCAGATAAATCTTCTGTTGTGAGGTGCTGTCCTGAACATTTTAGCATATTTAACACAATCCCTGATCTCTACCTACTAGATGCTAGGAGTACTTTTTATTGATTATCTATTCCTAGATAACAAATTACCACAAATATAGGGCCTTAAACACACACGCACACACACACACACATATTTATTATGTCACAGTTTCTGTAGGTGAGAAGTCTGGGCATGGATTGATTGAGTCCTCCGCTCATGGCTTATAAGACTACAGTCAAAGTGTTGGAGTGGCTAGGTTCTCATCTGCAGCTCAGGATCCTCTTTCAAGTTCACATAGTTATTGACAGAATGCAGTTCCTAGCAGTTATCGACCAGAGACCCTCAACTCTATAAACTGCTCATAATTCCTTGTCATGCAGCTCTCTCTGTGTGCTGTTCATATCATAGCAGCTTGCCTCTGGAAGGCAAGCAAGAAAGAGAGACATTCACTCTCTTGGTGATATGGTTTTGACTTGTATCCCCACCCAAAGGTCATCTCAAATTGTAATCCCCACAATCCCGATGTATCTGGGGAGAGATCTGGTGAGGGGTAATTGGATCATGGGGGTAGTTTCCCCCATGTTGTTGAGTGAGTTCTCGGGAGATCTGATGGTTTTATAAGGAGCTCTTCCCCACCTCACTCCACACACTTTTCTCTGCTGCTGCCATTTGAGGTCTAAACTTGCGTCCCCTTCATCTTCTGTCATGATTGTAAGTTTCCTGAGGCCTCCTCAGCTATGCAGCACTGTGAGTCAATTAAACATCTTTCCTGTATAAATTACCCAGTCTTGGTTATTTCTTTCTAACAGTGTAAAAGTGGACTAATGAAGTAAATTGATTCTATGGAGAGTGGGGCACTGCTATAAAGATACTTGGAAATGTGGAAGATACTTTGCAATTGCGTGACAGGCAGAGGCTGGAACAATTTGAAAAGCTCAGAAGAAAATAGTAAGATGTGGGAATGTTTAAAACTTCTTTGAGACATGTTGAATGGTTTTATCCAAAATGCTGATAGTGATATGGACAATGAAGGCCAGGTTGAAGCGGTCTCAGATGGAGATGAGGAATTAATTTGGAACCGGAGCAAAGGTCACTCTTGCTATGATTTAGCAAAGAGTGGTGGCATTTTGCCCCTGCCCTAGAGATGTGTGAAACTTTGAACTTGATAAAGATGATTTAGAGTATTTGGTGAAATAAATTTATAAGCAGCAAAGCCTTCAAAAATTGACCTGGGTCCTCTTAAAAGCATTCAGTTTTATGCATTCACAAAGAGATGGTTTAATATTGGAACTTATGTTTAAAAGGGGGGCAGAGCATACAAGTTTGGATAATGTGCAGCCTGATGATGTGATAGAAACGAAAAACCAATTTTCTGGGGAGAAATTCAAGCCAGCTCTAGAAATTTGCATAAGTGACTAGGAGTAGAATGTTAATCACCAAGACAATGGGGAAAATGTCTCTGAGGCATGTCAGATACATTCAGCCCAGCCCCTCCCATCATAGGCTCAGAGGCCTAGGAGAAAAAATGCTTTTGCAAACATGACCCAGGGACCCACTGCTCAGTGCCCTGCATCCCAGCCATTTCAGCTTCAGTTGTGGCTAAAAGTGGCCAAGATACAGCCTGAGCTTTGGCTTTAGAGGGTGAATGCCCCAAGATTTAGTGTCTTCCGTGTGGTGTTGATCCTGCAAGTGCACAGAAGTCAAGAATTGAGGTTTAGGATCCTCTGCCTACATTTCAGAGGAGGGATGGAAATGTTTGGCAGGCAGAAATTTGCTTCAGGAGCAGAGCCCTCATGGGGAACCTCTGCTAGGGTAGCATAGAGGGAAATGTGAGGTTGGAGCCGCTACACAGAGTTCCCACTGGAGCACTGCTTAATGGAGCTGTGAAAAGAGGACCACCGTCCTCCAGACCCCAGAATACACCATGCATGTAGAAAAGGCACAGACACTCAATGCCAGCCTTTGAAAGCAGCTGGTAGGGTAGCTGTACCCTGCCAAGCCACAGGAGCAAAGCTGCTCATGATCGTGTGAG
This sequence comes from Hylobates moloch, assembly GCF_009828535.3. Lineage (NCBI taxonomy): Eukaryota > Metazoa > Chordata > Mammalia > Primates > Hylobatidae > Hylobates > Hylobates moloch. The sequence goes on along the minus strand of NW_026652292.1, from coordinate 24,142,665 downwards.
CCCACCTCTTACATCAGCGTGACCTGGATGTGAGATATGGAATCAAAGAAGATAATTTCAGAGTTTCAAAATTTAATGACTGCCCTGCTGGATTTTAGACTTGCATGGGGCCTGTAGCCACTTTGTTTTGGCCAATCTCTGCCAGTTGGAACAGGTGTATTTACCCAATGTCTGTAGTTCAATTGCATCTTTGGAAGGAAGTAACTTGTTTTTTATTTTACTGGTTCATAGCTGGAAGGGACTTGCTTTGTCTCAGATAAGATTTTGAATGTGGACATTTGAGTTAATGCTGGAATGAGTTAAGACTTTGAGGGACTGTTGGGAAGGCACGATTGTGTTTTGAAATGTGAGGATGTGAGACTTGGGTGGGGTCAGGGGTGGAATGATATGGTTTGGATTTGTGTACCCACTCAAACCTCTACTTGAATTGTAATCCAAATAATCCCTGTGTGTCTGGGAAGAGAACTGGTGGGAGGTGACTGGATCATGGGGACAGTTTTCCCCATGCTCTTCTCATGATATTGAGTGAGTTTTCATGAGATCTGATGGTTTTATAAGGGGTTCTTCCACTTTGTTTCACAAGCTTCTGTCCATTGCTGTCATGTGAGAAGATACAAGCTTGCTCCCCTTCACTTTCCACCATGATTGTAAGTTTCCTGAGGCCTCCCCAGCCATGCTGAACTGTGAGTCAGTTAAACCTATTTCCTTCATAAATTACCGAGTCTCGGTTATTTCTTAAAGGCAGTGTGAAATGGACTAACACACTTGGTTAATATGGAGACTTATGTAATGAAACATTGTCATGAAAGTGAAATCTCATTTCCCTTGCCACACTGCTTGCTAAAAACAAACACAGGTCTCACTCTCACTCAAGGCAGAAAGGTGATAATACACAGGTGCAGATCAGTGGGGATGATATTTCCTGTGGTGTTATGATATATATTGATTTTCATCTATGGTTTCTGGCTTATAACTACAAAAGCCCTTGTTCCAGTCTTTTGTTATAATGTTGGGTGTGTTAGCCTCAGAATGGGCCTCTGACCCTGTTCTGCCCTCCTGTGACCTTCTCTGACCCTCCTCTGACATTCATCTGCCCCAAGGCAAGACTTTAATGTTACCCTGCCTTTCTAATTGCTGGTCTTAAGACCCTCCACTGAGAATCTCTCACCCTATACTGTTGGGGAAGGAATGATGATGCCATGAAGCTTCCACAACAACCAAAGAAGTATTCAGAGAGCTTCTGGATAGCTGAACGTGTGGAAGTTCCTGGAGGGTGGCCTGCCTGAGGAGGGCGTGGAAGCTTAGCGCCTCTTCCCACATATGTATCTCTTCATCTGTATCCTTTATAATAAATTGGCAAACGTTAAGTATTGCTGTAAACCACTCCAGAAAATTAATTGAACTCAAAGAGGGTATGATGGGAACCCCAACATGAAGCCGGTTGGTCAGTAGTTTCAGAGGACTGGACTTGTGGAGTCCAGTGGAAAAAAAAACACACACATATGGTCACAGAAGTCTTCTATGTTGATGAATGTTGCAATGAGAGAGTATAAGAAAATGCGGTTAAAGAGAGTTTTTCCTACATACTCCTCATCCCTAGTTGTGAAAACTAAAAATGTATTCAGACATTGTGAATGGACCCTGAAGAGTAAAATTACCCTGGGTTGAGAACCATTGATCTGACTTAATACATTTGGTCATTTGGACTCATAATTAAGCTGATTTATTTTTAATGGCTCTTCTTCTTCTTTTTATGGCGAAGATAAAGTAGCTTATGTATTCCATCTTATATTCCATCTCTCCTCTGAGGGATTTGTCACTTGGAATTCAGTTTACTTGCTTTCCTGTGACCTCAATTGGATGGTGGCTTCAATATATATATATGATATTGTATATAATCTAGAGTTTATCATTCCTAATAAAGGACCAATATTCCCCTGTGACTTTCTGTATCCTATAGCAGTGGATATATCCTATAGCATATCTTAAAAATATGGCTAAGTATTTCTTCAGAGTATTGCAAGAACAGAGTAATACTGAGGCCATATCAAGACATAATCCAAAGGTAGCCATCTACAATACAGGCAGCAGCCCATTAGAAACCAACCAATGGCACCTTGATATTGGACCTAGCCTCTAGAAATGTGGGAAGATTTCTGTTGTTTAAGCCACCTACTCTATGGCATTTTGTTATGGTAGCTCAAGCAGACTAATACAATGTTGAATGTGAATATCTAAAGTATTTGTATATAAAAGTGTTGCATTATAGTAATATTGTATAAGTCCATTTTCACACTCTGATAAAGACATACCTGAGACTGGGCAATTTACAAAAGAAAGAGGTTTAATGGACTTACAGTTCCATGTGGCTGGGGAAGCCTCACAATCATGGTAGAAAGTGAAAAGCATCTCACATGGTAGCAGACAAGAGAAGAGAGCTTGTGCAGGGAAATTCCCCCTTTGAAAACCATCAGATCCCATGAGACTTATTCACTATCACTAGAGAAGCATGGGAAAGACCTGTCCCCATGATTCAATTACCTCCCACCGGGTCCTTTTCACAACACATGGGAATTCAAGATGAGATTTGGGTGGGGAAACAGCTAGACCATATAAAATATCTATATGAATACTGGTATTTCTCAGCATATTTTTTATTTCTTTGAAAAAGTTAAGACTTTTAATATTTTTCATGTTCATGAACATTTCCTATAATGTTGTTTTAGATGAAGGCCTAGATTTATCAATTTGCATATGTGTATCTCACAAAGTTTCCCAGATTTTTCTAGCCATTAGAAATGTCCATACATACTAGAAAACTTGTAACTTAAGAACACATTGAAACCACTCAGAAATAAAAAAGATCAGAAAATGTGTTATGTTACTAATATTATCATGTAGAACAGAATAACTGAAATATACTAGGATGAATATTATAAAATTGACTTTCTTTTTGGTCAAAAAAGTGTGTTATTCAACCTAACAGAATAAAAAAGGTTATCTTTCAGTCATAATATTGATGTTACTTTTAAATCATATTTGAATAGGTAAAATTTGAAGCTGAGTATGATATTGCAAATGTAAAAATCTCACAATTTTTCTACCTCAATCCATTATTTTTTTGAAATATCAATGTGATATAATGTTTTAAATATGCCTTTTTAGGCATATTTAAAATTATTACTATTTTTCTTATACATTGCTTTGGAGTCAATGTCTGCAATCACAAACTGGGGCAGTGTTAATTACAGGAAAGGTAGAATAGAAACAAGCATGGGATTTGAATGTAGACACAGATGAATGAGAAAGTGGCATGATACAAATTAGCAGATCTCTGCTTCATTCTTTTAGAATACCTATCTTCTTATTTCATTAATCTTTATTCTTTTTTCATGATTCCTGTAATGCTTTTTCTGCCATTGATTTACTTTTTCCTGTGTTATACTAACAAAAAAAGTTACATCAAATATTCATTGTATTATCTGAGTAGCTGCAACTTACAGTATTCGCTGTGAAGCCTGAGCATGATAGAATATTATTTTATCCCTTTTTTTGTTTCTCTCTTTATCACTATCCTCTTTCTTTCCTTGGAGCTCAAACCATAAAGCCCATTTGTTAGTGTCTTTCCTAAGGCAACAACTTTCAGTTTCAAGCTGATGTTATCTGTGCCACTGCCTTTTTCCATCATAATATACTGAATTAGTTTCAAATTGGCTGAAAACCTCTTGTTGTCTGTTCCTGTAACTGAACTTCCAAGAACCCATCAAAATTTTTTTATTCTTCCTAGTGAGAACTAACCCTTGGGATTTGTTCTCCTTGAGCCTTTACATTTATTTTGTAAAGGTTTTCCCCTACAGTGGTTTATACCTTGGCGGACCCAGATTTATGGTAGAGTTAACATTCTTGTCACTTTCCTTATGGTATTTCTTTCTTACTGTACTGAAAATCCAATAATAAAAAACTTATTTTTATTTAAATAAGTATTTACAGACTCCAGACAATGAGAAAATTGAAAATAAAATTATTCTTAACCCTGATTCACATTATTAATCCTAAATATCGACACAAAGTTTTTTTAATTTTTGTTTATAGTTTTTAGCATATCTATCTTCTTTATTTAAAAAGATAACATAATTTTACCTAACTATATAGATTTCTTGATACCCCTTTTATTAAATAAATTAAGATTTCTTCTTAGATTCTACTCTTAGATAAGATTTTTTTTAACAACATCATCTTTGGTCATTCTAAAATGCGTTGTTAAAAACAACTGAATGCTATCCTGAGGAGGAGGGAGTGCATAGTGCGTGACTGCTTTTGCCTCAATGTTGGTGAGTCTTGATAGACCACTGGACATGTTGAGACCATGTGAATTTATAAAATGACTAACCAAAAATAATGGATATTTTGTGAGATTTATTCTTCCATCCAAGGATGAAAGACATTTGATCCTGGTGACTGTAACATACTGAACTTCTGCAACAATGTCTGATATCCAAGGATAATAAAATGAAGTAAACAAATAAAACTCTTTAACCTGATGCCATAATTAAAGAAGCTCAGATTTTTCAGCTCCTGGACTCTCAGATAACACAGTACTCCCGTGAATTTTGGCAGATTATTTTGGTATGAATACTTTAGTACTGACTTCGAGCTATACTTAATATAAAATAATATGTCAAATAAAAACAACTCTTCGCTTCCAGTGAGTAAAAAGATTTTTGCATTCACATTATGGTGAAAAATCTTACTACAGAGAGTGCTGGCAGAGCCTGAGACAAGCATTTGTCTAGGAAAGTAACAAATCAATGATATTTTGACTTCAGGTTTGACCTCATTTAGCATAATCCATTTTCATCTTCTCTTAACCACTGTGAAAGATAAAAGAGTAAGAGAAAGGGAAGTTAAAAGTAGAGGCAGTCCTCTATAAGAAAATGAGTACTATATTGAATTCAATGTGCAATCACAGGCTTTTGCTTATCAAAGGAGAAGACACTCAAGGGTTGCATGCATGCCAAGGTGAGAAATGTCTCTTAGTTTGCCATTAACTAATGGCTTAAAGAAAAACATGAGCTTAAGGCCTAAGATTATACATCTATCTCTGAATCATTCTCCATGTAAGGTACTTCCACTCCTATGAATTTGGAGCCAAAATATCTCCAGCAATATTCAAACTCCAAACATCATTGTATCAAAACATATCTATATCAATGTCTATATCTGGAGAGTGGGGTTATAATCAGAGAGAAGGCCTGGAATCAGTGAAAGTGTCTTGTTGATTGTGCAGTAAGCTTTCTACATTGATGAGAATTCTGTCTCTTTTATAGCAATTGCGAGAGGCACAAACAATAAGTAGAACTTTCTCATCAAATATATTTCATAGTTGTAGTTTCCTTTCTGCCTGTTAATACACTCTTGCTTTCAAACAATAGGATGTTGCTATTCCCACAATACACAAGATCTACAAACTTCCAACTATAGCACATTTTATCCTTCTATTTTGATTGTTCTCAGAGTTGTTTCGTGCTGTGTATAGGTGGGGTGGAGGGCTTTTTTTAATAGGAAATTATAAAAACAACCTAGCTTCTATAGAAAAGTAATGTTTGTAGAATAGTGTTCAAATATTTTAGTTAAATTGAGTTTTTGGAAAAAAAATTAATAAAGTGTATGTGGGAAATGCATAAGCAAAATGTTTTACATTAAACAATTGACTTTTGGAATCCTGATTTTTAATCATTGTGGTTATAAGTCCTGTATCATACCATTTTTAAATAGCACATTTAACCCAAAGTAAGAAACAAATATTATCAGATTTTATTTATTCTAGTCATCTCAAAATATTTATTTAAAATGCTATTAAATTTAATTGCTTAACCTCAGTGGACAATAAAAAATACGGTTGAGTCAAACCGTATCAATATGTTACAGTAGGTAGTCAGACAGACCTCAGCAGGGTAGGAGACCCCATTACCATCACCACCTACCAGGAATGTCAGGAGACCAACAGGTGATCGTCAAGTGGTTGTTACATGATTCCTCCAAAATAATAATTGGTCACAGCTAACACCACGGAGCAGTCCCCCAGTAGATAGATAAAAAAAAAAAAAAACTGAAACTGTTGATCAACAGCTTCCTGATAAGATCTCAGGAGTCGGGCAAATGGGCTCAAGCATGTACATTAAGAGGCAAAGTGGCAGAGTTTAACTGGTATGTGACCTTCTAGGGAGATTCAACTGGTAAAGAAAGAATGTGTCAAGTGAGCATTCATACAACTCTAGTAAACACACTGTGCACGTGGCCCCTCCCACTGAGCATGTGAAAACCTGCCCCAAAGGAAGAGTCAGGGGAAAAGGAATGTAAGACCCCAGAAGCATGCCAACAGATAAAACCCCAAGCCAAGCCGGGCACAGTAGCTCATGCCTGTATTCTCAGCACCTTGCAAGGCCACAGCAGATGGATCCCTTGAGGTCAGGAGTTTGAGACATCCTGGCCAACACGGTAAAACCCCGTCTCTACCAAAAATACAAAAATTAGCTGGCTGTGGTGTCATACGCCTGTAATCCCAGCTACTTAGGAGACTGAGACACGAGAATCACTTGAACCCAAGGAGGTGGAGGTTGTAGTGAGCTGAGATTGCACCACTGCACTCCAGCCTGGGTGACAGAGTGAGACCTTGTCTCAAAATAATAATAATAATAATAATTATTATTGGAGGCAGAGTTTGCTCTTGTTGCCCAGGCGGGAATGGAACATCTGTCACCTCACCCGCCTCCAGTTGGAATTGTCCACACTCCGTATCGGTTATATGTCGGCCAATTTTGTATTTTATAGAAATGGGTTTTCTCATGTTGGTCAGGTTGGTCTGGAATCTGATCTCAGCCGACCACCTCGTAAAGGCTTGAGCCACCATGCCCAGCCAAAATAATAATAATAATAATATATTAAGAAACACAAGCCAAAATGTCAAATAGCGCACTTGATCTCTCAAGTCGCCAACTTGGCCCTCTTCTGAGGGGACTTTACTTCCTTTCATTCCTGCTCTAAAGTTTTTAAATAAACTTTCACTCTTGCTCTAAAACTTGCCACATCTCTCCTCCTGCCTTGTGCCCTTAGGTGGAATTCTTTCTTCTGAGGAGGCAGGAATTGAGGTTGCTGCAAGCCCATAAGGATTCATGGCCAGTAACATACTGTGGTGCCACATGACTCAGATACATTCCACTGCTAACAAATATAATGCTAAAAGCTCTAAAGACATATTTATCTTAATCAAAGCAACAATATTCTTATTTAACAAAGATTACTCAAGTGATGTGAAGTGGAAAAAATATTTAGGTCAGTGCTTAATTTTGTTGAGATAGTAGTTTATTTTTATAAACCAATTAAATTCACCTAAAATTTAGTTTGCCAATACCATTAAAAGAAAAATAATCAAACACATATATTATAAATGAAGACAGACAAATATATAGACAAACAGATCTTACAGCTTTTTTTGTACAATTTTAGCCGCATGCCAGGTACAATAATACAAGCACACTAATCTTTAAAAACAAAATCTGTATCAACATTGTTTTTCTGGTCAATTGAATAATAGTTCCTGCCCAAATGGCTAAAGCTTTTTACTAACATTTGTGGAAAAGACTTTTAGATTTTTTATTACCCTAATTTTAAAATATCTTTTTTTCTTCTTCTTTTGCTAAAGTTATCTCTCTAAATCTGATTTTAAAAGGAGAGTTATCAGGTCCTAAAGAAGGCAAGGTAGAAAATTATCATCTAAAAGACACAGATCTGAGTTATCAGGTTCAAATTCCGTTGCTTGCCTAAGCCAAAAAAGGAGACTATATGTAAAGGCCCAGTTAAGACAGGACAACAAGGAAAAATACCTTAAAGGTCAAGTTTGTTATGTGGTTTGGATATTAACAGCATGCCTTACTTAATTTTTTTTCTGAGTTTTTGGCATAAAACCCATCAACAGAAGGTATTAACTAACAATTCTTCAATGCAATATCTTGTAAATCAAGACAAGGGGTCACTAATTCTGATACTATTATACATTCACACACCACAATGTAGTCTTCACCTGCATCCTGCAGAGGAAGCTGAGTAGCAGGGGTAAATTGCAATGTTTTGGATAGATATTAGAAGACAAAGGAAAGTTTTCATAAGATGTTAGTCTACTTGCTGAAAGATACTGAGTTTGTCTGGTTCAATCAGACTTTTCCACAACACATGGATCATACGAGAAAAGTTCGTTCTCTAAAACTAGCTCAGATGATAACTCTACTAATTTGACTGTTGCTTCTACTGCTGTAAAACAGTTAGGTTATGTCTTCACTACTGGGTCTAATTGCAGGTTATAAGCTAATATAGTTTCAGTACATGTAGGAAATATTCTTGTTGTATTTTGAGCTGAGTTTTTCACAATATTTCTAAACAAGCTCTGCTATATGAAACTTGCTCATCATTCCTTTGTCTACAAGACCATATACGGACCAATCAATTTTCTGCAGAATAACTTTAGGAATTGGAAATTGAATATAAAAGGTTTTCAGCAGTTCTTACCAATAAAGAATTTTGGGTCATAGCAAAGATTATGACAAGAGAGAGGTGGCCACAAGGGTTTGAAAAGAGGTTTCAGTGACTGAAGGATTCCCATGGGAGAAGCAGAATCAAATAGAAAGATAAAGGGGAAAGGGCCTTTGGGGACATATTTTCACGGGAAAACAGTGCTGGCTTAAAAAATTAATAATTTTTTTAACTTTTTTTAAGGTTCAGTGGTACATGTGCATGTTTGTTATATATGTAAAGTCATGTCATGGAGTTTTGTTATACTGATTATTTTGTCACTCGGGTATTAAGTCTAGTTATTTTTTCTGATCCTCTCCATCCCACCATCATCACTCAAGTAGGCCCCAGTGTCTGTTGTTCCCTTCTTTGTGTCCATGTGTTCTCGTCATTTAATTCCCACTTACAAGAGAGAACATGCAACATTTAGTTTTCTGTTCTTGCGTTCATTTGCTAAGGATGATGGCCTCCAGCTCCATCCATGTTCCTGCAAAGGACATAATCTCATCCTTTGCTGTGGCACATAGTATTCCATAGTGTATATGTACCACATTTTCTTTATTCGTTATTTAAGTCTAACATTGATGGGCATTTAGGTTGATTTCATGTCTTTTCTACTGTCAATAGTTCTGCAGTGAACATAACGTGTGCATGCGTCTTTATGGCAGAACGACTTATAATCCTTTGTGTATATACCCAGTAATGGGATTGCCGGGTCAAATGGTAGTTCTGTATTTTGCTCTTTGAAGAATTGCCACACTGTTTTCCACAATGGTTGAACTAATTTACACTCTTACAGTGTGTAAGTGTTTCCTTTTCTCTGCAACCTCACCAGCATATGTTATTTTTTGACTTTTTAATAAAAGCCATTCTTACTGGTGTGAGATGGTATGTCATTGTGGTTTTGATTTGTGTTTCTCTAATGATCAGTGATATTGAGTTTTTTTCATAATATTTCTAAACAAGCTCCGCTATTTGAGCTGATTGTATGTCTTCTTTTGAAAAGTCATGTCCTCTGCCACTTTTTAATGCAGTTGTTTTCTTCTTATAAATTTGTTTTCTTCTTTTAAATTTGTTTATCTAGCATCTATATCTTTACAGGCACTAGATATTAGATCTTTGTAAGATGCATAGTTTGAAAATATTTTCTCACCTTCTGTCAGTGGTCTGTTTACTTGGTTTTGTTGTGCTGCACCTCTTACTCAGATCTCATTTGTCAATTTTTGCTTTTGTTGTGATTGCTTTTGTCATCTTCATCATCAAATTTTGGCACATTTACTATGTCCAGAATGGTACTGCTTAGTTTGGCCTCCAGGATTTTTATAATTTTGGGCTTTACATTTAATTCTTTAATTTCTCTTGAGTTGATTTTGTGTATGGTACAAGGAAGGGATTCAGTTTCAATCTTCTGCATATGGCTAGACAGTTATCCCAGTACCATTTATTGAATAGGGAGTCCTTTCTTCATTGCTTGTATTTGTCAGCTTTGTCAAAGATCAGATGGTTGTAGGTGTGTGGCCTTATCACTGGGATTTCAATTCTGTTTCATTGGTCTATGTGTCTGGTTTTGTGCCAGTATAATGCTATTTTGGTTTCTGTAGCCCCATAGTATAGTTTGAAGTGAGATAACATGATGCCTTCAGTTTTATTCTTTTTCCTTAGCATTGCCTTGGCTATTCAGTCTCATTCTTTGGTTCTATATGAATTTTAACATAGATTTTTTTTCTCTAGTTCTGTGAAGTATATCATTGGTAGTTTGATAGGAGTAGCATTGAATCTGTAAATTGAGTTGGGAAGTAAGGCCATTTTAATGTTATGGATATTTCCTATCTATTAGCACGTGGATTCATAAAGTGAGTTCTTAGAGACTTTCAAAGAGACTGACTCCCACAAAATAATAGTGGAAGACTTCAACGCTCCACTGACAGCATTAGACAGATCATTAAGGCAGAATATTAACAAATATATTTAGGACCTGAACTCAACATTGGACCAAATCAAACTGATAGACTTCTTCAGAACACTGGCCTCAGAACAGCAGATACAGATTCTCCTCATCATGATGTGGCACATACTCTAAAGCTGACCATGCAATTGGATGTAAAAGAATCCTTAGCAAATATAAAAGAACTGAAATCATATCAAACATACTCTTGGACCACGGCACAATAAAAATAGAAATAAAGACTAAGAAAAAGTCATGCAAAACCAGGCAACTACATGGAAATTAAAAAACCTGCTCCTTAAGGACTTTTGGGTAAATAATAAATTTAATGCAAAAATCAGGAAGTTCTTTGAAACTAATGAGAACAAATATACAACATATCAGGATCCCTGGGACACAGCTAAGGCAATATTAAGTGGGAAACTTATAGCACTAAAAGCCCACATCAAAAAGTGAGCAAGATCTCAAATAACAACCTAACATCATAATTAAAAGAACTGGAGAAGCAAGAACAAATAAACCCCAAAGCTAACAGAAGACAAGAAATGACCAAAATCAGAGCTGAACTGAAGGAGACCAAGACATGCAAACCCATTCAAAATCTATCAAATCAAGGAGTTAGTTTTTGAAAAAAAATAATAAGACAGGCCACTAGCTAGATTAACAAAGAAGAAAAGAGAGATGATCCAAGTAAACACAATTCGACATGACAACGGGATATTACCACTAACCCCAGAGAAATGTAAATAACCATCAGACTACTAAGAACGCTTCTATCACTTCTGTATGCACAAACTAGAAAACCTAGAAGAGATAGACAAACTCCTAGACACATCCACTCTCCCAAGACTGAACAAAGAAGAAATTAAAACCCTAAACAGACCAATAATAAGCTCCAAAATTGAATGAGTAATAAATAGCATACCAACCAAAAAAAAAAAAAGGCCTTGGGCAGATGGCTTCAAGACCAAATTCTATCAAATATACAAAGAAGATTTGGTACTGGCTGGGCGCAGTGGCTCACACCTTGATCGCTTGAGGATTGCTTGAGGTCAGGAGTTTGAAACCAGCCTGGCCAACATGGTGAAACCCCATTTCTACTAAAAATACAAAAAATAGCTGGGCATGGTAGCGGGTACCTGTAATCCCTGCTATTCGAGAGGCTGAGGCAGGAGAATCACTTGAACCCGGGAGGTGGAGTTTGCAGTGAGCCGAGATCCTGTCCATCACCAGAAAAAAAAAAAAAAAAAAGCTGATACTATTCCTACTAAAACTATTCCAGAAAATTGAGAAGGATGGACTCAACTCCTCCTTAACTAATTCTGTGAGGCCAGTATCATCCTGATACCAAAACTTAGTAGAGATACAACAAAAACTCCAGATCAATATCCTTGATGAACATCAATGCAAAATCCTCAAAAAAATGTTGGCAAAATGAATCCAGCAGCACATCAAAAAAATATTATTCACCATGATCAAGTAGGCTTTATTTCCATAATACCAGGTTGGTTTAACATAAACAAATCAATAAATGTGATTCATCACATAAACAGAACTGAAGACAATGACATGATCATCTTAACAGATGCAGAAAAGGTTTTCAATGCGTTCAACACCCCTTCACCTTAAAAACTCAATAAACTCGGTGTTGAAGGAACATACCTCAGAATAAGAACAATCTATGAAAAATGCACAGCCAACATCATACTGAATGGGCAAAAACTGGAAGCATTTTCTTTTAAAATCAGCACAAGGTAAGGATAATCTCTTAACACTCCTATTCAACATGGTATTGGAAGTCCTGGCCAGCTCAATCAGGCAAGACAAAAAAATAAAGGGCATCCAAATAGGAAGAGAGGAAGTCAAACTATCCCTCTCTGCAGATGACACAATCATATATCTAGAAAACCCCATAGTCTTGGCCCCAAAGCTCTTTAAGCTTATAAACAACTTCAACAAAGTCTTGGGATGCACAATTAGTGTAGAAATCACTAGCATTCCTGTGTATCAAAAACTGTCAAGTAAAGCCAAGAGCCAAATCAGGAATGCAATCTTTTCACAATTGCCACAAAAAAAATAAAATACCTAGGAAGGCAGCTAACCAGGGAAGTGAAAGATCTCTACAGCCAGAATTACAAAACTCTACTCAAAGAAATTAGATGACACTGGCTGGGCACGGTGGCTCACGCTTGTAATACCAGCACTTTGGGAGGCCGAGGCGGGCAGATCACGAGGTCAGGAGATCGAGACCACGGTGAAACCCCGTCTCTACTAAAAAAAACAAAAAATTAGCCGGGCGTGGCGGGCGCCTGTAGTCCCGGCTACTCGGAGAGGCTGAGGCAGGAGAATGGCGTGAACCCAGTGAGCCGAGATTGTGCCACTGCACTCCAGCCTGGGTGACAGAGCGAGACTCCGTCTAAAAAAAAAAAAAAAAAAAAAGAAATTAGATGACACAAAAAAATGGAGGTAATTCTTGATTCATTTCATCTCTTAGATGTCTCTGCCTGTCAATTAAAAATTGAATCTCATTGTTCTTGTGATTTTTTTAAATCCATCCCTTTCTAATATACTTCTTAAATAAGCAATTTTATACAAATTAAAACTTACCCACTGTGGCTATTGAAATTTTATATTAATTTTGGTAACGTTCATTCATTTCTAAAAAGGCACAAGTCCTGGGCTTATCGATCTTACACATAAAATTGCCGGGAGTTCCAGGTGGAGGAGTTCTAGACTCCTTGGAGCCTGATAAAGCCATGATTCCCTGTGTTCTCATAACTACTGAGCCCACTTCACTTCTTTCTGGTCCAATCAGACTGAGGCCTCCCACTAAAGGACCCAGTACTCTTTCTGCCATGACTTGTAAGAGCTAAATACTCTCTCACAGCTCAAAATCCTGGGTTGAAAAGACGAAAACATAAAAAATAATGAATCAAGGCCCTTATCTGGATCAAATCCAGTTAACTGTTATATCCAACTTGATTCTAAACACAGTTGAGCTTTGGTCAACCCCACTAAGACATCCAGTGCCTCTTAACTGAATCAATTCAGTAAAGTATGAAGAAGAAAATAAAGAAGACAATGAGAAAAAAGGAATACAAGATTTCTCAAATAACCTCAGAGACCTGAAAACACAAAATTAGTGGGGGTCAGGATCAGAGAGAGAACTTAGCCATGCCTGGAGAGATCATGGGGCTCAGGGGGCACTGACGGGTACCTAAATTGGTTGCTAGTTGCTCCTGAGAGTCGTTGAAAGTTCTATTACGGATGCAGTTCCCTACCTCAATCTGTTTTAGAAAAAAAAAAGGTCAAATCGAAGACCAACTAAATTTTACAAAGTTCATTTGAACAATAATATAGTTCTAGAACTGGGCAGCATTTCAGAGCAAAGATGGGTCAGAATGCCCCCACTGACAACACGGTGAGCTGTATTTAAAACAAGAAAAGCAGCAAATGACATACAGTGATGACCTAATAGGTGCAATTCAGCCTTTGCCTTATTTGGGCATAATCTGGCAGCTTTCATCCTGGGACTGGCTGATGTGTCAGCTACTGTGATTGGATGAGACTCAGTTTCTTGGTTACAAAGGTACACTCAGGTTAGGTTACAACTTGCTGACCCATCAAGCTGTATTAGGAGGCCACTTTGGGTCAAATTTTATTACCCAGGTACAGAGGTGCTTTGAGACAAACATAATTCAGTATCTTAACACATGATATTGATTACTGTTGCAGCTCATCTCCTAAAAATATGTAATACATTTTTCATTTTGTATACAGTCCAAATATATTCTTTATCCCTCTCACATAGAAAATGCCTAATTGGTAGTCAGCCCTCATATGACTATCATGCACCATTTGTAAAAATTTGCGTTATTATTCCATAACATTGACCCTAAGTTATTCCCGAGAGGTAAACATTAGTAACTCCATTTTACTACTCAGCAATTATTCAGATTATACTGTAATAAATATCAAAACTAGAATTAGAGTCAAATGAACTTCCTAGAAAACATGTTTCCAAACTTCAGTAGTTTCATTAATTTGCTTTCATAAACTTGTTCATACTCAAATACTAAATTAACACATTGTGGTAAAGGAAATAGCTTTGTTTTTCTCCCTCACTTATACTTCTTAATAATGCTATGTCTTAATTAGTGTTTGTAGCCTGTGAAAACAAATTGGTCAGCAGTATATTGAGTTATGTATCATTGAGCCTGTAAATTACATCTAGCAGTTGGACAATAACCTTCTAATACAAATATGTGGTAGTATTTTTATTGATAAAATTTTAAAATTATAGAAATAAAATTCAGTCCTTGCCCACGCCTATGGCCTGAATGGTATTGCCTAGGTTTTCTTGTAGGATTTTAATGGTTTTAGGTCTAACATTTAAGTCTTTAATCCATCTTGAATTAATTTTTGTATAAGGTGTAAGGAAGGGATCCAGTTTCAGCTTTCTACATATGGCTAGCCAGTTTTCCCAGCACCATTTATTAAATAGGGAATCCTTTCCCCATTTCTTGTTTTTGTCAGGTTTGTCAAAGATCAAATAGTTATAGATATGTGGCATCATTTCTGAGGGCTCTGTTCTGTTCCATTGATCTATATCTCTGTTGTGGTACCAGTACCATGCTGTTTTGGTTACTGTAGCCTTGTAGTATAGTTTGAAGTCAGGTAGCATGATGCCTCCAGCTTTGTTCTTTTGGCTTAGGATTGACTTGGCAAAGTTCAACCATTGTGGAAGTCAGTGTGGCGATTCCTCAGGGATCTAGAACTAGAAATACCATTTGACCCAGCCATCCCATTACTGGGTATATACCCAAAGGAGTATAAATCATGCTGCTATAAAGACACATGCACACGTATGTTTATTGCGGCACTATTCACAATAGCAAAGACTTGGAACCAACCCAAATGTCCAACAACAATAGACTGGATTAAGAAAATGTGGCACATATACACCATGGAATACTATGCAGCCATAAAAAATGATGAGTTCGTGTCCTTTGTAGGGACATGGATGAAACTGGAAAACATCATTCTCAGTAAACTATCGCAAGGACAAAAAACCAAACACCGCATGTTCTCACTCATAGGTGGGAATTGAACAATGAGAACTCATGGACACAGGAAGGGGAACATCACATTCCGGGTACTGTTGTGGGGTGGGGGGTGGGGGGGGGTGGGGACATCATTAGGAGATATACCTAATGCTAAATTACGAGCTAATGGGTGCAGGAAATCAACATGGCACATGGATACATATGTAACAAACCTGCACATTGTGCACATGTACCCTAAAACCTGAAGTATAATTAAAAAAAAAAAAAAAAGAAATAAAATTCAGTCAAACTATAGAATAAAAGTTCTTTTATAACCATACCATTTGCAGTCAAGTTCATATTCTGATATATTTTCTTTATTTATTGTTATTATTATTTTTTCCTGAGACAGAGTCTTGCTCCGTCACCCAGGTGGACTGCAATGGCACGATCTCGGCTCACTGCAACCTCCGCCTCCAGGGTTCAAATGACTCTCCTGCCTTATCCTCCTAAATAGCTGGGATAACAGGCACCTGCCACCAATCCCAGCTAATTTTTGTATTTTTAGTAGAGACGAGGTTTCTCCATGTTGGCCAGGCTGGTCTCGAGCTCCTTATCTCAGGTGATCTGCCCACCTCAGCCTCCTAAAGTGCTAGGATTACGGGTGTGAGCCACCATGTCTGGCTGTTGTATTTTAATTATGTATAAATTGCTTTTGAATTTGCATTACTAGAGCTGCAGCTTATTTTTTACCTCAATAATTATGGTGATGTGATTATAGATCTTTTAGTCCCCCTCATTAGAAAATTATGCATTTTTAAAGGATAATTTTAGTTAAGTAAGAGAAGAAAACAACACCTGATTTTAAAAAGAAATAATATATCTTCCAGTCAGTATATTATTTTTCTTGTGCATTCTTTTATTTCCACACAAACCGTAAGATGATTTTTAACTTGAAATTTTATATTGAGGGTCTTCTCAATTGTTAGTTTTTATTGTGGAGCCTATTGAACTTCTATGAATAGCTTACTCTTCTCAGTAATCATACTGTTTTGTTAGTGACTTCAAGTCTGAGTTTTTCCAACATTTTATAAAATCTTAGGAGGGTTTGACAATGTAATTATTTGTACTATTACCATTACATTTACTTTCACATTAAAAAACTCTTAAGAGACATTTACAATTGAAGATTTAATTGATCTTTGATCTTTGTATTAAAATCTATGGCCTAATTTACTAAATTAAGTTTAATCTCAGTTATTAATTTCAGAGTCTTGCTCTGTCACCCAGGCTGGAGTGCAGTGGCATGATCGTGGCTCACTGCAGCCTCTACCTCCCTGGACTCAAGCAGTCCTCTCACCTTAGTCTCCCGTGTAGCTGGAACTACAGGAATGTGCTACCATGCCCAACTAATTTTTAAATTTCTGTAGCTGTGGGTTCTTGCTTTATTGCCTAGGCTGGCATTGACATACTGGCCTCAGGGATCCTGCTGCCCCGGCCTCCCAGTGTGGGATTATCGGTGGGCCAGCAATCATTAATTTCTACATTACACATTTTGATGACTCTTGTTTCTACTCAATACTGAATACTTCCCAGCCATTAACTCTTCGATAGAGTCTTTTTCTCATGCTTTCATTATTTTCTGTTGTTGTTTTTTAGATGCATGTCTACACTTTTGACTCTACCCTCCACATCTCTTACCCTGTCTCTTATATTTTCAATTTCCTTTTCTCTCTGTCTTATTATGATTAGTTTCTTCCATCAGTACTTGTATTCTGTAATTCTCTCATTGAATGTATCTAATCTACTTTCTATAACTTCTTTTGAGGTTTTTGTCAGTACAAACACACTTTTTAAGATTTCTGCTTTGTATATTTTATATCTATTATTTTTAGTTTCATAATTAATTCTAGGTGTCTTATTCATTTCTTGTTTCTGATTATGAAACTTTATGTATTAGAAAACTACTCATACAGTGGCAATTATTATAGGTCTATTAGTTTGAATAATCCATTTTTATTAGGTTTTCTTGCTTTCATATATGTGTCACAAATTTTTGGTAGCTTGTTTGAGAGCTTATTGGGAATGAGAGAATTTATTGTTTTTTTTCTTCTCTTAATAGATTCAATACTTTCCAAAGAAAAGCTTTATTCAATCCACCATCTGATTCAGAGTTCATAGATTAGAACTAAAATGTATACTAATATATCTGAGAACTTGGCCTCTGACTTTTGCAGTTCTCATGTTTGGGTCTTAATATGGCAGTCTATTTGCTGGTTAGGTGGAAAACTGGTTTCCTCCCTCTACTACATACAAGAAGCTCATTTTCTATAATTAGCCATTCAGTATGGTGAGGATTTATTGTTCAAGAGCTTAGTGTTAAGTCAAGTTAACTGGCTTTACTTGGGGAATATGTCTTTGGTTTTCTCTCATATTTTGCCCAGTAATTTAAAATTTCTTCTTGGATTCTAGTGCAAAAAAAATTTGTGTTCTCCTGTTAGTTGATGAAGATTTTAATATTACCTAGGCTCAATTCTGCATATCTTAAAAATTGTCCCATATATTATTAGCATGTATTTAAAACAGATAAATATAAAATATCACACATATTATTTTTTGATGTTTTCATGACTTTTTAACTTTTGTTAGCATATGCTAAGTTTACCACATGCTCAGATTTTTGCCAAGATATACACATACCCTTTTGACACTTTCCCGTTACAAAGTATTATCATTTTAGGCATTCACAAATAGTATAATTTTATATAACATTACATCATCCAGTCTGCTTATGGCTGCACAGCCTCTCTTCTATTATTAAGCACTTCCTTACCACAGTTACTACCTTAAGAAATATCAAACACAATACATAAGCAAGTTGGCCTCCAACAAATGGCACTCCACTTTGATTCTTGGGATCAGTTAGTTTCACTGTAAAACTACATGATTATACCACATTTCTTTAGCCACGTGTAGCCCCAATCTTCTTTGGGATGAGTTTCAATATTCTGTGCACAGATATGCTGAAATACTATATTGTCCCAAATAAGTTAATATGAGGTTATATCTACCTTTTATTGGGAGGACGTTGCTCAAATATTTGTTCAATCCTTTACATAAATATCTGTTTGGTCCTTTAAATAAATATCTCAATATATCTCAACTATATTTTTTGTAATGAAGTATTGAATATCTCATGCAATTTATTGAATTCTGTGTTGAAAGTTAACACAGATGGGTTCTATGAGTACCACAAGTACGTTCTCTACTGAATGAGTATTGCTTCCACGCCACTGCGAAGTCGAAAATCTTAAGTTGAATGCCAGGGATGTCTGTACTACATTATGTGTTATACTGGGAACAGGGTTGTCTTGGTGTGAAGGGGAGGGCAAGGAACAGCCAGGACTAGGGGCATGAATTGTAGCAGGACCATGGCCATGCAGCCTAAGACTTGCCTGCAGTGCACGCTGGCTCTGTGATTGAGTTCCTGCACTGAGATGTGATTGGAATTGATGTGAACAACATTTTTGCAAATGAGGGTAAGGGCTTCCTCCATCTTCCTTTCTCCTGCTCTTTTTATTTCTATTTTTTATTATTATTTTATTAGATTTCCATAGGTTATTGGGGAACAGGTAGTGTTTGTTTACAAAAATAAGTTATTCAGTTATGATTTGTGAGATTTTGGTGCACCCATCATCCGAGCAGTATACATTGCACCCTATTTGTAGTCTTCTATCCCTCACCCCTTTCCCACCCTTTCCCCCGAGTTCCCGGAGTCCACTGTGTCATTCTTATGCCTTTGCATTGATATTCCTCAACTATTTTTTACTTCTTTATATAAATAACTGAACAATTGCTTTGGTTTTCATAAAATTTGGTTTTTAAAAGTGATGAATACTGTCATTAGTATGGTCTGTCTTTTCTAATAATTAGAGCCATGTGACATATTTTCTTTAAATTTTCTGCCAGTAAACTTAGAATATACTGAAATGTACTTTTATAAACATAATATCCTTTACAGAAGATATATCATTGACATTCTTTTGCATTTATTTAAAAATTCAGATTTTCTGATCATTTCTGAATGTTCTTTATTCCTTTTATTCATCCTAGATTTTAAATACGTTGTGAATACAAAATATATGCTAGATATTTTCATAATTCCAGATTAACCCATATAATTTGGTCTATGTAATATGTATAAAATAAAAAAAATTGAAAGCCTAATACAAGAATTGAGGTTTATATGCAACATGACTACTAAAAGTCCCTGATGTATACACATACATTTCTTTACTTCACACAGATTGAATTTAGGAAGTAGATATTAATATTTCACTTTTTAATATATGAGAAAAATGAAGCTGTGAAAGATAAAAAAGTGTGCAACATTGAGAGCAAATAATTATGCAGTCATTAATACAAATCAAATCTTCCGAAAAATTCAATTAACTGTCCTTTCTATGACAGCCTAGTTTCTGCTTACAGTGAATGCAATGCAACCAGACACATTATTCATCTTATATGTTCAAGTTAATTTAAGATTATATCTACTATCCCAGAGTTCATGATTGGATGTTGGCTCTTCTGATTTATGATATGGGACACAGATTGTGATTATTAGTGACTTGTTGGTTTTGAAATTGCTAACATTCAGAGTTTCATTTTTTGAACTTTTAGTGAAAAATGAAATGTCTACTAATCTTTCTGTCCATGGAAGCAGTTTTGTGGACAAATGTTCAGTCACTCATCATTCACTCAACAAACATTTTTGAGTTGCTTGTAATCACCAAGTAGTATGCTCAATGGCTGGGAATATAAAGATAAGAGAGAGTCCCTGCATCAAGGAAAGTAATTTCTAGGGTCTACATAAATATGTATGTAATTGTTTACTAAACAATGCCAATAAACATGGCATGGTGATGGTAAAAAAGTAGGGCATGATGGGATCATAAGCTTTAGTATGCAAGGGTGCCTACAAATGTCAGAGAAGGTTCTATGAAATTGAAGTGAGATCAGCAGGAAAACATAAATGTGCCTTGTAAGGAAAAGAAGTGCAGGAATTTCAGTTGATACTACTACCATATACATGATACACTATGGAAGGACACTATATATTCTGAAAATTACACATACTTCATCTTTATTCACCAACAATTCTCAAAACACATTGTTTGAAGATAATATTTTGCAGCTGGTAGATACAATATCCTATCCACATACATACGTTTACAGCAGTGTGTTCCTCCTCAGTTCGTTAGGACGGCAATAGGCATTATATGAATACAGATATCCTTTGCAAAAGTTTGGACTGAACCGTTAAAGAAATTCATTTAATAAAATCCTTTTTAATAACATATTGTGTAGATCACTAGTCAGAAGTGTTTAGTGATAAAATACATTAGCATACTTAATCCCAGCTTTAATTTTACAGAACAGTGGGGTCAGTAACACATGAACAACTACTGCCACCTTCTTATACTGGCACCTTTTTACCCTCATGCTCATTCACACCCATGTTCACACTCATTGGACATAACTGAGCTACCGCCCTCCTTCCCACACACAGATTCTCCATTCCCTCTCTCTCTCACATAAGCTAAACTCACATAAACACCCCAATGTCACGTGACTTTTAAACTCCTCCTACCCACATATATGACAAATAATATGTATTTAATATTTGAAGTAAGCTTTTTAAAAAGTGGAATATATTCTATGAATTCATACTAATTAGATGACATTTGAATTTAGTAAATTTCATACCATGTCATTAAGACACACATATCAATTTTTAAAGTTTTATCTTCATATTTGCTTTTAGTCTGAAATACTGCTATAATGTTCACAAATAATTGATTTCAGTTCAAAGGTAACAATCATTTTTGTTAGAGAATATTAATTGGACTTTAACCTTAATGTTTTCCCACAACTGAATTTTTATTCTCATCTGATTTCTTCAATTTATGATTTATGAAGATTAAACATTTTTCCATTACTCCCTCCCCCCAATAAAGCATTCTTGATCAACAACAGCACCAAGTAAAATGTAACTTTTGAATAGTATTTTTAAATTTTGGCTAAGAACTGATAACGCGCTCCATTTTACTCTGCTAGTATTTAAGTGGGTGCAAAGCTGTATAAATCTTTCTCTGTTTTATTTTCTACCATAAACAAGCATTTTATATAACTGAGAGTTTCTTCTGCAGTAGAATACAGCAAATTGTGAAATATTTTACAAGTTCATTAACGTTGAAAACAATAAATGTATTCATTTATAAAACTGAAATACTTCAGAATAATCATGACAAATTTTATCCTTAAATGTAAATAAAATTTGTTGACATTTTCTTCTTATAAAGATAATATATGTTTAGTATGGAGGAACTGTAAGCTAAAAACATGTAATATGAATACAATAAAAGTCATATTACCATATTCTAAGGATATGGATTATCATAATGTTGATGTTTGTGATTATTTTCCTTCCTCCATACACATACACACACGCACACACACTTTAAACATTGAATATTTACTATACACACACTATATAGTATCATGTATCACAAAATATGTATAGTGAGCATTTCCTTAGGTCTTTGGGTATTTTTATAAAATACAGATTCTATATCCTTTTTTTTTTTTTTTGGTCACTTCAAAGGTCTTTGAGTGACAGTGAAAATGCACATCCTTTTACTCTCCACAGAAGAGCTGAATTTTACTCGATTAAGTTTAGTTTCAGAATTAACACTGTGATATGCTAGAATGCAGAATACAGGCGTGGCTCTTAAGTCCAAATGCTAAGATAGAACAAATAGCTTGAGGATGTGTGGCAAGGGGGAACACTTAAGGATTATAGAGAGGAAATCACAGGAAGGATCTTATCCTCATCTTAGCTTCTCTAGACAAAAATTTATCTTATAAATTAAACACCAAAATATGCTTAGGACTATATTTTCTAAATTAATTAAAACCTATCATCTTTTCAATCTGTTGTCTTTTCTATTTCTATATACGGGTGGATGATTCAGGTTAGAACTGCTCTTTGCAGCTGGAAAATTCAGATTTAAACACGCAGACACAGAACAAGAAGTTAATTCTTCCTGGCCTAAACCATGATCTTCAACTTATCTTTAACCAAGTTTATCTACACTGGTTATTTGTTAATTTGTTTATTAATATAAAAAGCAGATGTTGCTAATCCTTGCATGTAATTCTTTTTATACGTTCATGTTTGTGAATATTGACGGAGAAAAATATCCAGCAGAAGTCCATCCCAAACTGTTAGTGATGACCAACTCTTAGACACTTTTTAGATAAATAAAAATAAGTGTGTGAACTATATTTAGATTTATACAGGTGAGTGCTTCAATACATCCAGAAAATAAGAAATATATATCAATAGTACATATTCATATCCATAACACAAAGCGGAAAAGGTTGCATAAAATCCAGTTGCAAATGCTGAATGTGTCCTTCTGGACATATTACCATGTTCCACCTTTATATAATAATTTTTAGAATTACATTGGATAATTAGTGCATGAACTGTCCATATCATCTCTTAACCTAGAAAAATTTTCTCTAGTGATATTTAACATCACTTCAAATGAATTCCTATTGTTAAAAGTTGTCTTATGAGAATTTTAGAAAATATCCATAATACTATCTGATGCTACCAGGCATTCCCAGGTATTTCCCTCATGGATTTTTACAAACTGACCATTCCTAATGTTTCCTTTTTAGAATTGGCAACAGATTCCATTTATCTTTGTTGAGAACTTTGAACTTCTCTATGGATTTGTTTTGCTGTCTTATAATGCACTTTGATAAGGGCTTAAGTCAAATTAGCTTCTTTAGCATGATGATTTGCTCAAGGTAAAAAATTGTTTTTATTAATAAAAATTGATGTGATATTATTATATATGCAGGTGATTCTACAAGAGCTGAAGATGCTTTGTTTAATTTATCACAGGAAGCATATTTGCTGAGGACAGGAGAATATACTTTGGCTCTTGGATGAAGAGATAGTCTATGATAAACAATGCATCTTTGATATGTGCTATGTTGAGTTAATGTTCATAAAGCATAACCTAAATGTTCATCTACATAAAATAGATGTATATGATAACCAAAGAAGACCTATTCTAAAATAGTATAGCTTCAAATGTGTCTATAATCATGAAGTCCTTGCTAATATCTATTCTGAAATCATATTTAATTATTGGATTATTTCTTGAGACATTCATTGTGTATGTATACCATTGTCAAGATCAATTCTAATTTGATTGTGGAGACAGAAAAAATCTAAACTTCTCTTAATAGCACAGCTGAAAGACAGTTTAACTGGCAGTTCCATTTGTAAATTAAATCACCATTAAACTTACAGGGGTTGTGTCACAGACAATAAAGGATTATTTTTCTAATAATGATCCCGATTGACTACAGTTTATGAAATAACTTAGAATTGATAAACATTAGTACTTCACAAGTAGTTTTAGTACTTGTAATCTGATAATGATGTAGTGTTGTTTAGCTATGACTGCACCTTTGTCAATACGAAAGCTGTGGCTGGGTGCGTTGGCTTATGCCTGTAATCCCAGCACTTTGGGAGGCTGAGGCGCATGGATCATGACGTCAGGAGTTCGAGATCAGCTTGACAAACATGGTGAAACCTCGTCTCTACTAAAAGTACAAAAATTAGCTGGGTGTAGTGGCGCACGCCTGTAATCCCAGCTACACAGAAGGCTAAGGCAGGAGAAGCACTCCAGCCTGGGTGACAGAGTGAGACTCTATCTCACAAAAAAAAAAAAAAAAAAGAAAGAAAAAAAGGAAGAAAGCTGTATTTTGTGCATCTATATTTGTGGAAAATTTTCCCTGTTAATGTAGAGAGAGAAAATGGTTATAGACTACAT
This sequence comes from Hylobates moloch, assembly GCF_009828535.3. NCBI lineage: Eukaryota > Metazoa > Chordata > Mammalia > Primates > Hylobatidae > Hylobates > Hylobates moloch. The sequence goes on along the minus strand of NW_026652292.1, from coordinate 24,118,192 downwards.
TTTCTCACATAGTGATGTCATTCCATGATTTTTTTACATTTGTCCTTCTGTTTCTTAATCAACGTAGGGAACATTAGGTTTTTCAATGACTTTTCTATTTGTAATCTTTATAAGCATCCAGATTGAGAGGCTTACAATTCTTTAAAAATAGTAAACAAATGAGTATTGTTTTTCTTTCAGGAAATGGTAATTTTATCTAAAGGGTCTTAAGTTTTTCTGGTTTTTATACTTTTTTTTTAACCTTCTAGCACTCATTGTAAATATTTTGCCACGTGATGTAGATCTTCTCACTTAGCAATTAGCCATTCTAATTCAATATTCTCACCAAGTCTCCTTTTCAGATATCATCTCATTTACAAAAAAAAGAATAATGTTACTTTTACTTTGGATGTTGGGTCTACCTCTGAACATTGTTTGAAACATTTCTGGATTCTGTTTTTTGACGTCTCCTATTAACTAGTCTTTACCCCACAAACTTAATGAAAAGACTCCTGAAATAGTATGTGTAGCTAAATTACTACATTTTTTGCCTTTTCTCGAGGCCAAGAACTATATGTTTAAAGCCCTTAACAACAACAACAACAACAAAATCAATAAGGCAGCTCAAAGAAATAATTCAGCACGAGATCACTATTGAAATCAATTTACCTGGCAGTGAGAACAACTAAATTTGGGCCAAAGTGACAAACTATCATGCTTGTATGTCCAAAATTCCCATGTAATGCTGCCAAGTAATAGTCTTCAAAACAATTAGGATGGATGCTCCAGTTATGGAAGGAAGATGTTACTCTCCAATATCAGAAACAAGACGTAAGTTTATTAATTGTCAAAGAGAGAAGCTCTGCATTTTAGGACGTGTCTATCTGAACAGGCACATTGTTGGTCACATATATGGAGATAAGAAGTGTGGAGTTCAAGTAGTAGCAGCCTATCAGAAGAGCAAGGTTTCCACTGATTGAATGGCATTCTGTATCACAACTACTTATGGAAAGTTGTCATAGATTATGTTGGATTTAAATCCAGTGTCAGTGACCAGAGCGGCTATGGTTTAAGAACATGTTGTCTTTTCCTTTCTAAGAACAGCAAAAATATCTATGGATTCTAAGATGGTAGAGTGAATCAGAGATAGCATTTGGTCAATTTCAGGTAAATAATTATTTTATTATTGGCATGCATTATGATTTATCTCTTTAAATAAGTTAAATCTGCCATAGCAAAAGTGACTAAATCTTCCATTTCTTTACGTGAGTCTTCAGTATAAATGACTGGAGACTTCCCCCAGATGGTCCAGTAAAAGTTTGACTGATACTATATAAAACAACTGAGGATAAATGCTCATGTACATATGTGTGTTGCATTTTTGTGTGTACTCATGTTTTGAATAGTATATAAAGCCACTGTGATTTATATTATATGATATCTGGCCAGTAACTGTCTTGATTACCTTTGCCCAGGAATTTACAGAACACCTACTTTAGTCGTATTATATAACTAAGAAGAGGCCATGAAAATTATCCCTATTCAGTCCATCCCCATCTAAGAAACCTAAGCTGGTAAGACCCTACTACCAAAACACACCTGCCCATTTGCTGTCCATCTCAGTAACATGTGCCATCACTTCTATAGATACTCGGGCCAAAAATCTTGACAAAACAAATCATCCATCATTTCCTCATATTCCAAAATATATGTAAATCTTGATGGCTCTGCTTTCAAATTATATTCATAACTTCTATCACTGCTGCCCTCCCTGACCTGGGTATTGGCAGTTTCCTGTTTCTCACTCCCCACATAATTTCCATCCCTCATTCTTTTCTCATTCAGCATCTAGAGTGATTTTTTTTTTTTTTAACACAAATCTGCTTTTGACACTCTCTTATCCAAACCTAGAGTGGTTTCCTGGCTATTCCACTTATAGCATTTAAATGGTTGAGTGTGGCGGCCCACGCCTGTAATCCCAGCATTTTGGAGGACCAAGGAAGGCGGATCATTTAAGGTCAGGAGTCGGAGACCCAGCCTGGCCAACATGACAAAACCCCGTCTCTACTAAAACTACAAAAATTACCCGGGGATCCTGTAATCCCAGCTACTCAGGAGGGTGAGGTGAGAGAATCGCTTCCACCCGGAAGGAGGGGAAGGAGAAGGCAGAGGTTTCTGTGAGCAGAGATCACTGCGCTGCACTCCAGCCTGGACGACAGAGCAAGACTGTCTTAAAAAAAAAAAAAAAAAGAAAAGATTTTAATGCATCTGGTAACTTCATCTTCATCTTCTACTACTCCCTCACACTCTGATCCATTCCACATCTTGTACACACCACGTAAACCATCAACACAAGTCCTATTCTTACTGTTTTCTCTGGGAAGATATGTAGAAATCCATCTACATATCTATATGGATTTCTCTTTTGTTGTATTTATGTCTTTTAAAAAAACTCTCCAGCCTGAAATAATCATCCTAAACACACTGTATTCCCTCATCTTGCTTTCTTTTTTAATACCTATCATTCATATTCTGTATCTGTCTGTTTAATTATCACTTCTGTGCCTCATTGAAAGAAGAATTCTCTTTTTTCCTTTTTCTTCATTGCTGCATTGCCAGTACCAGTAAAAACGTTTGTCATGCAGTACTTTTTTTTTTTATTTTACATTTTTTTATTAGTTTTTTTTTAGAAACAGGGTTTCACTCTGTTGCCCAGGCTGGAGTGCAGTGATGAGATCATAGCTCATTGTAACTTCTAACTCCTGGGCTCCAGGGATCCTCCCACCTCAGCCTCCTGAGTATACTGAGTATAGGACTACAAGCGATCGCCACCACGTCTGGCTAATTTATTTTTTATTTATTTTTATTTTTTAGACAAGAAGTCTTGCTTTGTTGATGAGGCTGGTCTCAAACTCCTGCCTAAAGTGACCCTTCCACTTCAGCCTCCCAAAGTGCTAAAATTATGGGCATGAGCCATTGTGCCTGGCCAGTGTGTTTATTCACTTCGATCACGCATCACAGGAGCTAAAATAGTCACTAATCACAGAATAGCTTGTTCTAAGACTTCTAGTGTGAGACTGAGGTTGAAGTCAGATATGTGGTGTCCCTTCTTTTTGCCACAGGCCCCATTAAACAGAACTCTAGCTCTCTGTTTCAAATGGCTGCTGCTGAACATGCCAATCAAGTTGAGTCTTGATGAGCCAGGAAGGGCCTTCTCGAATTGATGTAAAATCACTTCTGAAACACACTCTTATAGAGATTTTCTTTTCAGCCTTCCTTTAGTAATGTTCTTCTCTTCTTTAGTAAAATCAAACTAATAAAATGCAGTCTGAAGTTTTTGAAATATTCTCCTAATGAAGGCTTTTCTAAACTCAGTGGTAATGCAGAGCACCAATAACGCTGACTACTGGTGATCAGGGCGACCAGTGCTCCTTCAACTATGAGAGCATGCTCAGACACCCAGTAAAAACTTACTTATTATTCCTCAGCAAAGAAACTACATGTGAATGAAAAACAAATAATGATAACAACAGAAACATTTGGCATTTTTTAGTTTTTCTTAATTATAATTTATTTATTGAATTTATCTATAGAATTTAAGTTTAATTATAATTAAACATAATTTAGTTCATATTATTCCTATATCTTTACTCTTGAAATATTTTTGGGAAACATCAATTGCTTAGGTTATTTTGTTAATGAAGCAAGACAAGAATCCTGTGTGGATTTAAAATATGTCTTTCAGAGTTATTCTTTTCAGAGACGTAATAACAGAAAATGATTTTTGATTTGTAGAAATTTCATCCTGCACTCCCAGCTTATTAATGCTGTTCACTCACTGATATGTAATTGTGATTTCTGTTCACACTATTATCAATATAAATATCTATTATCCTGAAACTTAGACTAGCCTCGCAACCAAATTATTTTGAAACTCAAAACAGTTCAGTTGACTCCAATATATAGGATTAAAATATAATTATTTCACTTTTGTCTCATAATACAATTCTAACTGTATATGGCCATTTCTTTTTTTTTTTTTATAAATGCCTAAACTGTGTAGGCACTCTCTAATTTGGAAAATAAATAGGCAAAATACAATATATGAAGGCATTCATGTCTTGAAGTGTAGACTGCATGGAGAATGTGTGTGTGTAAAAAATTAGATGAAGTTAATCTCCAATTAGATAAACATGACTAATGTAAAGATTACTATTCAGCATAAATTATAAGCACTAGTTGTGATAGGGACAGGAGGCAGAGTAATTCTCAACAGAAAAGGACGAGTCCCTGACAAAGCCCCACCCTCAAGCAAAAAAGCCTGAGACAGTGGCCCACAGTGAGAACATAAAGGTCACCTTTTCTTAAACCACCTTGGAGACAGCACAAACAGGGCATTGAGAGAGCCGATTTTTTGTGCATCTCTTCACAACTCCTTTTTCAGTGATGTCATATTAATAGCTTGAGATCAGCCATGACGACATCATTTACACCTTGAAAATTAGCAAATATTACAAATCACAGCTTGATGTATCTTCGTGTGTGTTTGGGGGCAGGGGAAGACTAACAGTGATAAATTAACAAAATAATTGAATAAATATCTGAATGAATTTGTTTATTAAAAAATGCTGATTATTAAGCTAGTTTATTTTCAAAGCCTTTGGACTTTAATAGAGTTCATAGAGGACAGATGGTGTTGGAAATAATTTGTCGTGAACAACATATTTCATGAATTGCAAATGACATCTGTTCTGATGATGAAAAGCAGTCTAAACTTCATATTTCTGTATATATAATAACTTGGTGTATTCACAATCCTAAAGATTCATGAGTAAATAAAACACATAAGCCATTTATTCTTCAGTATTCTTAAGCAAAAATGAATTTTCCATGCCTGAAAATCCATTCCTATTTCATAGAATGCTCATTTTGCATCTCAGAAATGTACTTTTTATGAAGTCTAGGATAGCAATAAACTATTGCAATGCGACTTTTATTATTTAGTGGTTTGTATTTTAAAATGTGACATAAAACTTATGCAATATATATTATTTTACAGCTTTTTTGAGACAGAAAGGATTTCTTATCCTAAAAAAACAAACCTACCTAGCAACATTTTAATGCTTTCAATATTAATATATTAGAGGATTTTTGAAATCCTAGTTCAGGAAACCCTTATTAAAGGGTCTCAATTATGTTATTTCTTATTACAATCAGTACCGACATAATTAATCTCCTTTTAGGGTGAATATTCCTAGCACTTACTAGCTGTAATGTGATAACACCATTTTTAAAACATGAGAGGAAATTATAAATTACGACATCCTAATATAATACAAAGAACAAAAGCTTACATTTTCAGATGCATGTGAGTATGTGAAATAGAGTTTTAAAATGTTTTGATAAAATGCCTTTTCAGATTCTATCAGAGATAGAGAACAGATTGACAGCTTTTCAAATGCAACTGGAATTTCCACAGTCCTTCATTGGTAATAATGCATCATTGAATAATTGTTAAGAGTGTGAACTTTGGCTCTGCCACTTACCACGTCTGAGATCCTGAGGGAGTTATTTAAGCTCTCAGTTCCACATTTTCTTCAACAATTACATGAGAAAAGTAATGGCATAAACTGCATAGGTTCCCATGATGATTAAATGAGAACATATATGATTATATATATATTATATATATATATATAAAAAACAATGGCTGGCACCTTAATTAGTAGGTACTGAAAAATTGTTAGCTTTTTTTTTCTTTCCACTTTTCATTTACTTCCTCACTTACTCGTTCTGTTGACACACATTCCAAAAGGACTTCTATGTGATGATCCTTATCGTGAAAAGTGGTATTGATGAGGTGAAATGTAATAAAGCCTTAGAAGTATTTTAATTGTTTGAAGAAATTGAGAAATTCTACTGAGTATTAAGCAGTAAAGTTGTATTTATACATGTTATTAATTGTTATCAATTGCTAGTAGTTTTCTATTCAGCTCTTTATACTTTATATCTGCTCAGTGGTTTCTTTCTGTTTCGAAGCAGTTACCAGCTGCAATTTGTTACTGGCTCCTCCTGTCTCCTGTTAATAGGTTTATAAGTCAATACTCCAGTAAGAGATACTGCTGCAATTTAAATTAGTAATGATAAAATATTATGTAAGAAGGATGACTGCAGGGAAGTTGATACAAATATGCCTCGTTGTTTTTCCCCAAGAAGCAGTTTATAATTAAAATGTGACTTATGTTTTGGTTCATTGTCATTTTATTTTCTCTAGATAAAATTTGCAGGAGTAAATGTTAAATAACAACTCCAACTTTCAATGAGGAATGGCTTACTTATCTGTACCATTTAAGGTGTGGATAAAATCAGCAGTTTTGCATCACTTTAAATTGCTCATAATTTCAATTTCATTTTCTGATTCCCTCTTATAGGGAATATTTGACTGAGACACTGAACTGAAAAATGCAACAAAGGAGAACAGAACAGGAAGTCAGTTAGAATCATGAAGGTAGAATTGATGAGGGTAATCAGTTTACTGAAAATTATCTAAAGAAACAAATTTCACCCTCCATTAGCTTTAGTAAACACAGACAGAGGTATGATACACGATGCTGACTTTTCTGTTTTGGCTGCAATACAATATTCCAGGAGCATTATGTGTTACTTTACAGCGCTTTCATGCATTGGCAAATTTTACCTGCTAACTTTTGAAAGGAGTTCAACTGCAGGAGACTCAGAATATAAATTTATATTAATAAACATGATTAGTAGGATCAAAAAAATAATTAAGAGAGTCAAATATGATTGCATCTGCTCTTCCAAGCCATCCTGTTGATTGTTAAGATAAATTTATTATGATTAAATCAAAAGCAAGAACAAACATATTTGACTAATTCTGTGTTGCTTAATAATTTAGCTGTAAGGTACTAAATCTATTTGAGTTTGAATATTTGAAGATTAATGTATGCAAAGGAAATTAGTGGACATTTTACTTAACATTTTATTATTTGAATATTCATAAGTTTATAGTCACTACAGCATTTGAGGTTACACAGAATAATTGACATACAAATATTACTTCTCACATGTTTAAGGTAACATAAAAAGTCTTTGAATAAATAAAAAGTCCAAGAATAATATTTAAATGATAAGAATAAACATTTTCTTTTTGTAAGAAGCAACAAATTTTCACTGGAATGTAAGTGGATTAACTCAAACAAAATTCCATTTATTCCCATCTAATATATATTTTACAGTAACCAAAAATTCATTTTTAAATTAATCCAGGCTTGCAAATGAAGTGTCAGTCTGCACTTTGGATGCCTATGCCCAGATCATGGAGATTATTGAGGCTATTTGGTAAACAAAGTTTCTGGTGAATTAAGACAAGAAAATCAGAAGTATATAGCTATAATCCTTAGATAAGTATATATTAATTTTCCTCTGAAAATAGAAATTGTAGAATATAGATTATAATTGATTTTTGTAAACTCTAAGGCAAGAAACATTGACTATGCATGTATAACCCCAAAACAATACCTGTTCAAACAAAGGTACACATTTCATGTGATTTTCAATAAGAAGAAATATTTCACAAGGTTTATGACAATACTTTTTCAATATCAGATAAATATTTCTTTACCTGAAAGAAAGCATCTGGAAATCAAGAGTTATATTTCTTGTTGTAGTTAACTGAGTTTTTAAGATATTTTGAGTTTTGAGGTTTCTTGTGTGAATATTTTGCATTTCTTTACCCTCCTATATAAATGCATCAACTCCTACTGACAACTAAGAAATATGTTACTTTTTCATAGATTTTTTCATTGAAATGATGATAGATTTATTTCTATTAGTGCAGTTATTTCAAACACCTAAAACATTATTCCAATGTTTTCCATGTTAAAGAAAACTGATTTAGAAAAGAAACTGTTTAACAACAATTTTATTGTTTTTTGTTTGTTTGTTGTTTGTTTTGGTGTTTAGCCTTTGGACTTATCAATCAGAATATGAGTCCTATCATAGAGCTGTTAAAATTTAAAAGTAGAAAATTCCTTGTTTTGTATTTTGTAATGGAGGAGGGGAACATATAATTTCATTAAAACTATACTTTTACCCATGATAAAGCCCCACAAGTTAAATAAATGTTAAGTAGATTTGACTTTGACTGAATTTATATCACCTCCGTATAGCAAACATTGATCTGGTTTAAAACTGTATTGGAAAATAAATACATTTAATAAAATGCAGAAAATCAAATATATTCTTTCTTAATTTTCTGGTCAAAACTAATAATAGTTCTTCATTTTGGAAAAGCAGAAACTACTGACCTATTTCATATAAAAGGAAAGCTAGTTTTCTGTCTCACTTTGTGACCCAGGCTGGAGTGCAATGGCATAACCATAATTCACTGCAGTCTCAAATTATAGGCTGAAATGATACTCCCAGTTCAGCCTTCCAAGTAGCTGGGACGACAGGCATGTGCCACCACCCACCATGCCTGGCTAATTTTTTTTTTTTTTTTGTAGTGATGGAGTCTCACTATGTTGATCAGGGTTGGGAGACTAGTTTTTAAAAGTTAGAAATTAGAGCCTAGTTAATTATATGAGAAAATATTTATATATTTTAGATTTTTGTTCATTAACTCAGCAGGCACAATTATTGTCATGTCATCAAGACATCAAGAATGCAATTACTATTGCATAACAACATTGTAGAATAATAAAAGATAAAAGAAAAGTATCTGGTAATTAACAACGAGAGCAACAATAATGAAATACAGTTTTACTTTTCTTCGAATTATAAGAAGATAACATTCAAGTAAGTAGGAAATTGGGCTTTGTGTCAGTATGCTTGTTGCAATGAATATAAATTAGAAATTTATCCATCACTATCTATTATTTCATTTATGGGTTAATTTTAACAAAAAATAGAACTAAAGCATTTTTTAAAACAAATTAACTGTATAAATGAAACATCATATTCATTAACTTCTCTTTAAATATGGGAAAGTAAAAATATCCTAAGACATTCAGAAAATGTTGACACATTATTTCTAAATAATCCCAGGCTCTATTACTTAAGTGTTATCATGTTACAACTAGTTTACTTTCCTAACTGGGTAGATGTAAGGGTTATCTTCCTGTCAATTATTAAAAAGAACCCCCCTCAGGTTAGTTAAGTTTTAAGAAAATAATTCTAGCTATACTAGAAAGTGGCTTTTAAACTTTCTGTTGTGTGAATTAAATTTTTAAAGAGATACAATGACAGCAATAATGTTACTTAAGTAAAACATAAAGCACTTCTTTTCTTGATATTTTAATGTGACTCTTTTTTTTAATTGGTGAACTGTTCAGAATGAAATTCTAATTTTTATTACTTATTCCTCAGCTCAAATTTATTTGCTTTACATTTATTTTGGTATGCTTTATAAGACCTAGAGAATTGAAAATATTTTTAATAATGCAGTAAAGAATCTGTGTTTCATTGTTGCTGTGTTTTGAAGACCTAGTAGACTTGTATTTGAGTTCTGAGCCTTGAAGTTTTACAGCTGTATGATTTTGTAAAAAGTTACTTTCTGTAAGTATTTACATGTTTTAAAATAAATATACTATCACTCTTACAGAATTTGTATTGAGAAATAAAAATAACCTATGTAAGTGCTTTTTGTAACTTGTAAACATTCCATGTAAACATTATTTATAGGCACTACAAGGTATCATTCCTCATAAAAAAGAAGTTCCATCAAAGATATTTTAATAGTTATGTTTCTTATGGAAGCTTTTAAAGTACAGTAGAAAACATTGTACTAAAACTATAGCCAAAAGACACTTATAACATATTGCTTAATTAATTTAATATTTGTTTCATATACATAACATCTTGAAGCTGTTACAAATAATACTTTTACAAATAAAAAGGGATAAGCTATGAATTACAAGTGACATACAGGTCGTTATGATTGTGATGGTTACTTTATTTATGGCAATTTTATGAGGACTTTATTTAAAACTAAATAAGATATGTCTTCATGTTAAGTGTGATTATGGAAACTTAGTGGAGTTCTTTAGTTTCACCTAAGTTCTTGGAAGTCTGCCTTCTGGCTTCCTCATTGTAAATTGAGGATGACTATAATGATTTGGTATCCTAAAATATAATGGTGAGAAGGAAATTAGATATTGGGTCCATATGCAAACTTTGTACAAATGTAAGGAATCATGATCTTCATTATCTCCATTTTAAATGATTAGAAGTAACATTTGGAGGCCTAGTGAGTGTTTGAGATACTCACTGTTAGGCTGATTTTGGAAGATTTATTTTCATTTTTCATGATATAATAGCTCTTGCCATTTGTGTATGTGTATGTGATTTAAAAGTTCTGGGCTGGCGCAGTGGCTCATGCCTGTAATCCTGGCACTTTGGGAGGCCAAAGTGGCAGGGTCGCCTGAGTTCAGAAGTTGGAAACCAGCCTGGGTGATATAGCAAGACCTTATCTCTGCTAAAAATTTTAAAAAATATAAAAATTAGCCAGCTTTGGTGGTGTTTACTTGAACTCTCGGCTACTCAGGAGACTGAAGTGGGGGGATGCTTGAGCTAAGGAGATCGAGGTGGCAGTGAGCTATGAAAGCACCACTGCACTCCAGCCTGGGCAACAGAGCAAGATTCTGTCTCAAAATAATAATAATAATAATAATAATAATAATAATAATAATAATAATAATAAAAAGCAAAATAAAAGTTCTGTTTTTAGCTTCATTAACCATTTCACATACTTTTCTTGAATTGCTATTTTCTATTTTTCAGCTTCTTTAATTAAATACTTACTTCATGAAATTTTTATATTTTATGATAAAATATTTTATTCTGTTTATTTTGTCTCATTTTTGCTTTGGCTATATCTTATGTATTTTAATAGATTGAAATTCAAATGTTGTAAATTTATGATTATTTTTCTCTAATCCAAGCACTTTGAAATTCATTGCACTGCATAGGTACAAACACACCCTCATAGGCATATGCAGTAAATGTGGAGAAAATTTGATGAAAATATGCATAGAAAATAATGAGTACAATGCATTCTATTCACTTCTATTCTATTGTATTTACTTTTTAAACATATGCTCATAATATTAAGATAATTATGGTTTAAAAAGATAACCATTGTTTTGAAAATATTTTTGAAATATGTGTTTATCTTAAAAAAATAAGTTTTTTTCTTCATATGTGCATGGAACTATTACAGAGATACATTAAATTTCAGCATATCAAATAGTCATTTGTAGGTATACACTCAATACCTATGTTTAGGGCTTAGACCACACTATTTTTTAAGTGATTTGACTTGGTGAGAATTTAGAAACTATCACTTTCATTAGCTAGACAATATTTTAAATAAAAAATTAATTCTTAAAACCAAATCAATCTTAGACATTTGCTTACACCTTCCCCACCCCATCAATAATCTTTCCTTTTGCATACCTACTGAAAGAAAAATGCATGGTAATCAGGTTCATTAGGCTGTGTAATTAATTTGCACACTCATTTTCTACATTTAAAACTGTCATTCTTTTTTCACCTGTTTTATTTAAAGTGTTGTCAGTCATATTTTAATGAACTTGTATTCTACTTTTAGTTGAAAATATAACTGATAATATATGAATAAAAGAATGACGAATGAAGGGAAAATATATTTTAAAACTTTATGATAGTAAATTAAACTGGTAAAAATAAATTTACAAATAGCTTTATAGCACTTTCAGTCTAACTCTAAACCTTAAAAAGGGAACTTTGTATTTCAACTCCTTTACAGATTATTTATTTATTTATTTATTTTTGAAACGGAGTCTTGCTCTGTCCCCAGGCTGGAGTGCAGTGGTGCAATCTCGGCTCACTGCAACATCTGCCTCCCGGGTTCAAGGGATACTCCTGCCTCAGCCTCCCAGGTAGCTGGGACAGCAGGTGCATGCCACCACGCCCAGCTAATTTGTTTACAGTATTTTAGTAGAGACGGGGTTTCACCATGTTTGCCAGGTTGGTCTCGATCCCCTGACCTCGTGATCTGCCCGCCTCGGCCTCTCAAAGTGCTGGGATTACAGACGTGAGCCATCGCACCTGGCCTCATTATTTATTTATATGTTTATTGCAAAATAATGATTTTAAAATACCAATTTTGATATAATTTCACATACTCATAAAACAGAGTGCCTGAATTATCTATTGTTGGGTATCCCAAAATTTAAAACAAGTATTTAATTTTCTCACAAATTTGTGGGTCAGATATTTTGGCTGTGCTGTGCTCAGCTGGGAAGTTCTTCTGGTTGTCTCGGCTAGGTTCATTGATGAATCTGCCATGATAATGTTGTGTATCATCTAACATTGGCTCATTCACATGTATAGTGTTTGATGCTGACACTTCACTGAGCCATTCTATCCATGAGATCTCGTATCCTTACAGAGATTGCACAGGGCTTTCCATAGCTGTTTCAGAGTAACAAGTAGGTGAGAGCCAAGATAAAAATGTCTTTAAAATTAGTTTCAAAAGTCTTGCTACATCACTTCTGTGGCATTCTGTTGGTCTAAAAAAGTAACAAGGTAAACTCAAATTGAAAGTAGTGAAGAAATAGACATTATTTCTTGATAGGAAACACACTAAAGTCACAGTCATATTTCAAAGAATGTATATTGAGGGGTAAGATGAATATGTGAACATTTGTGCCATTTACTGTATAATGTATTCCAACTTCAATAATATTGGGATATCTTTTCATGGAAAATAAAATTCTCATGTACTTATGTTGACATGAATTTTAAAATAATTCTAATTATATGCTGTAACAACCTGTTTGTAAATTCCTTCTTTATATAATTTTCAATGCAAAATCAATTTATAAAATTACATTAAACAAAATTAAAAACATATAAAATCTAATTAAATACATGATTTAGTATTATTTATGATATTTTCTTGCTGGGTTCAATTCTCCAATCTAGACTTAATAAAACATGCATTTGTATTTTCTTCATTTGTTTCCTGTTGATTTAATTCTTTCATATTTTGAGAATGAACTACCATGTTAATAAACATTATCATTGCAGAATAATAAATGTCTTCTTTTAAACAATAAGTTAATATAACCAATTATTGGCTATGCTTTGAAGATGCAATCTGTTGAATACCTAGAATGTTGTACTGGAGAAACAGTATTGTTCCATGAACACTTCCTCATGAAATACTGTTTCGGACATAATATTTTGGCGGTAAGAATATGTCACCTGTTATTCTTGCAGCATCTTTAGTTTATTTCATAGAAGTATTGGCATCTAGGTATGTGTCTTTTCCTGGAGCCACCGGTGCAATCTTTTCTACAGTGTGGACTTTACCTGATACTGAAGCCAACACACATGGAAACAGAGCTAAAGGGTATAAAACATAATTTCTTGAGGACACTTCTGACATCCAGAATCCTGCATGCATGCTGATATCAGAGAAATCTCTGGAAGTTTCAGATTCATAAACCTCTAGGCTTTCAATTTTACTTAAGTCACTTGAAATCACTTTTCTATCACAAGCCACAGAAATAACACTAACACATGAAACATTTATCAATACTTTTAATGTTGCTATACCATCACAAGTGTGTATGTCACAGCTATTGACATTACGGAGATCATGCGTAAGCTCCCTAAACGCCTATTCAGTGCAATGGGCATATTATATCATTGCTGTTAATTATTTGGAATACCATAAAAGTTCTATTCTAGATTATGGATGATACCATTTACTAATTACTTGTCACGGGCCATCTTTTACATATTAAATTGAATATTCTTCTTTATTTCAATGGAAATTTATTATTTTTTCACATTTTTATTTTCACTGTGTCAAAATACACTTTCCACAATACATCTTATAGAATTAAAATGCAAATACCTTACAACCAGGTTTATCAGAGACACAGCAAAATTTAGTATTACCACAGGACAATTTCTTTTGTTGATATTGAGACAAGAATAGGTGAGCAGCTAGACATGCTTGCAATCACATAAAACTGTGTGGCTTTATAATGAATTGTAGATCATTAGTTAAATATTTTTTATTATTAAGAATGATTTGAGAAACACTAGTTGAGTAATCTGTCTTTACACATAAATATATGTAAATTATTTTGTACATCAATAAGTAAAATATCAATCAGATTTTGCAAATTGTCATGTTTCCCATTTCCTAATAAATCTCAACAACATGATTTATTGATCATCTTTATAAATTAGTATTGCCAATTGCTCTAAAGAGGTTTATATTTCATCTATTTAAAATGTAATCTCTAAATGAATGGCCTTTGGCAGTATAGACATAGAATAAGAAGCAAAACAAGGAGAGGAAGATAAGGAGGTTGAGGAGAAAGAAGAGGCAATAGAATGAAGATGAAAAGGGAAGGAAAATAAAATATAAAAGAAAAAGTAAAAATAGCACAAAAGGCCAAGTTTTCAAATTATACCTTTTTGATCATTAAAAAGTCAGGAAACAACAGGTGCTGGAGAGGATGTGGAGAAATAGGAACACTTTTACACTGTTGGTGGGACTGTAAACTAGTTCAACCATTGTGGAAGTCAGTGTGGCGATTCCTCAGGGATCTAGAACTAGAAATACCATTTGACCCAGCCATCCCATTACTGGGTATATACCTAAAGGATTATAAATCATGCTGCTATAAAGACACATGCACACGTATGTTTACTGTGGCACTATTCACAATAGCAAAGACTTGGAACCAACCCAAATGTCCAACAATGACAGACTGGATTAAGAAAATGTGGCACATATACACCATGGAATACTATGCAGCCATAAAAAATGATGAGTTCATGTCCTTTGTAGGGACACGGATGAAGCTGGAAACCAGCATTCTCAGGAAACTATCACAAGGACAAAAAACCAAACACCACATGTTCTCACTCATAGGTAGGAATTGAACAATGAGAACACTTGGACACAGGAAGGGGAACATCACACACTGGGGCCTGTTGTGGGGTGGGGGGAGGGGAGAGGGATAGCATTAGGAGATATACCTAATGTAAATGACGAGTTAATGGGTGCAGCACACCAACACGGCACACGCATACATATGTAACAAACCTGCACGTTGTGCACATGTACCCTAGAACTTAGAGTATTTTATACATATATATATATATACATATATGAAATCTAAGCAAAAAGTGTAGATTTAGAATAGTCTAACTTGCCTAATAACATCAGGAAAATGTCTCTAAATTATATGTCAAATTTTGTTCTGTTTTATTTCTTGGTCTTCTTCTTTGGAAATTCCAATTATATACATATACATACACATTCAGGGGAACTATTATGAATGAAAGATAATTGTCCACATTAAGAATATCCTACTTAATTTAAGTTTATGGATGTTAAAAGTAAATAAGCCATCTTCAGTTAGTCAAGCAAAGGAATCTAATTATTTTTAAGTGGAAAATACCAGGCTGTCGAATTTTATACAAATACAATGATATCAAAAGAAAACTCTGCAATAACTTCATAATATTCCATGGAAAAATGTGGAAGGTGAGAATATTTTTTATCACAACAAGCTATTTTACAAATATAAATTCAACATTTCTGAAAAACTATACCAAGGAATATTTTCTCCCTAACTTATTCTTAAGGAAATCATTTGAAATTTTAACTGTCTCCACATAAAGGTAATCTGTGAAGCTTCAGCAAAATATCAGAAGTAAACTTTGGTACATTTAATTGCGCAGCTAAGATGAAATCCCAGTTGGTGCAAGTGTAACAGAATAGAATGCTTGTGGGTGTGTGTGTCTCTGTGTGTGTGTCTGTGTGTGTGTCTGTGTGTATTGCTTCTCAGCTAATGTCTAAGTCATGCTGGAAAATAGTAGAACGTAAGAGAAATGGAAGCTAGACCATGAAACGAGCTTGCTTACTGTTTATTTTGTAATGGGAGCCATAAGGAATCATGAAAATATGACTAGTGAAGTCAAATGTTATATGTACATTTAAAAATATGAAGAAAAGCACAAAGAACAATAATCCTTCTGATTAAAATAGAGTGATGGAAAAGAGACAATAGAGGGAGAAGAAAGAGAAAAAAGCTAACAGGAAAATGAAGGAGAAAAATATATACTGAATAACATCATAGGTTGCGTCAGAGGTTCCCCAAGTTAAATGCAGGTTAACAATTTATTAGAAAGAACCACAGCAGCTAGAAAAGCAGTTATGCTACTGTTTATAATTCATTACAGTGAGAAGAAATAGATTAATATCCGGGAAAATGAAAGGCATATAGGATATGGGGAGAAACGAGGCATGTGTTTCCATTTCTCCCGTCCCCATGGAGACAGAGGCAGTACTTAATTCTCCCAGCAGTAATGTAGTATTGCCACCTGAGTTGCTCACCGGAGCCTTGGTGTCCTGTATTTTTGTTTGAGGTCAGTCAGGAGGCATGGAGGACCCACATGACTGACCTTAACTACTCAGTGTCTAGCTTTTCATTTTCCCCAAGCAAGAGGTCTAACTGCTGCAGGATGGCCCGGGACCCCAGGTGAACAAAAACATGCATTTGCCATAAATCACATTGCTACCATAAACTGGCTTGCACGGCCCAAGGCCCCAGGTATTTAACAATACTCTTCAAAGAGTATTGTTAAATACTCTTATCAGGCAGAATATTCCAACAGTTTACAGTTTATAGGCTACCTCTCAGAAGCCTGTCAAAGGTGAGTCCTTTCTTTGGCATGTCCAGAATTTGAGCACCGCAAAACTCTACTGGGTTAATCTATTCCTATAAATACACATACACACATATATACACATATACATACATAACTGTATATACATACATATACATGTATAAAATGAAATACAAATCAGTATATACATGAGCATATATATATAGCTTTATATTTTTAAGTGTCTGCTTATAGAGAGAAAATGTAATATAAAATCACTATGGATCAAAGACCAAAATAACTATCACGTCAATAATTAAAGTTAAAATTAATTATAAGAAAAATAAACATTTATTTTAGCAATATATGTTATTTTAAAAATTAAAACAAATTACTATAAAAATTTAAAAGCTAATTGTTTGAAAGAAGTGAAGTAGATAAACTGATGGATAACTCCATGACTATTAATAAAAATATTTTAAAAGATAAAAATGACTGCCCAAACATTAGTAATTAAAACAAACTCATAGCGTTACTTTATTTAACTTCATTCAGGTACATTTAAAAAATTGGATGAAATAAGTAATCTTCTAGAAAAATATGTTATCAAAACCAACTTATAATAGGTTTACTTACAATAAGAAAATACAGCAATTTTTTTTTTAAAGAACTAACCTTTCCAAGTCCTGAGAGCAGATTCTTTCCTGGGAGAGTTCCACAAAGCATTTAAAGATTACAGAATTATTGGCTGGGTGCAGTTGCTCATGCCTGTAATCCCAGCACTTCAGGAGGCCGAGGCAGATGGATCACGAGGTCTGGAGATCGAGACCATCCTGGCTAACACGGTGAAACCCCCTCT
Organism: Hylobates moloch; assembly: GCF_009828535.3. Taxonomy (NCBI): domain Eukaryota; kingdom Metazoa; phylum Chordata; class Mammalia; order Primates; family Hylobatidae; genus Hylobates; species Hylobates moloch. The sequence continues at coordinate 24,100,653 of NW_026652292.1, read as the reverse complement.
CTACTAAAAATACAAAAATTAGCTGGGCGTGGTGGCGGTTGCCTGTAGTCCCAGCTACTCGGGAGGCTGAGGCAGGAGAATGGCGTGAACCTGGGAGGTGGAGCTTGCAGTGAGCTGAGATCTCGCCCACTGCACTCCAGCCTGGGCGACAGAGCACGACTCCGTCCTGAAAAAAAAAAAAAAAAAAAAAAAATTAGAGAATTCTTACGCTATATAACACTTTCAAAACAGAGAGAGAAGGAAAATTTTAATATTAGTTGTAAGTAATGAATAATATTTTGACCAAAACCTAACATTGTTTTGTTTTGTAAAAGAAGTAATTGTAAACTCACCTCAGTAACTGTTATTAATGTAAACAATCTTAAAATGTTAGGAAAGAGAATTTATTGAACTGTTATAACATGACCAAGTTAGTTTGCCCCAGAAATGCAAAAAAGATTCTATAATAGAAGATGTTTGACAATTGTAGTAATAAACCTCATGAGATACATCATGGGACCACTTTCACAAACAGTGAAAAGGTATTTCAAAAAATTAAACTCATGCTGGATAAAAACATTTAAAAAATCAAGATTCTTAATGAGATAACACAAATCAGCCCAAAAGCCATCACCCTTTACAATAGGGAAATGATGAAACACCTAAAACACATCCACTAAAGCCAAGAGCAAAACAGTAACAGGAGCTGGCTATCATGCTTACTATTCATCATCTTACCGAAAATATTAGCTGTATTAGACAAAGAAGAAAATTTTTAAAGTAACAATTGGAAAAATGGGTAAAACCATTGGTATTCGCCAGTGTATGATGGAATCATTTTCAAAATCAAGTGAAAAGCAAAATAAACCACGAGAGGAGAGAATAAAGTAGGCAAATGGTGTATAGAACGCTGCTCCCTTACCATGTGTGCCTGTGCATTGATCTATTAGTCTACATAATTATAATCATATGTGGATATACTTAATAGATATGTGTATATGGTAAAATCAATAATACAAGAAAACATGTATTTCACAATTTAAAAAAGAATAAAATACTTAGGAAAAGTAGCCAAAACTATGAACTGTCATCATAAGGAAAAAATGAAAACACTACTGAAGGTATACAAAAAATACTAATTCTACTTTATGATATTTAATTAGAGAGATATTTTAAACTAGAATGCTCAAAATGTGTCCCATATTCTAAGTTGGGAATCTGATCAAAAAGTCAAGGATACTGGAGTTACTGATGCAATATAGTTGTGGTTTCTGTCTCTGGGTGAACAATATTCACTCTAAGAATGTTTTCTGAATTCTAACCTTCTTTCCCCAACCCCTCATGTGATACATCTGCTTTAGAAATAGCAAAAATGAACAAAGCTTGCATTTTAAAAACAGCAGGAATAGAGGTTCATTTGTTATTGCACAAAGATTTATGTCAAGCAAACATAAAGGATGCTAACCTCCTCTGGTGGACAGTAACGCCTACATCTAAATGCTACTATGGTTTGCCTGATTCTTTGAAAACTCTCACAGTCAGAATATTCACCATGGGATGGCAATCTGACAACTGGGTGTGTTTAATGTCACTTATTTTTACAAAAGGCTAAAAATTGCCCCAAGCAGCTCAGATAAACAGTATCTTTTCCTCCTAATGTTTCTATTATATATTTTGCTCAATAAAATATATTTTTCAAGTGAGTGATACTATTTACATTCTATTGGTACTCAGAAATATCTATGAAAATTAAATTATAAGTTCATTAATGGTTATATAAATATTCTGTGTATGTATATTATACACCAGTGGTTCCCAACCTTTTTGGTACCAGGGATCGGTTTTGTGAAAGAAAATTTTTCCACAGACCCAGGGACCCAGGGTTGGGGGTGGTTTCAGGATGATCAAGCACATTACATTTATTGTGAACTTTATTTCTATTATTATTACATTGTAATATATAATAAAAGGATTATATAACTCACCATAATGTAGAATAAGTGGGAGCCCTGAGCTTGTCTTCCTGCAACTAGATTGTCCCATCTGGGAGTGATGGGAGGCAATGACAGATCATTAGGCATTAGATTCTCATAAGGAGAGTGCTACCTAGATCCCTCGCATGTGCAGTTCACAATAGGGTTTACGATGCTATAGAATCTAATGCTGCCACTGATATGACAGGAAGTGGAGCCCAGGCATTAATGCCAGTGATGGGGAGTGGCTGTAAATAAAGACGAAGCTTCATTCACTTGCTCAGTGCTCACCTCCTGCTGTCTAGGCCAGTTCGTAACAGGCCACAGGCCAGGGGCTGGGGACCCCTGCTATACCTCATCTTAATTTAAAGGTAGTAATAACTTCATTATTATGACTTTCAACAGGCATGTGATAATGAAGCTTGATGCTGAAGGCTGCATTATCTGAGTCTTGGAATAGGAGTCTGGTTTACTGCTCTCAATGTATGCAAAGAATGAATATTATTTTAATATCATTCAATGCTAACATAAATTATAGCATAAAGGATAGCATCATAAATTTGTAATCCAAGCTGCCTAATTTCAATCCTAGATACTCAACATATGACTGTGTGACCTCAGGCAAATTACTAAACTCTCTGCACTAAACTTATTCATCTGCTGGATGAGGATAATGAAAGTAAGTCCTCAAATAATGATTGTGAGAATTACAGGAGATAATAAATGTGAAGCAATCAGAAGAGTATGTGGCACCTAATCAGCACTGTGTTCAATTTTTTATTACTGATATCATTATCATCATCATCAAGATATGGCAATACTAAAGTGACTAGCCATGGAGCACTAAAGAGGCATAATTCTTTTGCCTTGTTCTTTTAAAGTATAGTTCTGTCTATTTCTTGTTATTAAACTAATACTTTTCAACAGTCAATAACATTGGGATAAATTTTGCAGTTTCTAGAATTTCCATCCTAATGGAGCTTTCATTTTGCTACCCATAGGCCACATGCCACATCATTTCTTGATGTGCCTGGTCCTTAAACACAAAATAAAGCATCTTAGGGCTCACGCTTGTAATCCTGGCACTTTGGGAGGCCGAGGCGGGCGGATCACGAGGTCAGGAGATCGAGACCACGGTGAAACGCCATCTCTACTAAAAATAAAAAAAATTAGCCAGGCGTGGTGGCGGGCACCTGTAGTCCCAGCTACTCGGGAGGCTGAGGCAGGAGAATGGCGTGAACCCGGGAGGCGGAGCTTGCAGTGAGCCGAGATCGCGCCACTGCACTCCAGCCTGGGCGACAGAGCGAGACTCCGTCACAAAAAAAAAAAAAGCATCTTAGCTATCAACTTTTGGGTCAAGAGAGTAGATTTATTTTCCCATTTTCTCGTCCTCTGCACTCCTGATAATCACTATTCCAGTCTTTGCTTCTATGTATTTGAGAGCTTTTTCAAGTTTCTATATACAAGGAGGATTACGTGATATTTTTCTTTCTTCTTCTGGTGGATTTCACTAAGCACTATGACTTCCAGATTCATCCATGTTGCCACAAATGGCAGTATCTCCTTTTATAAGGTTGAGTAATATTCCACAACGCTATTCCATGATATATATATTTCTTTATTCATTCATCCGTCCACAGACACTTAGGTTTTTTTCATGTCTTGGCTATCAGACATCTCTCTGAGTTGCTGATTTCATCTCTCAGCAGAGAGATTGCTGCAAGATGGAGGTCAGAGTAAAAAACCTTGCAGTTATATAGGATGAATAAGTCTAGAGATGTAATTCAGTCAGGAAGACTATAATTTATGATAATGTCCTGTATTTTGAATATTTGCTAAGACAGTAGATTTTAGGTACTGTTATCACCAAAAAAAAAATGGGAAAAATCAAGGAGGTGACTATAGGAAGTGATGGATATATGAGTTTGCTTACCTGTAGCAATTACTTCCATATATATACATGTATCAAAACATCATGTTGTAGCTCTTAAATATATACAGTAAAAATCTGTTAATCAAAGAAAAAGAAAGAGAGAGAAGACCGAGCATATATTGGGATCTACCCACTTTTTACTACCTCAAACACATTAATGTAGGTGGGATACATGTTAAAGCACTTTAAAATAAATTCCCACTTGAAAAGGGAAATCTCTAGAACAAAATTGAGATGAAACTTATAATAACAACTATTGGAGAAAAAAAGTTGTGAAATAAATGTGGTGTAGACCTCAAATGTGGACATTAGGAGTTGTGGTTTCAAAGATACTGTTAGACAGGGGCTGGGGCCACCACCCTAGAGTACCAAAGATGATTTACTCTGTATTTCATTGCAGACCGGAGAGAGGATATGCACAAGTAGGGATTATACTAGTTCTTTAAACATTAGACTTCTTTGCAGAAAAACCTAAATTGCTGTTGCTCATTACAGGCATGAGTTGTATTCCTGATCCAATGGAAAAACTGATTCAAGGCCGGAGAATATTTGAAGATCAAAATAACAAACACAAACACTATACACAAGCTAAATATAAACCCCCACTATCCATGGTATATGCTGAATTCACCTCCTGGGGAAGATGTAATTCAGGGAAGATAAATTCATAGCAAAGAAACACACCTACATGCACAGAAGTGAGAAAGCTGAAAATCATGGAAAACATTGTAGTCGCCACCCAAAATGTGATAATTTGTGTCCAATATGGGACATTACTAAAAAATTAAACATATATCAATTTTTAAAAGAAATAAAATTAATTCACATTATTCATAAAACACAAAGGATTATTATACAGGAAAAACTACATATTTAAAATAACTAAAGATAAAAATAATTATTGATATCTAAAGTATATTAGATGTCAATACCTAAAATATTATTTTACCTAAAATAATTATTTTACTTACAATTAAATTTTTTAATTTTAATGTAATAATTAAATTATTTTACCTAAAATAATTAGTGATATCTAAACTATATTGAGTTCTTAACATATTCCTTATTCTAAAGTCTTTCTATGACATATTTCATGTAATCCTTATCAGTTTTATAATTCTTGAAACTGAGTCAAGAAGGTGAGACAATGGCAAATGTAACTGGGAGAGTCTTTGAGGACATATTTAAATGTAGATTTTAATATCCACTTTTATAACAATCATTTACAAAAGCTTAAAGCAAGGCACATTGTATTCTCTGAAGCCACTTTTGTGGTCAGCCAATCTGATAAAATTCAAGTGACCTGCCTTAATGCTAAAGTAAGGCACAGAGGACAGAATGGTCAGCTTGTCTTTTATACTTCCCATATATTCATGTTTCAGCCTAGTATCTGAGATAAATTGTGATTAGCTCTCATTGCTGTGGAAAAGAAACACCAAAAATTGTAATATTCATAAAAATGTGCTAAGTATAAATAATATAGACAATTGTTTTCAGATCAATTTTTAGAGAAAATTCATAAGCTGTGGTAGACATTCTGTGCAATATACACGTATTATAAATATATATTTATTTGTATTTAATATTGCTGGGAATAAATATATGCAGAAAACTCATATTTTAAATCTCAGCACAAACAACTCAATGATAAAAAGGCATTTGGATTTTGAATGAATGTATTTTTGCTTTTGTGGCTTTTCTTTTGTAAGGTAAGGTAATTGCTTTTGCCATTCCATTCGAAATTCAGATTTATGCCTCACAGACCTTAAGCCAAGCTTATCAATTGGGTTACCCTAGAATGTCACAATACCCCTCAAGATTCCTAGTAGGAGACATTCTTTTTCATTCACTACAAATGACCTATTAAAGCCATTTTATATTCTTCAAATCAAATAATCAATGTGATTTAGAAAATATAAAACTCTAATTTCTGACCAATTCGTTTCTTTTATTTTCACCTTTCCAACTTTTATCTTTACCGTAAGCATATGCTAATTTCAGCAAGAACTGAAGTTTATTGTCAGCATTTATCCACACCTCAACTTTTGATTCCTTATTACCCTCTTTTTAGCATTCATATTTCAGGTGTCCTGTTGCCCCTTTCCATTCTCTGGTCTCACAATCTTTTTCTACACTTTTTCTACCCTGTCATCTTTTCAAAATTATTTCTGTGGATCTCTGACAGTGTATTCAGTATGCATACAACATTCATTTATTAACATGTTTATTATATTAACATGTATACCAACTCATGATCACCTATTAATGGCTATAGGCAGCTGATCAATTCTTCTTCCAGTTAAGATGTGAATTAAACAGAGATTTCCTAGCTATCACTTTTAACTCCACGTACTTAGCTATGGCAATCCTCTTGCATGAGGCAGGTGTTATTTGACCCAGTGACACCTGCTGAGAGAGGGCATTTAAGTGCTGTGCCTAGGGAGTGAGCTAGCTACTTTGGACCAATAAAGCTTTGGGGAAACTATCAAAAAGATGCACTCAACTCAGCCATTTACTTGTATAAATTAGTGGCAGTTCTGTGCTCCATTTGAGAAAAACTAACTAGAGTTAATAGTGCTCTTCTTTTCCCATGGCTGATTAAAAGATAACAGCTAGAAAGTGTCTTTAGAGTATGGAGAGCCCCATATGATGGATGCAGAGGAAATAGATGTGTGTGGTCTGGTACAATGGTCTTCCAATTTTTTGGCACCAGGGACCAATTTTGTGGAAGACAGTTTTTCCATGGATGGGCGGGAGGAGAGGGGGGATGGTTTGGGGATGTTACAAGACCATTACATTGATTGTGCACTTTTTTTCTATTATAATTACATTGTAATATATAATGAAATAACTATACAACTCACTATAATAGAGAATCAGTAGGAGCCCTGAGCAACCTAGGTCTCTTGCATGCCCAGTTTACAAGAGGGTTTATGTTCCTATGAGAATCTACTGCCCCCACTGATCTGACAGGAGGTGGAGCTCAGGTGGTTAACACGAGGGATGGAGAGAAGCTGTAAATACAGATGAAACTTCGCCCTCTCACTCACCTCCTGCTGTGCAGCCCAGTTTTTAACAGACCAGTACCAGTCTGTGGCCTGGGGGTTGGGGAATCCCTGGTCTAGTAAATATCCCAAATATCAGTTCAATTTTTATCTGAAAAATTCTACTCTATTAAAGCTAGATAAAAAAAAAATTTACATTTACTGGGCTTAGTATATTGTCCTTCTTCAGTCAAAGCCCTTTATTTTCATTATATTTTAATTGCTTTCTGCCTATTTTCCTACAGGCTCTGTGAAGAAAGTGTCCTCTTTCATTTTTTCCACTGTAGTGCTAGGTACAGAGTTTGAAACATAGAAGATGATGAGTAAATACAAATGGAGGGATGAACTGCTTTAAAATATCTCTCTATATTCCTTCTGCAGCTCTAAACTCCATAACCATTAAAAGTTTAACTAGTCTAGAGTGTATACAAATGACACACTTTGAGATTTCAAGCCTGCTGGTAATAGCTACATTTTTTCTAACTTTTTAAATTTAAAAATTAAAATTTGTCAAAATTGCGAAGTCAACTAGAGGCAAATGTCCCCGAACTAATGCTATTGTATCAGTGACATGTAACACTCATAAATGAGACTCTCAGGATTAGATTATTATTAAACCAACCATTGGTATCCTCAAAGTAACCATTTTTATGGTAATAAAGCATATTTTCTGTTACATCTCATTCAGAATTGTTTATATGGTCAGAGGTGTATAACGATCAGGTCATTGGGCAACAACAGTTATATGTCCAGTTACAAGAAAAATAAGGAATGACTTGTCAGCAAGTCACTTCTGTTAACTCAAAATCCTCATTCAGGTAGAAAATAGCTCATTTTGGGAGAAAATAATATATTTGAAATAGAAAACATTTTTTGAAATAATATAGCAGGTAAAATGCAGGGAACGAAGTTCACTGAGAAAGAAAACATTAAGTTTGTTTATGAAGTAAATAAAGTTTATTTATGAAAAAATATCAGCCAAAAGGTATTGTGAATTGTTCAGTAAAACAGCAGCTAGATATTTACATTATCAAATAAAGTTTTAAATGTGATAATTTAAGTGTTTACATGTAGTTCAGTGATTTTAGCTTTATAAATACATAAACATAAGATGAATCAGAATGTGCTTTGAAAAAATGAGCAGCTTTTTTACTAAAAAAATATTAGTTTTGTGTACATTTTCTAGCTGATGTTATTTCAAATAAACTTTGTATTGATTATAAGGTTGGGGACGTTTGAACTAACAAGTAATCATATGATAAAAAAGACAAATCATGCAAACATATTTTAATCGTACATACAGATTTATTCAGCCTTTTATACTCATTAAATAGCTGTCCAATCTGGATATAAGAATCTTTTTCAAAAGTATCTTATAATAAATATATGCATAATTTTATGCAAAAATACAGCATCAAAGAAGACATATGGAATAAAAAGTTATTATAATATTATCTGAAGAACAAATAAAAAAAACTAAAGAAAAAATAAGTAAAAGAACTTGTAAAGTTGAATATGTACCACATAGGAAAATATATTTCTAAATCACAATGTTTGTGATCAAATGTTTTCAAAATCATAGATCCTCTTGTAATATAGGTGTTAAACATTTTTTTCAACAAAATACTTCAAAGGCAGTATAGACACTTTGGATTTCTTTTTTTTTTTGAGACAGAGTCTCGCTGTCGCCCAGGTTGGAGTGCAATGGCGCGATCTCGGCTCACTGCAGGCTCTGCCCCCCGGGGTTCATGCCATTCTCCTGCCTCAGCCTCCCGAGTAGCTGGGACTACAGGTGCCCGCCACCTCGCCAGGCTAATTTTTTGTATTTTTAGTAGAGACGGGGTTTCACTGTGTTAGCCAGGATGGTCTCGATCTCCTGACCTCGTGATCCGCCCGCCTCAGCCTCCCAAAGTGCTGGGATTACAGGTGTGAGCCACCGCGCCCGGCCGACACTTTGGATTTCTCACGAATTCCTTTTTCATCTCTCTCCCAGAACATGGTTCAATAAAACATGTTCAACAAAAACCTTGGAGCTGTTATTCCAACACTATTCTATTCTTGATTTTCACAATTTTACTTTTCATTTGATAATTCAACTATGTTGACAAAGGAATAATAGAGATCAACAGGATATGAATTGAATGAAAGGTTAGATATGTTAAATCTTGATATTTTATCGTATAATCTTAAATTGAACCAAAATCTTATCCAGGAAATAAAGGTAAAGCAAGATGTTGTGAAATAAGACAATTCTACTGTGATCTTGTTGACCCAATCCTGCTGTCACCTAACTAGTTCATTTCTCATTGTAATTCTAAATTTCATTTATCAAGAAATAAAAAGTTTGAAATGTTAATAATTGGCATTATTCCAATTTCAGAACTCAAAAGAAGCCATGTTTTGAGGACTATTGTCTTTTTGCCTTGTTTGAATAAAACATTAAATCCCATGCCAGCAATTAACAGCAAGAGTAGGCAAATGTCCAAACATTGTAATCTATTATGCACTTTTAAATGATCCTACCATTTACTGGATATTTATTATAGGTCATTATATTCCCTATCTCGTATAACCTTCAAAAATAGTTGATATAGAGGTTATATCATTTCTTGCAATCAATGAAACTGAGGCTCAGAGGAGTACAGCACTTTTCCTGGATGAGTAGTGATATAGTTAGACCAGAGAGAATTCTGAGAAGATGAGGTGGGAAGCATCAGAAACCTGTCTCCCTACCTTGACAACAATTGCACATGCAGAATTTGTCTGATATTGTTATTTTAGAACTCTGGAATATACTGAAGGTTGTCCACTTCCAGGGGTAGGCTTGGATGATAAATTGTGGTTAATTTTAGTTCTTAGCACAGTGGTAGCCAACTATCCCCCTCCTCTCAGCCACATGTCAGGCAGTTAGTTGTTCATGTGTTTCTCACACCTAGAGTAGCTTGCTTCTAGCTTAAAGAAGCCAAAAAGAAATCTCTTCTACAAATTTTTGGGATCTGTTCTCTGATCAATGATTCTTGCTGCTTCTGATCACAGAGGTAGAGACAAAAAAGCAGAAACCATTATTTTTATACCCACCCACAATTATTGCAAGCCCCTCTTACTCTGAGTGAAGTAATTTCCAGGTGATGTAATGGGCTGGTGCTTTCTTCCTCCATTCATTTTTTCCTTTCTCCCACCTTGGGAGCCAGATATAGACATGCAAGACTTTCAAAAACAATCGTATATATGAGGGAAAATGACAAGCTCATCATGCCTGCCCAGTGGAAGTTGCAGTCTCAGAAAAATACTTGAGAAGAGCTTGAATTTACACCTCTGGCCGAATCTCAGCAGAGATAGCCTATGATAATCAAGAAAGCATAAACAAAAAATGGCACATGCTGGGGAAGAAATAGAATTAATTTCTAGTTACTATATCATTAAATTTAAATGTTCAGGTTTCAACAACAACAACAACACAAGGCATACAAAGGAATGGAAAAGCAAGTTCCGTTTAAAAGAGGAAAAAACAAAAACGAAAAAACAAAAACAAAAAAACAGAAACTGTCCTTGAAAGATATCTGATGGCTGATCTACACAGGCCTTAAAACAATTGTCTTAAAAATTACTCAAAAACTAAAAGAAGATGCAGAGAAAGTCAAGAAATATATGAACAAAATAGAAATAGAAATAGAGATAATAGTTCTAAGAATAAACCAAAAAGAAATTCTGTAACTCAAAATTATAACAAGTAAAATATTTACTAGAGGGATTCAAAAGCAGTTTAATCAGGAAGAAGGAGTCAGCAAACCTGGAATTAGGATGATGAAAGTTGCTGAATCTGAACAAGAGGATTAAAAAAATGATTGAAGGAGTGTGCACAGAGTATAAGGAACCTGGGGAATACCATCAAGTGAATGAACATACACATTATGGAGTCCCAGAAACAAAGAAAAAAGAAGGACATTGGGAGAATATTTAAAGAAATAATGGTTGGACTTTTCCCAAATTGAATGGAAGACATGAATGTTAACATTCAAGAAGCCTAACAAACTCCAAGTAAACTCAAAGAGAACACATCAAGACACATTATAATTAAACTGTTGAACATAAAAGACAAGGAGATTTTAAAAGCAATAAACAGAAGTGACTCATCACATACCAGGGATCAGCAGATTATCATCATAGATTTAGATTTAGATTTAGATTTAACTGGAAGATGTGTCATCAGGAATCTTGGAGGCCAGAAGACACTGAGCTGATATATTCAAAGTACCAAAAACAAAAATAAAAGTAAAAAAATGTGCCAACTAAGAATTAATTGTTCCTAAAAATTGTAGAAGTAATTAAGGCATTCCCAGATAACAAAAGCTGTGGAGTACGTTACTACTAGACTTGCCCTATAAGAAATACCAAAAGGCATACTGTTCGTTGAAATCAAATGACACTGACAGTAACTTGAAGCCATATAAACACATGAGGATTTTGGTACAGATAAGTACAAGAGGAATTACAAAAGCTAATACTATTGTAACTCCTCTTTTTTTCCTCAACATAATTTAAGAAACTAAAAAAGTTCAAATGAAAACAAAAAAAAATACTTACCTGAAAACTAGTATTATTGTTTATTGGTTTGTAATTTCAAATTTGGTTTTCTGCAAAATTTAAGAGACTAATGTGTTACAAATAATTATTAGTTTATGTTTTTGGACATACGATACACAAAGATGCAATTTTTGTAATATCAATAGCTGAAAGAAGTAGAGATGTAGCTATGAAGTAAGCAGTTTTTGTGTGTCATTCAAGTTAAGCTGGTATAAATTCTAATTAGAGTGTTGTAAAATAAGGATGCTAAATATAATCCCCATGGTAACCATGAAAAGAGAGCCACAGAATATATGCAAAAGGAAATGAGAAAGGAATTTAAAAGTTTTACTTTTTTCAAAAAATCAACAAAATATAAAAGAAGACAGTAATGAAGGAAATGAGGAATAAAAAAGCTATAATATATATAGAAAACAAATAGCAAAATGACAGATGTAATTTGCTCACAAGTAATTGCTTCAAATAGAAGTGAATTAAACTTTTAATGAAGAAAACAGCAATGAATTACAAAACATCAAATTATTTTACTTTAAATAAAAAAGATTGTGAGAGACAAAAAAGATTCATATTAATAAAATGTTCAATACAGGAAGAAGATATAATATTGATAAACATATGTATCTAATAACAGACTATCAAGGTATATGAAGCATATATTGATGGAAGTAAAGAGAGAAATAGATGGTTCTATGGTAATAGTTTAAAACATTAATACCTCATTCTAAATAGATAGACCAACCAGAGAGAAGATAATAGAAGGGAAATGGAAGGCTTGAACAGCACGATAAGCCAACTAGATCTAACAAACATATACTTAAACACTCTACCCAACAATATCAGAATGCACATTCTTCTCAACTTCCCATAGAACATTTTCAAGTTCAGACTGTATGGTAGGCCACAAATTAAGTTGTAGTAAATTAAAAATATATATAAATCACACAAAGTTTATTTATTCTCTAACAAAAATGGGATAAAGTTAGAAATTGATAACAGAAGAAAAATTGGAAATTTCACAATCTTGTGGAAATTAGTACACTGTTAAACAATGGATTAAATAGTAAATTAAAATGAAAATTAGAAAATAATTTGAGAAAAATAAAAATGAAAATACAACATATCAAAACTTAAGGAACACAGAGAGAGTAATGCTAAATGGGAAATTTATAGCCATAAATGGTTACACTAAAAACCAATAAATATCTCAAATTAACAAACTAACTATGCAACTGAAAAATCTATAAAAAGAACAAACTGAATCCAAAGCTAACAAGAAGGAAATAACAAAGATTAGAGCCAAAATAACAAACTAGAGAATAAAAAAGAAATTGAGAATATAAACAAAATCAAAAGTTGTGTCTTTAAAAAACAATAAAACGAACAATTATTTATCCAGATTGACTAAGAGAAAAAGAGAGAAGACTCAAATTAGTAAAATCCAAAATGAAAGAGGAGACATTACTATCGATTCCATAGAACTAAAAATAATTATAAGAAAGTACTATGAATAACTATATGCCAACAAATGATAAGCTAGATGAAATAGAACAATTTCTAGAAAGGCAGAACATACCAAGGCTAAATCACAAAAATATTTTTTAAATTGGAATAAACTTATAACTAGCAAGAAATTTGAATCGGCAAACAGAACTTCCTGACTAAAAGAAAGGGCCTGGTCGCTTTGTTGGTGAATTCTATCAAACGCTTACAGAACAAATATCAATCTTTCTCAAATTTTCCAAAAATTGAAGAGGAGGTAACACTTTTTAATTCACCTAATTCATTTTATGAGGCCAATATTACCCTAATACCAAAGCCAGACAAAAATACTTTTGCATGAAAAGAAAAATACAGACCATTACCTTTTATGAACATTGGTGCAAAAATCCTCATCAAAATACTACTAAACCAAGTTTAGTAGTATATTAAAAGAATTACATACCATAGATAAGAGGATTTTATTTCTGAAATGCAAGGATGGTTTATCATATAAACATTAATCCATGTAACATACAACATTTACAGAATAAAGAAACTACATGATCATTTTAATTGATATGGAAAACGCATTTAACAAAAATTAATACCCTATAGTGATGAAAAATCTTAACAAACTAGGAATAGAAAGAAACTGCCACAATATAATAAAAGCCATATAAGAAGAAGTCACAGCAAATATCATACAAATGATGAAAAAATGAATCTTTTCCTCCAAGATCAGCAACAAGGCAAGAACGCTCCCTTTTGCAAGTTCTATTTCACATGGTAGTGCAAGTCCTAGCCAGGACAATTATGTTAGAAAAGCAAACAAAAGTCCTCCAAATTGGAATGATGGAAAAATTATCTCTGTACTCAAATGATATAATCATAGATGAAGAAAACCCTGAATAACACACACACACACACACACACACACACACGCAGAGTTAGAACTAAAAACTACATTTAGCAAATTTATAGGCTATAAAGTCAACACAGAAACATCAGTTGCATTTATGCACATTAACAATCAACAATGTGAAAATAAAATTAAGAAAATAATTTAATTTATAGTAGAATAAAAATCAAATACTATAAGCGGTAAAAAAAAAACAAAACAAAAACAAAAACCTTGTACACTAAAAGCGACAAAACATTTCTGAAGGAATTAAAGAAGGTATAAATAAATGGGAATATATCCTATATCAATGTATTAAAGCTTTAAAACTGTTAAAATGTTCATTCTGCCCAATCTACAATAAATTTCACATATATTCTCAAATGATTTAAAACAAGGGTGTCAAGATCATTCAACAGGGAAAAGACAAATGATCTTGAGACAACTGGATACAACATGCAAAAGTCTAAAATTGAACTCTTTCTAAAAATGCCACATACTAATTGTTTTTGCTGTTGTCGTTTTTTTTTTTTTTTTTTTTGAGATGGAGTCTTGCTCTGTCCCCAGGCTGGAGTGCAGTGGTGTGATCTCAGCTCACTGCAACCTCCGCCTCCCAGGTTCAGACAATTCTCCTGCCTCAGCCTCTGGAGTAGCTGGGACTACAGGCTCCCGCCACCATGCCCAGCTAATTTTTGTATTTTTAGTAGAGATGGGGTTTCACCATGTTGGCCAGGATCGTCTCTATCCCTTGACCTCGTGATCCGCCAACCTGGGCTTCCCAAAGTGCTGGGATTACAGGCGTGAGCAACCACGCCCAGCCCTACCGCATACAAATCTTAACTCATAATGAATCCATGATCTAAATATAAGACCTAACACTATAAAACTCTTAGAATAAAACATACGGCAAAAGTTTCATGACAATTGGGCTTGGCAATGATATTTTATATATGACATCAAAGACATAAAAAATACAAATTGTAATTTATGAAAATTATTTTTGAATGTGCATCAAAAGACAGTATTAACAGAATAAAAAAAAAAAACTCACCTAACAGGAGATATTACTTGCAAATGTTACATTTGATAAGGAATTTTATTGTTCTGAATATATGGAGAATTCCTAAAATTCAACAATAAAAACGCAACCAAATTAAAAAATAACTGAAGAACTTGAATAAACTTTTCTCCAAAGAAGATACATGAATGGCCGACAAGCACGTGAAAAAAATGCTCAAGATCACTAATCATTAAGGAAATGCAAATCGAAACTACAATAAAATGCCACCTCACACCCATCATGATGGCCACTATCAGAAAAAAACAGAAAAAGTTTTGGCAAGAATATGGAAAATTAGAAACCTTATAAACTGTTGGTGGAAATGTAAAATGGTACAGTCACTGTAGAAAACAGGAGGAGCTTCACAAAAAAATAATAATAGAGTTACCATATGAACCAGCTACCCTGAAAACAGGGTCTAGTCTGGAAGAGATATTTGTACACTCATATTTATATCAGGATTACTCACAAGAGCTAAAATGAAGAAGCAAACCAAGTGTCCTACATTTGAATGAATGGATAAGCAAACTGTGCATAAAATTAAATATTATACGTCCTTAAAAACAAATACTGACAATTCAAAAACATTTTGTTTTGCTAAGGTAATACATTTATTTATAACCAAATATATGAGGTTGGTGAAAAAGTAATTGCCATTTTGGCCATTACTTTCAACAGCAAAAAACACAATTACTGTTGCATTAAGCTAATATTTCACAAAAGAGCTTGTGTTTTGTAGAAAATACATATTTTTATATTTGTATAACTGCCTTCAACTTTTCTGAAAAAAAATTGTGGGGAGGTGATATTGATAGGAAATATTAAAATGACAAATGTTAAAACTAACTAAAAATGGCAGAACTAAGAATGAGTCATAACTTAGAAGCTTGAATTTATCTTGTCATTCTGAGACCAATTCATGAGAGCAGTTGCCTATTAGATCTAGGCATAATGCCAAATAATGCCAAATACGGTTTGAAATTTAATTTAGGTGTTGCTATTGCCCTCGTATTATTTTCTGTGAATGAAATTAAGGTTATTAATTAAGTCATAGTAAACCCAAAAAGTATGACCATTATGTTTAGTGAAATTATTTCTGGATCATGTTTATCTGTATTAACAGTAGGATACATCCTTCTTACTGCTTTGAGAACCTGTCTCTCCAGCTTCATCATTAAGCTGAGGCTAGGACTTTGCTTAAAACCACGTATTCTTGGTTTCTTCCTCTCTTAACCTGCTTCTCTCACTCCTTTACAAGATTTTTGTCTGTTTCTGTTTTCTGTTTTCTAGAAACCATTTCTTAATAAGTCACTTGCAGAGGAATCCTGATACTAAGGTTTTGTTCTGTGGAACTCACCCTATGCTGTAATTTACTTTTACTTTATTTCTTCCAAAGTTCAAGAACAATGATGCTTCAATATGTATTGAGGGCTGAATATGTGCCGTATTTCCTAATATGGAGAGTATGTCAGTGATACTAAGTCAGGATGAAAGTGTCAGTGAACTCCAAACCATAGTGGATTCGGAAAGATCAAAGTTTTTATCTGTCTCCCATAAATAGGGGTAATTCAGGGTGTGTATGGATTTTTCTACCAGCAGGGACAAATGCTCCTCCTTTTTTTTGTCTCGTTCAGTAAGAACGCTCACACATACTAATGAAACATGGCAGTGCATCTTTATAAACCTCCAGAAGAAGCAAGAGGAAGGGGAAGGGAATACCCCTCAGTTTCAAGACAGTTTTCAATTTGTAAACATAAAGTACAACCTTTAGTATGAGCTTATCACAAGGACAAGTTTGTGGCAACAAGGATGGGAAAGCTAGTCTTTATTTTGGGTAGTCATATGCTTAACAAATATTGACAGGGTAGCTTAAATAGATAATAATGAGATCATGAATATTGGGTAAAAAAGAGTTGTCTCTACCACAGCAAGAAAAAAAGATAGCCTTCCTTTTTCCTCTCAAGCATCTATTTTACCAGGTAGGAGTGTTTGTGTTTTAGGCATTCCAAAAACGTGAGTTAAAATATCTCAAAGTATTCCTTATAATCAGTTAACTGCACTCTTGTTGTTATTTTCATTCAAGAAATAAATCTAAAATATTTTTTAAAAGGATAAATTTGAGGCAAATCTAAACATCATAAAAGTCTGTTAAATGCTTGCAGAAGACTTTTAAAGCTACTCAATATATTTTAGCGTCCACCTTATTCCAGAAGACTGTTTGAAAACAAGATTTCTGGCTCAAGCCTGTAATCCCAGCACTTTGGGAGGCCGAGGCGGGCGGATCATGAGGTCAGGAGATCGAGACCATCCAGGCTAACACGGTGAAACCCCATCTCTACTAAAAATACAAAAAATTAGCCGGGCGTGTTGGCGGGCTCCTGCAGTCCCAGCTACTTGGGAGGCTGAGGCAGGAGAATGGCTTGAACCTGGGAGGCGGAGCTTGCAGTGAGCCGAGATCGCGCCACTGCACTCCACCCTGGGGGACAGAGCAAGACTCTGTCTCAAAAAAAAAAAAAAAAAGAAAACAAGATTTCCTCTCCAGCAAAAAAATCATTTTTGTTATATGACGCCAAAGAATTGTATCAGCTACTTAAATACACTGAATTGTTGGTCTCCCATGTGTTGTGATTTTGCAGAAAGGTGTCCATGAATAAATATTTTGGAACCATCAATCTAGAAATGCAACATTCAGCAAGTCTGTTTAGAAGTACATTTACTGAGAAAGTGTTCGTTTCACATAGAAAAAAATGTATTTAGGAAAATGTTCCACTGAGATGAAAAATGTTTTTCATTCTGAATTCAAAGAGTTTCAGAAGGCCTAGCACTAATTCTCTCATTCAGGTTTGCAGAGAAATTTACCTAATTAATATGATCTATTAAAAATATGATTTAAACCAGTTCACTCAATTTCTTAAAGACAATAAACTCCATGAAGACAAGGATGATGATCCTTACATATTCACATTTTATTACTAGCATTTAACATAGTGCCTTGCCTGAAATATAAATGCAATACATATATTTTTAATTAAGCACTAACTCATAAATTTGCTACTGAGAAAAAATGGACACTACTATTTTGCCTATTTTAGTGATCCTGAATTGCGAGGTTCGGGAGAGGGGAATGGGATGAATGCCTCGTTAGGCTAGCTAGAAAATTCTACTTGTCAGATTCAATTGTGTGTCTACTTTCATTTCCTTTGTAAATGTTGCAGTCATTTTTTTAATGACACAAATCAGAAAGGAAACTAAAAAATAAGAGCATGAA
Organism: Hylobates moloch; assembly: GCF_009828535.3. Lineage (NCBI taxonomy): Eukaryota > Metazoa > Chordata > Mammalia > Primates > Hylobatidae > Hylobates > Hylobates moloch. The sequence goes on along the minus strand of NW_026652292.1, from coordinate 24,082,435 downwards.
TTTTCTGAAAGCCAGTGTAATATTGCTTATTGTGTGTTATCTGTGTGCTACTCAAACTTATATAAACCATGGAGATTAACAGCATAACTATAGTATGCATAGGGCTATAGACATTCTTTCTATGATACAATGGGAATTTAAAAACTTTTTGAATAAAGAGATAAATGAATGAGTAAATAAAAGAAAGGCACAATGAATGAAATTCATATTAAAATCCAACAGAACTGGAAATTTTACTGTTGAATTGCAGAAATAAATGTTCAGTCATTCGAGATTATACTCTGGAAATTATTCTGTATTCAGATAAATAATTTCTCTGAATAATAGAGGGTACTCTAGCTTCCAGGTGAGTGGCTCAGCCTGAGTTTTGCAGACAAAGTGTACCTGGATCCACAGGTCAAATCTCAATTGCAGAGTAATAAAGGGCATGGAATATTCTACGGATTAACTCGTCATATTATAGTTAGAATTCAGTAAGGATTCATCCAGATGCAGAAGATTCAAGTAATCTATGACTGGAAAATTAGAAAATGGAATTGAATAGATCTAGCAAGAGAGTTAAAACAATCGAGTAGAAAATACATAGGAAAACGTTCCTCTGATGTGAAGGGCATGAGATGCAATCACACAAGCTCTGCAATATTTTGATATATTTGCAGACCTCCAACATATGATGCATATGCATTGCTGTAGATTACAACATGAACCACCCTACAAATTACTTATAAAGGGCTAGTAGACTTTTTTTCCCTTGATACCTTACCCTTTAAAAAAATCTCTATTACCAGTATTCAATCTCTAACAACCTCTTTGATCTTATTCACTGGCACAATGCTGGTGTTTCTTTAGAGAGAGAGATCAAAAACCTCTTTTTTTTTTTGGTAGGGGAACTAACTAACTAAGAGATCCAAGTTAGAAATATATAAACTTATTGAGCAGAAATATAGATGTCACATCTAATGGTCATTATTTATGTGATGAATATAAATAATATAATAATTGTTATATAATTAATATAATAGAAATGACCCATATGATAAGAGCACCTACTGTGTGCCTGGACTGTTTCCTGTTTCCTTGCTTTCAAGGTAGGCAGCTTTCATTTATAAAGTTCCAGTTAAATTACATAATTAGTTAAACTTAGGCATGTTTAGCTTATTCTATTGCTTACCTAAAAGATAGATAAAATATTTACTTGGAATGAATATAAATTTAAAAAAAAGTTGACCTAAGAGCTCCCGAGGAGGAAAGAAAAACAGAAATAATAAGTCTAATAAAGGTTGCTTCATAAGTACTTTGGCTATCAAAAAATAAATATGTTGCTGGGCATGGTGGCTCACACCTGTAATCCCAGCATTTCCAGAATCCGAGGCAGGTGGATCACCTGAAGTCATGAGTTCAAGATGAGCCTGACCAACATGGTGAAACCCCATCTCTACAAAAAATACAAAATTAGTCAGCTGTGGTGGCACATGCCTGTAATGACAGCTACTCGGGAGGCTAAGGCAGTAGAAACACTTGAACCTGAGAGGCAGAGGTTGCAGTGAGCCGAGATCTTGTCAGCCTTGGCAACAAGAGTGAAATTCTGTCTCACAAAAATTAAAAAAAGTTTAATCAGTTTTAGAGCTATTTTTAAATTTTAGCTAAGCAACAGATAATGAATAAAAATTATTTAAAAATATTATAGCTTTTTATTTTGACTAGATCAAGGAAGAAAAAATAACCCAGATCAACATTCTTAATTTTATTTTTTGTCATTTCTGAAGGGATAATTATGCTATAATTTCAGATTATGTAGCCATATTTTATTTTTAGTAAGTAAAGTTATAATTTAGAAAAAATAAAAACTCATAAAAATTAGAAAATTGTGGATCTGTTTCTATCCATTTTCACTAGAAACTTTAGTATACTGTGCTTTCAATATCAATATCAAGAAAAGTAACTTCCAGAATTATTTCCTCTAAAGAGATTTTATTCAGTATATCGATAGCGGCAGAATCAATTGCTTTATGCTTGTTTGTCTTGTTTTCTGATGAGAAAACTCTTTAATGAACATAATTCGAATAGATTTGTAACCATGGGTTTTAAAGAAACACTCATATTTAGGTGATTCTCTATCAGAAGACAATATAACATAAGATGAATACAAATGTGATTAGAGATATATAATGGCAGTCAATCATAATCACCATGGTGAAAATAAATTTCATGGAGTGAAAATCTAAAGACATTGCTTATCTTCCTCTTAAAATGAAAATCTGCTAGCCATAATGAAAATGGGTTGCACATCAGCATGTCTTAATTCACTGAATAATGACTTTGCTTTTATGGTAGAAATTCAAGTCAGAAGAGGGACTCAAAGAGTGCTCAGTGGGAAGTAACTGTACTTCCCCAGAGCTGATGAACTTACGAACTGAGGTAAGTTGAGGAAAGAATGGAAATCAGGCATCCTACTGTATCTATAGCAAGCACTCAGACTGATAATGTAATAGATATTGATGCTTGCCCGCAGAGATGAATAGTTGAAGAAAAAAGGAGAAATTTTTCAGCTCTTCTTGATTCCATATTATTCTTCTCATGACTGGTGCTTGAAAGCTAGTAAAATGATTCAAGAATACCATTACTCCTGGAATGTATCTAATTGGATAAATGGTGGCAGGTTATGCCTTCTGCTATTGGAGAGGCAGTTATAGTTACTTTATATTTTTGTTTAAGGCAGCTTTATGATACTCAGTGAATTCTGTTATTTTTGAAAAACTAAGATAATAATGCTTTTATCCTTATTTTTAGATATGTATTGGCACTTCAAAGAGTGAATCCAAACCTTATCACATTCCATTATCAGTAAAAAACTACAGGATAACACCAGAAAAAACACCTACCTTAAAACATAAAAAAAGAAAATATAGGCTTTATATATGTTTTAATATTTATTTAGTAGTCTTATTCTTCAGAAAACAAAAAAAAAACTCTTCATAAATAACCTAATTTTAGTCACGTGTACATGATAGTACATTTCTACATATTTAATTTTTTATGGTAATTTACCAATAAGTGTAGTACAAAACGACCTGCAAATAATTTGGAGATAAGAAGGAATAGAGGAACAAACACAACTATTCTTATGGCCATCAGAGAAGTGAGGTCACAGGACAAACCAAAACCCTCAAAATTGTAGAGACAGACAGGTAGATACATGGAATCACAGCTTATCTGAGAGGAAATCTATGAGCAGAAGCCTCCATGGGAATCAGTAAAAGGGTAGGAAAACCTAAATTATAATTATTAATTTTTGGAGGCTCAGTGTAGGCAAGCTCTAAGAGACTAAAAAAAAAAAAAAAAAAAAAAAAAGAAATCTCCAGGAAAATTCAGTGATAGAAGGACCCTCACGCTTTTGTTAGCTTTAGCTCCAGGAGTTGTCTCAGGTTCTCATAGTGAATACAGAAGAAAAATACTATCATGTATGCAACAGGGGGTGCAGAAAAGAAACCATTTGAAACATGTCAGAGTATTCTGTAGTTAACAAGGCCAGCACTCAGGAAAAACTATTGTATCAGAGCCTAACCTGCTGAGGTTATATCAGAGTCTGTCCTACCTAGGGGAAGGGAATTAGCCAACTTCAGCTGACTTTAGCCTTCCACTTAAGGAAAAGGAAATACACAACTTAAGCACCTCCTTCAGCCATCCTGCTCTACCTAATCCAGGGAAAAAAGGAGACGCAGTTGTGAGGTTCACAGTCTAAAGGCACAGATTCACCAAAAGACTGAGACCTACTCATAGAACTAGAGAACATTTCCCCTGCCCTGACATCTTACAACCACATTATTAAAGGCTTGTTTAATGTATTTCCTTTTACCCAGTAAATCACCTCTGCTGAGGACCCCAAAAATTACAAAGCACAATAAAAGGCAAAAAAAAAAAATACAGTTTGAGGAGACTGAACAAGCATCCAAACCAGAGTAATGTATGCCAAAGTTGTTAAAATTTTTAGAGCAGAATTTTTCAAAACTATAACTAACATGTAAATAACTTTAATGGAAAAGTAGACAACATGCAAGAACACATGAATAATGTAAGCAGAGATAGAAATGCTCACAATAATTTTTTTCTAAATGCTAAAGGTAAAAAACGCCAAGCACCAAGAAACATAAATGCCAGAAAAATGGACACCTAAGCATATTATATTCAACCTTCAGAAAAATCAAAGACAAAGAAAACATACTCAAAGAAATCAGAGGAATAAAACAACTTAACTACAGGGGAGCAAAAAGTAGAATTACATTTAACTTATCTTCATAAACCATGCAAACAGAACAAGAGTGGAGAAATATTTAAAGAGCTGAGTGAACAAAAACCTAACAACGTAGAATTCTTTACCTCTTGTGAAATTATCCTTTAGAAGAGAAGAGAAAGGTTAAATAACTTTTTAGACAAACAAAAATTAAGGAAAAATGTTACCAGTAGGCCGGGCGCGGTGGCTCACGCTTGTAATCCCAGCACTTTGGGAGGCCGAGGCGGGCGGATCACGAGGTCAGGAGATCGAGACCACGGTGAAACCCCATCTCTACTAAAAATACAAAAAAAATTAGCCGGGCGTGGTGGCGGGCGCCTGTAGTCCCAGCTACTCGGAGAGGCTGAGGCAGGAGAATGGCGTGAACCCGGGAGGCGGAGCTTGCAGTGAGCCGAGATTGCGCCACTGCACTCCAGCCTGGGCGACAGAGCGAGACTCCGTCTCAAAAAAAAAAAAAAAAAAATGTTACCAGTAGAGCTGTCTTTCAGGAAATGTTAGAAAAAGTGTGTCCGAGATAAGGATAATGTAAATTAGAAACTTGTATCTTCGTGAAGAAAGAAAGAATTTCAGAAAATGAATACTAAATATGGAAAAAATATGTATTCTACTTGTTCTTAATTTAAGAGATAACAGTTTTTCTCACATATTAGGAATAGTATATTTCATTTTATATAAATATATAAAATGAAAATATATATACTTATATAATGAAATACACTATTATTTCTACATTTATTTACACAAACATATATTATATAAAATTTATATGTTTATGTATAACTATATGTAAAATACATAAAAATATAAAAATATATATTTTTTCTCACATACATATGTGAGAAAATGAATGATAGCAATGATACAAGGGACAACAAGGAGAAATAGGGAAGATGTTGTTTTTATAATGTATTTGTACTATTCAGAAAGCAGTATAGTATATTTGTGATCTGCAGTGAAAACAGTGCTTAGATGAGGGATACAAATGTAAATTGGAAACTCTACGGCAACTACTAACAAAAAACACAAAAGTATAATTGATAAGCTAAAACAAGAAAATGAATCATGTAAATTGTTCAAACAAAATAGTAAAAGTATGGAAGACAAAAGCAAGAAAAAGAACAAGTGGGATGTAGTAAAATATATGGTAGATATTCATCCAGCTCTATCAACAATCACCTTAAATGTCAATGGTCTAAGTACACCAATGAAAAGATAGAGCTAGAGTGGATCAAAAAACAAGATCCAAATATATGTTTTCTGTAAGAAACCAATTGTAAATATAGAAACATATAGATTGAAGTTTCTCTCCACTCCAAATAATGGAGAATACTATACAATGTGGACAATAACCCAAATAAAGCAAGAATATCTATATTAATTTTAGATAGAACAGAAGTCACAGCAAGGAAATTATCAGACATAAGAGAGGACTATTATGTAATGACAAAAGCATCAATACTACACAAAAATATATCAGTGTTTAACATGTATGTGGCTAAGAAGAAAGCATAAAAGTATGTAAAAATTAGACGTGCAAATAGATGAGACCATTATTTTTGTTGAAGACTTCAACACTTTTTCAAAAATAGCTCCAGCAGGCAGAAAATCAGTAAGGACATAGGTGAACTCAACACCACCATTAATCAAATAAATGTAATTTATATCTATGAGTTACTTCATTCAACAAGCAGAAAACACATTTTTCTCAAGCTCATATAGAACATTCACCAAGATAGAACACATTCTGAGCCATAAAGGATAACTTAACAAATGTAAAAGAATGTAAATCATACAAATCCTGCTCTGAGACCAAAGTGGAATTAAACAAGAAATCAATGATAAAATAATAGCTGGAAAATCCCTAAATACTTGGAGATTAAAGAACGATCTTTTATATAACACGTGGGTCAAAGAAGAAACTTCAGAAAAATGTATAATTGTTTTATCTAAATTAAATTGAAAACAATTTATAAAAATCTGTGAGATGCAGTGAAAATAGTGCTTAGAGGAAAATTTATAGCATATAAGAAAAATTAAAAGATCTAAAATCAGTATTCTAAACTTACACAGGAGACTGTAAAAAGGGTAAATTAAATCAAAAGTTAGTGGAACATAAGGAATAATAAAACATTAGAACAGAAATCAATGAAATTGAAAACTGGGGATGAAGAGAGAAAATCAATAAAGCAAATGCTGGTTTTTAAAAAAGATCAATAAAATCAATAAGCTCCTAGTCAGACAAACTAAGAGAAAAAGAGGAAAGACACAAATTACTAACACCAGAAATGAAAGAAATCATCATTATACATCCACTATAGATCCATGGAACATTAAAAGAAAAATAAATAAATATTATGAACAACTCTATGCCCATAAATTTGATAAATTGGATGAAAGGTATCAATTCCTTGAAAGACACATCTGCCAAAACTCATACAAGAAGGAAAATGCAGTCTTAATAGGCCTAGATCCATTAAAGGAATAGAATCAGCCAGTAAAGGCTTTCAAAACAGAAAGCATGAGATTTTGATGGGTTCACTGATGAATTCTCTCCAAATTAGGACCAAGAAAATTATGTTCCATCTCACCACTGCATCTCAATATTGTACTAGAAGTCCCAGCTAATACGTTAAGACAAGAAAATAAAATAAAAGGTATACAAAATTGGAAGAAATAAATAATACTATCTTAGTTCACAGACGGCATTATTATCTATGTAAAAATCTAAGAGAATATATTTTAAAAACTAGAGCTAATAAGTGATTGTAGCAAGGTTGAAGAATACAGTTCATACATAAAAATCACTTTCCTATATACAAGCAATGAACAACTGAAATTTGAAAATAAAAACATATTACTCTTTATATTAGTGCCCCTAAAAATGAAATATTGAGTATAAATTCATGAAATGTGTGTCCAAGATCTATCTTAGGAAAACTACAAAACCGATGAAGGATAGCAAATAACAAAATAAATAGAAAGTTATTCTATGTTCTTGGATAGTTAGGCTCAATATTGTCAAAATGTCAGTACTTCTCAACTTGTTCCATAGATTGGACACCATTCTCATCAAAATTCCAGCAAGTTATTTTGTGAATATTGGTAAACTTACTCAAAAGTTTATATTCAGAGACAAAAGACCTAGGATAACCAACTCACTATGGAAGGAGAAGAAAAAGTAAGAGGACTGACACTACTCAATTTCAAGACTTACTGTAAAGCTACAGCAATCAAACAGTGTGATATTCCAACAAAAAAAGACAGAGAGATCAATGGAATAAAGCAGAGAGCCTAGAAATAGACCAACATAAGCAGAGATAGCTTTTTCACAAATTGTGTTGAAAGCAGTGGAGATTCATAAGCAAAGAAATGAATCTAGACATGGATCTTACAGCTGTCACAAAATTAACTAAATATAGGCCATACACCTCAATGTAAAATGCAAAACTATACAGCTATAAAAAAACATAGTGGAAAACCTATGTTTTATTATTTCTTATGTTTCACTAACTTTTGATTTGGAAAACCTATGGTGTTTCGCTAGATGATCTTCAGAATGATTATGAATATTTAGATACAGCACCAAAGGCATGATCCCTGGAAAAATAATTCATAAACTGGACTTTATTAAAATTAAAAACTTGTACTCAGAAAAAACAAGGTCAAGAGAATGAGATTAAAAAAACACAAACTGGAAAAATTATTTGCAAATGATACATCTGAAAAATAAATAACCCTCAAAATTCAACAATAAGAAAATAACCTGCCGGGCACGATGGCTCACGCCTGTAATCCCAGCACTTTGGGAGGCTGAGGCGGGCGGATCACGAGGTCAGGAGATAGAGACTATCCTGGCCAACATGTTGAAATCGCATCTCTACTAAAAATACAAAAATTAGCTGGGTGTTGTTGCGCGCGCCTGTAGTCCCAGCTACTCGGGAGGCTGAGGCAGGACAATCGCTTGAACCCAGGAGGAGGAGGTTGCAGTGAGCGAAGATGGCGCCGCTGCACTCCAGCCTGAGGGACAGAGCGAGACTCCGTCTCAGTAAGAATAATAATAACAACCTGCTCTAAAAAATAGCCCGAAGACCTAAACATACACCTTGTCAAAGATACACATGGTAAGTAAGCATATAAAAAGATGTTCGATATCCTATGCCATTGGGAAATTTTGAGTTAAAACAAGAGACCAGTACATTCCAATTAGAATGGCCAGAATCCAAAAATGTGACTGTCAAATTTTGTCAAAGGTGGGGAGCAGCAGGAGCTTTCTTTCATTAATTGCTGATAGAAAGGGGAAATGATATGGACAGTTTGAAAAGCAGTATGCCAAGTTCTTACAAAACTAAACATGCATTTACCACACAATCCAGCTAGTAAACTCCTTGGTATTTACTCCAAAGTGTTGTCCAAACAAAAGCCCGCATGTGGATGTTTATAGAAGCTTTATTCACAATTGCTAGAATTTGGAAACAACCAAATCTTTTTTCAGTAGGTGAGTGGATAAACTGTGGAATATGTAGACAATGAAATATTATTCTGTGCTAAAAAGAAATGATCTATCAAGCCTTGATAAAGACATGGAGAAAACTTAAGTGCATATAACTAAGTGAAACAGCTGATCTGAAAGTCTACCTGATTCTAACTATACGACATTAGGAAAAAAGGCAGAAATATGGAGGCAGTAAAAAGGTTAATGGTTACCAGAGATTAGGCAGGGTGAAGGAATAAACAGGCAGAGCATATATGAGTTCAGAACAGTGAAACTTTCCTGGATACATATTATTACACATTTTCCAGAATTCATAGAATGTACAACATTGAGCGTGAACCCAAAGGAAAACTATGGACTTTGGCTGATAATGATATGTTATTGTGGGTTCATCAGTTGTAACAAATGCACCACTGTAGTGTGCGATATAGATGGTGAAGGAGGTTGTTTGTTTGTATGGAGAGAGTGGGGACAGAAGTTATATAGGAACTCTCCGTGCTTTCTGCCCAATTTTGCTGTAAAACTAAGACTGCTTTAAAAAATAGTTTATTAATAAAAAGAAAACTTTGGACAGGTGCTGTAATTATGTGATAATTAAAATATTATAGGCTCACACCTGTAATCCCAACATTTTGGGAGGCCGAAGCGGGCGGATCACGAGGTCAGGAGTTTGAGACCGGCCTGGCAAACATAGTGAAACTCCATCTCTACTAAAAAAACAAAAATTAGTCAGGTGTGGTGGCACACGCCTGTAGTCCCAGCTACTCAGAAGGCTGAGGCAGGAGAATCATTTGAACCCAGGAGGCGGAGGTTGCAGTGAGCCAAGACCGCACCATTGCACTCCAGCCTGAGTGACACAGGAAGACTCAATTTCAAACAAATATATATATATATGATATATACATGTATAAGTTTATATGTTACATTCTAATAGATTTTCACACTTATTTTTATTATTTGGATTTGATATTTTTAAAACAGTTATAAGAAGAAAAGAGGTGAATATTTTTAAATTTTTCTTCAATTTCAAATTTGATAAACTTTTAATTTCTCACTAGTAAAATTGCAAGATTCGTATAATGCATAACATTTGATCTACACATATAACATTATAAAATTATTTCTGAATCAAAATTTAGTAACTGAAAATTTGGGGAGGTGCATTTACTCTTTAGTGGACAAACAGTGAAAAGAATATGTGATTCTAAACATGGATAAAGTCTCGTTTTAAATGAACCAAATATTTACCTGTAATTAACATTCAGGTATGTTCGGAATTCTTTGACAAAATCGATGATTTTGTGTATACACATAGATACATGCTGATTAGAAGGCTAGCAAAATGACAAATTCACATCTAATAACTATTAATTGAATTACATGTCAATTATGCTTTAGCAAAAGTTATATATTCTGTTGTTTTATTGTATTTTGAACATGTAATTGTTTCAATCAGCATTGATACTTAATTCCATGAGGAAATGACACAAAGGGAAATTGACCTTTGAGTTACCCAGTCTCACAATAAATAGAAAAGAATGCTGAATTGTTTTGTAAAAATTACTTATAGGTGGAGAGCAAGTGGGCAAAAATCTAGAATATCCCAAGCAGCTAAGAGGAGTTAAGAGGAGAGAATGATCCCTAAGAAAGCAAAGACGTGAGTTTTCCATTGTGCCTATTAGAACCCCCATTCCGTGTACATAAGATCAGTTTTATATTCACAGGAAATGGCAGAGTGGGTAGTGGGGGGGCTGAGAATCTTGTACCTTATTTGGGAGTATTTTACCTTGTCTTCTGACTTATGTAGCTCAGTGCATACAAATGAGTTTCCATTATCCTCTTTTATAAAGGAAACCTATATTTTAATTATACTAGATGTTATTTTTCCACCTGTAATATAACAGAACCACCTTGAAGGTGACTTTTATAGTATTATAATGTGGAATTATAATTAACACAATCCAAACAAAAGTTAATAAAAATTAGGAGGTTTAAAATATTTTCTATAGAAAAAAATAAAAAGTACAATATAATTTTTTTAAATTTCTGTTCTAGATTTCTCCAAAATCTAGATTGCTTATTAAATATGTATATAAATTGATTAGTTAGTATCTTAAAAAAAGGAGAATTTCACATTTTTTTCCAAGCAACTGAACAGTAAAATACATTTTTTCTTCTTTTTCCATCAATAAAATTGTTAAATTTATAGGTATTTGTAAAATTTCTATAAAGCCTATGAGTTATATACTGAAACCTAAAGTTTTCTAGTTTCTAGTTTTATATATACAAAAACATTTGTACTATCATCATCTTAATTATAAGTTATACTTCTTTTTTTTGTTTGTTTGTTTTTGAGATGGAGTTTCACTCTTGCTGCCCAAGGTGGAATGCAATGATGTGATCTCAGCTCACTGCAACCTCCACCACCCGGGTTCAAGCGATTCTCCTGCCTCAGCCTCCTGGGTAGCTGGGATTACAGGCACCCACCACCACACCTGGCTAATTTTTTGTAGAAACAGGATTTCACCATGTTGGCTAGGCTGGTCTCGAACTCCTGACCTCACGTGATCCACCTGCCTTGGCTTCCCAAACTGTTGGGATTACAGGCATGAGCCACAGCACCAGGCCTATTATAAGGCATTATTCTATAGTCCTACAATGATTAAATCTAATGCTAGTATAATCATTAAAAGGGTCAATATGACAGATGATTTTAATAAACCTTGTAAGTATTTACTCAATTTCCCAAGCTTTTCAATTAGCTAGATTAAAAAGTTACTACTAATAATAATATTTATGTGTAATTATAAATTGTGTAGGCAACAAAATAATTTAAATAAGTGCTATAGTCACAGAGGTGTTCTAATAGATGATGATACATGATAAAAGAGTAAAAATTCATAAAGTAATGTTTTTGTTAAAATACATTAATTGTCATTTCAGGAATACTTTCTACGTGTATTCTAATACTATTACATACAAAGGAAAATTACTACAGGGTCTGTTTTGGAGGATTTATTGAACTCAAAATAATTTTATAGAAAACTTACATTTTAATATTAGTTTTTCCAATATATTCTTACAAATTCTGCCTTTATAGCCTCAAATCTTAGCTTTCACATTATATTTCATAGAACTATCCCTTTGTAGAGCCTCATGATACAACTTTAATACATCTTTATTTGTGATAGTAATGTAGATTATAATTATGTTTAAAACACACAGAGTATGCAAAAAAAATTCCATCAACCTTGCTCAGAAAGATCAAAACCTCAATGTACTGTGATTGTCTTACTAACATTTTTTTTACCTTACCTGTTGCACTCTTGACTGAATAATCATCATTGATTTGAATATATACAACAGAACTTGCAAAATGCAAAAAATAGTTTTACACTGATTTTTCTTTTCCCAGAGGGAACCACAGAGTGAGATCATATGCCATCACATACACATGTATGTAATGTGTGTGGAATGTGTATAAATTAAATGTATGTGGAAAGAATGTACATTTAGTTTAATATAACAGATATTTAACGTACATTTCATTCAGCTGGAATATTATATGCAGAGTACTCTGATTAATTAAGATTTTGCTATTCTTTAGGATGACCCCCAAATAGTTTTTAAGTAATTTACTTTACTTTGCAGATTGTCCAGGCTTTTATTTGCATACGAATACAGTTTACAGATTTGGCAAGTGAACAATCCTATGTATGACTAATCAGCCGACTTTAGTACTTAGAATTTAAACCAATAGATTTTGCTGATTGCAGCCAAACTGGGTATTTTTGAGGTTCATTACATAATTAAGTAAACATAAAATATTATTATCTTAGGGCATTCCAGCAGAATAGCTATTTTATTAAACTAGTACTAATAGCTTACATAGCACTCAATATAACCCAGATTCTCTCTTCATATAATGCCCAAGAATGTAATTGACCTCTTTCCAAAGATGGAGAATATTTTCAGTTTAAACTGCCTCTAAAACTTAACTAGATTTTATACCTTAAAAACATCTGCTATATATTAGAATAGAGTAGGCCATTTGCAGTGACAAATAGTCTTAAAATCAGTATAGCAGGAGTCTCTGTCCTTAGATACCTTGAGGTCCAGGATGTCAGAAAATAGACCTCTGTGTCACAGCAATATCTGGAATATGTGTACTAACTCAGCTGCTGATACAGGGAAAGACAAAGGAAAAACTGAATGTGGACCTTTCATTGTGATTCTCTGTATGTGACGTAGAGCATTATCATTCACAATTCCCTGGCCAGGAGAAGTAACATGAACATGCCTAACTACACAGAGGACAGGAAAATATTTTCAGAAATACAGAATATATGATAAGTGTTATCATTGCAATAATTTGTATAGCACAGGGGGAAACATAAGAAACAAATCAGAAATCAAAATGAACTATAATGTAGGTGTTTCTATGTTAGAAGGCAAAATTGTTTAAAATATAATAAATTGCTTCAAATATTCATAATTCTAATTTACATTTACATGTGTCTATCCCAATCTGGCTAACTGTAGGTGCATAAGTAAACTGAACTTCGTAATACATCAGTCCTTTCACACAGTATTCCAGATGATTGTCTCAACAATGATGTGGCAGACATTTAAATAAGAATGAATCTGTTTTTAATTCAACAAGCTCTTCTGAAAGCAATTGTCCCCAAAAGTCTGCCTTAATTTCCGCATTACTGATTTTCCTCTACGTGTAAGTAGAATATTAAGTTATTTTCTATTTTAATTTAAAAGTTGACAAGGAGGACCTAATTAAACTCAAGAGCTTCTGCAAAGCAAAAGAAAATATCAACCAAATTAACCAACAACTTACAGAGGGAGAAAAGATTGCAAACTATGCATCAAACAATAGTCTAATATCCAGAATCTATATGGAACTTAAAAAATTCAACAATCACAAACAAATAACCCCATTAAAACGTGGACAGAAGAAATAAACGAACACTTCTCAAAAGAAGACATACATGCACCAACAAACATAAAAAAAATTCAACATCATTAATTATTAGAGAAACGCAAATCAAAACCACAGTGAGATGTTGTTTCTCACCAGTCAGAATGACTATTATTAAAAAGTCAAGACATAACAGATGTTGGTGAAGTTGTAGAGAAAAGGGAATGCCTCCATACTATTGGAGGGAATGTAAATTAGTTCAGCCACTGTGTAAAGTATGTGGGATTTGGCAAAGAACTTAAAACAGAGCTACCACTCAACCCAGCAATCTCATTACTGGATATATACCCAAAGAGAAATAAATCATTCTACCAAAAACAGGCATGCACTCATGTGTTAATCACAGCACTATTCACAATAGGAAAGACATGGAATCAACCTAGGTGCTCATCAATGGTGGACTGGATAAAGGAAATATGGTAAATACACACCATCGAATACTATGCAGCCATAAACATAATGGAATCCTGTCCTTTGCACCAACATGGATGCACCTGGAGGCCATTATTCTTAGCAAGTTAATGCAGGAACAGAAAACCAAATACTGCATGTTCTTAATTATAGGTGAGAGGTAAGCACTGAGTACACATAGTCATAAAGATGGAAACAATAGAAATTGGGAGCACTAGAGGAGGGAGGGAAGGAGAGGTGGTGTGGGTTGAGAAACTACCTATTGGGTATTATGCTCACTACCTGAGTGACAGGATCGTTTGTATATCAAACCTCAGCATCACACAATATATCCATGTAAAAAACCTGCACAAGTACCCCATAAACCTAAAATAAAAGTTGGAATTAAGAAAAATTCAATTAACAAAATTATACTTTTCTTTTACAAACTTACAAATATATTTCACAAATTTTATCCAATATTAAATTACAATTAGCCCCATTAAATTTGGGGAAATAAAGGTGATATCAGCTGTTGAAATTATAAAATGCATGCCTGTGTTAGATTAATCAGCTGAACCTTTATAGAAAGGTATTAGGTCCTGTAAGCCACAGGAAAGAAAAAAGATTAAAAGGATTGAGAAATGTGTTGACACAGAGGTCTCTAAAACAGGTTTTAAAATTGTATTGTTAATCATTCCTGCCAGAAAAAGAAATGACATTTTATAAAAATACATTTTGTGCACCTCAATTCAAAAACCTGAAATCCAAAATGCTCCAAAATTAAAATTAATGAGCACTGATATGATGCCACAAGGGAAATATTTCATATTTGACCTCATGTGATGAGTCATAGTCACAATGCAGGTGCACAAGAGTTTATTCTATGCTTCCAAGGAGATTAAACACCCTCCCAGCCCTCTTTAGCTGTGATACAACTTTTTCAAGCAAACCAAGATTCTCCCACAATAACACACCCATGAAGAGTCATAAAACGATATCTCTGCAGGCTCAAGGTACCAACTGAAGCTGCATTCTTCATGATGTCTCACTTGGGGTCAAGACCTACATGCATTACTCAGTGTGTTTTTGGCTTATTCTATGCTCTGTGATATAAAGATACTGTTAAAAATGCCAAAAGGGCCTGCAGATACCCCTATAGGTAACAGTGATAAGAAAAGGAGGAAGCATTTATGTTTATAGCATGGAAAGTCAAGCTGTTGGAGAAACTAGACAGTGGTGGAAGTGTGAAACATCTTACAGAAGACAATGGTATTGAAATGGCCACCATATATGACCTGAAGAAACAGGATACAATGTCCAAGCACTGTGCTGAAAGTGCTAAACCAAAGCTAATGAAAAATAGAAAAAAAAAAAAAAACCCCGATAAAGCTAAAAATGAATATCTCAATTGTGTATTGAAAGAGTGGATCCATCAGCATCTCAGTGAGGCCACATAATGGTATGCTGATCATGATAACATGACAATCGAAGGAAAATGTGAATATTTAACAGGCAGATTGCAGATATTTAAGAAAATACAAAGCATTTTTTAAAAAAGATTTGTCATTATAAAGCATCTTCTGATCGTGAAGCAACAAAGAAATTCATTGATGAGTTTTCTGAGGTTATTGCTGATGAAAATCTGATGCTAGAACAAGTCTATAATGATGAAGAAACACCAGTGTTTCATCATTATTGCTCCAGAAAGACACTGACTATAGCTGACGAGGCAGCCCCTACAGGAATTAAGGATGCCAAGGACTAAATAACTGTGATGGGATGTTTTCATGCAGCAGACATGCTTAAAGCCTACGTCCTTCCTGTTATCAAGAAAATAATATCTTACCAGCACATTACTATACTATCAAAATCACATATCACTAAGGACATCTTTTCTGATTGATTTTACAAACATTTTATACCAGTGGCTGCTTCTCACTGGTGGGAAACTGGGCTTGATGACAACTGCAACATTTTGTGATTCCTTGTCAACACTTCTATTCGTCCTCCAGCTGAAATGTTCATCAAATTAATGTTATGCCATTTACTTTTCTCTAATTGTGACTTTATTAATTCAGACATATGATCAAGGTATTCTAAGATCAATGAAGAGGGTGAAAAGGATGGTTTTCAAGGAATCACAAAATCTTGCCATTGTTGATGAACAAGAAAATGACTTTGAAGGAGTCCATATGTTAAGTGAAAAAAATGATGTCTGACCTCTACATATGCAAAAAATGTACCTTCAGAATCCATCAGTAAGCTGGAAGAAGTGGCTAGAGAAATTGTTAACCTTTACAATGAGGCTCCTGTTGTTTATTTATCAACTGGTGGTGAAAGAGATGAAATAGTACTAAATCAAGGTGATTGTGATAATAGTGACAATGAAGATGACATTGATAATGAAGACAAATTGCGTATAGATGGCATGGTAAAAATGTGTGATGAGCTGATTGAAGGACTAGAGCAGTCTGCTTTCACTAGAGAACAAGAAATCCTGTCTGTTTAAATATCAATGATATAAGACAGAAAACATTATGAATGAGACTCTAGAGGAAATATTTAGAAAAGCCAATCAGCAGAATGCCTCCTCTTCCAGAGAGGACCCACTTCCTGTTCCCTTGATGTCATTGTTGGTTCTTCTCAACCAACAAAAATAAAACACAGTGTACAATGACTTTTGTTGTTTGTTCTTGTTGTTTAACGGCAAATACAGGTATTCAGGTGATGCTACTGTGCTTCAAGCTTCTTGGTTAACCTTGAACACATTATTTACTGTAGTAATGGTATGTCATATTTTTTAGTTTTAAGTGTGTATGTGTTAATAAGCATAAAACAACGATTGCTTATTGTTAGCATACAAATTCACAGTCAGGAAAAATAGTCATGCCAAACAACCTCATTGTCCACAGGGGTGGGTGAGATAGTGACACCTTTGCTTTTCTGATGGTTCGACGTACATAAACTTTGCTTCATGCAAAAAAATCACCTAAAATACTGTACAAAAATATTGTCAGGCTATGTGTATAAAGTGTATATAAAACATAAATGAATTTTGTGTTTGGATTGGGTCTCATCCTCATGATATTTTATTATGCATGTTCAAATATTCCAAAATCTGAAAAAAAATCTGAAATCTAAAACTCTTCTGGTTCCAGGTATTTCAGATAAGGGGTATCCAACCCATGTTATATACTCTGAGCCTTAAGAGTAAAATGTAATGCAAAAACCATCATGCAGAGAAAACAGGCTGTCACATGTTGCCACTATGAATATAAAGTGTTCAAGTGTGTTTTTGTAATTAACTTTATTATTGCCAATCAAAAATTTCTAAATTATGCATTTCACTAATATCAATAGTTTTTGCACATTTGTAGATAAAGTACAAAAGTGTTCATCTCTGCATTGCTTTTCATGACAAAACATAGCAAACAAACAAAGATAAATAATGAAATAAATTATGGGGCACCTATTTTATGAAATACTTCATAACTGTTAAAAAAGCTGTATATGAATTAACCTTATGAGGCAAGAAAGACTCTCTAAGTCACAGTGTTAAATGTAAAAGTACATACTAAAATTACTTTTTACAGCTAATATTTATGTTTTTCCTCTATGTCAAATATTCTTCTAAATATCTCAAATGCATTACACTTACATTCTCACAATAAATATAGAATGTAGGTACAATTATGAGTCTTTTTACATATGAGAAAACTGAGTTATGGAGAAATTTATGGGACTTGCTCAAGATTGCAGGGCTAAGTAGTGGAACCTGGAAGCAAACCTATGAAGCCTGTTTTGAGCTTGTTTTTCATACTGAGCTACAAGTTATAGATATACAGACACACACATGTGTATGTCTATACGTATATGCATATACACATATGTAATCATACCTGTATGCATATATGTATATATCTATATATGATACACATGTATGCATACGTATGTCTATATATGTGTTTATAGATATGTATATATACATATAGAATAACATTTTTAAATATTTCAATTATTGGAAAACAATATAATTTTTAATACAATTATTTTAACATAGAATTATTTGTTAAATTATAATTGTAGTGTTAATAATGTCAATGCCTATGTCATTGGCTGATGTATATTTTTCACATTTTAATGAGTAAACTTTTGTTTAGAGGTGAGTAGCATCCCTTCCTGATCTGTATAAAAATTGATTATTTTATATTTTTAACTGTTTTCAGAGAAACAAATTAAATGTATGGTTATTTAACATGTTTTTGTTTTCATAACCTGATCATTTATCTATTGATAGTCACAATGTTAATATGTTAAAATTAAGTACGAACTTGATAGTACCTGTGGCAGCTACTTTTATAGTGATGGCTGTAATCATACACAGATGCTAAATCATATTTCACATTTTATCACTTTAAAAATGTGTTTTGTTTTTCTTATGATGTGTTTTTACATTTTTATGATGTTAGAAAGAGAAAATCCTGCTACCATGTAAGCATACCTCAGAAATTAAAATGCTGGATATATTTAATGGTGACACTGAAATAAAATGACATTCTTGAAAGCCATGTGTCTAAATATGTGACTTTTTCAAGTATTTGATATTAAGATTTAAAAAAAACAACTAAGATACAATAGAGATATTAAGTTACCTGATTCACAACTTAGTAGTAGCAGCCTACTTTTCTCCTGCCCAACACTGTCCTAGGAGCTCTGGTGTACCTTAAGTACCCACCCATCTCATTATGACTCTCCACCCAGGCTGGTTGTCATAAAAAGTGTCCAGTGATCCGGGTGACTACTTACTCCCACACAAAACCCCCTTCATCATCACAGTTGTTTAGGGGCTATTAGGAGTGTTTGATTTACCTAGTTCAAAAAATGTGAGATTAACTTATAACCCCTGAGTTATCTAGATATTTGCATTCTGAAAAGGACAGTCTTTCATATAAATATTGCTGGTAGAGACTCAAATTCATTTAGAGCCAGAATTCTTAGATCTTCTTCTTCTTCTCCTTTCTTTCTTTTTTTTTTTTTTTTTTGACAACCAGTCTTACTCTCGCCCAGGCTGGGGTTCAGTGGTGCTATCACGGCTCACTGCAACCTCCACCTCCCAGGTTCTAGAGATTCTCTTGCCTCAGCCTCCCGAGTAGCTGGGATTGCAGGCACACGCCACCATGCCCAGCTAATTTTTTGTATTTTAGTAGAGACGGGGTTTTACCGTGTTGCCCAGGCTGGTCTCAAACTCCTGAGCTCAGGCAATCCACCTGCCTCGGCCTCCCAAAGTGCTAGGATTACAGGCTTGAGCCACTGCCCGCAGTCTTCCTAGATCTTTTAATCTCTGTTTACTCACATATAAACTGATCCCATTGAACACTGAGGATGCATTTTTTTTATGTTTTTAGATTTACCTTCTATTTATTTTTAATTTTTGTGGATAAATAATGGTTGTATATTTTTATGGGGTATATGTGATATTTTGATACAAGCATACAATGTGTCCTATTGATTATATATATTTATCATATTACATATAACATATAAATTGTATACATTTTATGTGTTATATGTGATAAAATGTATATAATTTATCATATATTATGTATTTGTCATAGGTAATATATAAGATATATTATAGATGATAAAATATGACATATACCTTGTATGTATGATAAGTGAATACATTAAAATAAAACAATGTAATAAGTAAAATATTTTTTGAACATAATTTTTCTCCAAATACTAGATTTTATAGCATACATAAATGATTATTCAGTTGTAAAACTATACTTATGTTAAATCACATAATAATAATCTATTTGCACAATGTAACATGTATTTATATATAAATATAATTTAAAATAATAGTACATATTGTTTTTAAAAGCCATGATTTTATTAATGTAAATTGTGTGAACTATATAAATGATGTAAAACAAAAATTATATATCTAATCTGTCCATTTTGGCAGATATTTTTTGATATCCAACATGCCTCTACCATCTCTCACCTTGACCCACCAATATACTTTTAAATTATCCCCCAACTATCATTAAGCTTCTTGCCATTGCTCTTATCTCTGAGTAACAGCTAGAGTGATTTATAAAGGGCCAATTTATTTTTGTTGCTCTGTCTCTTTTTTATTTTTATACTTACTTTTTCAAAATATTTTATTTATGGAAATGGGGTCTCACTATGTTGCCCAGGCTGGTCTCAAACTCCTGAACTCAAGTGATCCTCCCTCCTCAGCCTCCTCAAATGCTGGGATGACAGGCATGAGCCACCACACCAGGCAAGCCACCTTGCCCAACTGCTCTCTCTCTCTTAATACTACTCACTTAAGAATGGTTATAGTATTTTCCAATTACCTAAGCATTTAAAATAATTTATTTAAAATCAGGGGGTTTTTGATATTTTTACTTGTTTGTTTTGTCCTTTTGCTCGAGTTTGTGTTTTTGTTTTTTGGAACTTCCTACTGTCTATTTCAACAATCAAAATAATATAATGCAATTCTCAAAGCCTGAATGCATTTGGTCAAGAATCAGTATGCTTCATTCTAGATTTCTCTCTGTAATATTATTACAAAGAATTATAGTGAGTATATAATGAAAATAGCTTAAAATCCAGCAAAACATGTTTTTCCTTGATATATAAGAAACAAATTCAATTAGATATGAACTTGCTTTGTAAATATTATCTCAGTTTACTAAAGTTTTAATTTAGGCATCTATGTACCATAGCAAAGAATGCAGCATAAAAAAGAATCCATAAATAATTTTATAGGTCAATATACTTAATAATAAAATTTATTAGGCTTACTAAAATGTTACCCAGTAAGAAAGAGAGTTGACTTAATAATATTTCATAAGCGTTCCAGACTTTGAAAAATTGCTTAATTTAAAAGTAAGATACTTTGGTTTTGGTTGATTAAGCTATTTAAACAATCTGTACTATTATATGCTGCAGATCTTTAGATAATATGATATAAAGCAAGCTCATAAAAATATTTACATTTCAAGATATATATTTTTTTTCTATTGCTGAAACATTACTGTGTCTATTTTTATTGTTTTAAACGCATGTTACTATTGAAGTTTTCAAGCAAACTCTTCTGGATTGAAGTTGGGAATTTTACATGGAAGTTCCTTACTCACTTCTACACTTTGCAGTAGGTTGACTTGCATGATTTTCATATACAGAGAAACACCTATTTGGCTTTCTCGTGTTTTGATTATATTTTATTATTAAATTATTTATCACACATTTTACTGCAAATTTATTTGCCTATGGAGTTGATTCTAAAATATATGAAGGGTTCACATGTAACCTTTTTCAGCCTCATCAGTGGCAGCATCTTGCTGAATAATGTAATGTTTAGAATTACTATTTTAAATTACTTGATGAAAATTACATTGATATGCCAATTAATTCAAATAAATATATTTGATAATAACCAGAGTTGCTAATTCCAAACATCTTACTTTCTTTATCCCAGTGAATTTATTAACACGAAGAAAATCCGTCAGACTTTTTACTAAAAAAAATTCACTTATTTTCAACACCACTCCAACTACCGTGACCCATCAAAAGGTAAAAAATAAAAAGTTTGGTGTAACTACTGGGCTTGAAGTCCTTAACATACGGGAGGCATTATCGTATTTTAAATACAAACTTTGGTACCTGGCTATCATCGTTCAAATTCTGGCCCTTTCTTATTAGTTATGTGATTTGAGGCAAGTTTGTTTAACTTTCCTGGCTTCAATTTTCTCATCTTTAAACTGAATATCACATGACCCATTCATCCATAATAAGCTTAGAACTGTCAATAACACTTTGAAAGCAATACATAAGATTTGCCATCATATTTATTTTGGCACACTTTTAGTTGGAGTTTGGGCTTTTGTTTGTTTCAATCACATGATGGCTTCTGTTCTTCCAAGCTAATTGATATTCCCTTGTCCATGAATCTAGAACTCTCACAATATTTCTAACTTCTACTACCAGCATAGGTTACTAAATGCAGAGATAAAAACCTTATGCAGTTAATGTGACTTTTTTCCTTGCATTTGTTAATGCAGTCAATGTGACTTCTTCCCTTGCATTTTATTATGTACTCACTAACTCAGGCTTCCAAAATCTTGTAGTTATTTGTTTATATTTTTGGAGGGAAGCAATGGAAAATGCCTCCGTGTGGGATGAGTCACTCCAAAGAGTGTGACTAGAGACAGCTATTAGTATTGCTTGACAAAGCAACTTATTATTCACGCACTGAAAGGGAAAAGAAATTGCAATTGAGTGAATAGGAAAGGAAAGGCAGAAGAGGAAAAACATCAGTACAAACTATAACAGCCAGAAAATTAGATGAAAAGAATGAAGTCAAAGTTCTACAAGGAATACCAAATAGAAGTAGAACCTGCTGCACTACTTATCAGCTGCACACAGGCCAAGCTCCTCGAGGAAATCCAATTTGTTTATAGGAAGTGACCAAAGAGATAGAGCCAGGCAATTGATCCAATGTGCCCTGTAAGAAAATGTACCAGAGAAGCGGCTTTCCACAATTTAAAATGTTTTCCAGTACGCTTTGTTATTTATTAGAAACTACCCACTTTAAAATGGCACAAAGGATCCCAAATTCAGTGAGAGTTACTATTATATATCACAGCATTTAAATGTACATGACAGAAAAGGTACTGACCAGTGAATTCTCATTTTTCAAAATGTATTTAACCCTTTAAAACTGTCTGAGTTGATTCTGAAATATTTGAAAATATATCCATGATCATTACAAGAAACTCAAACCTAATTAGGAAAAATAGAAACAGAGCATTTTGACAAGAGGTATGTCAGATGAAGATTCCAAAGTGAGAGTAGGTAATACGGACCAAAGGATAGCATTACCCTAAAGACAAATACCATGCTGGTGAAAATGTGAGAGATATTGCAATAATCAATAAATATTGCTAAGGAATTAGTAAAGTTGAAGAAGGTGGAATAAGCTTTTCCCCAATTGTCTGGAATACAAGAAAAAATGATGTACAACAACTTAAGAAAACTGCAGGTTTAAAGAAAGACATTTGGAAATAGCATATAATTTTTATAGTATAATAATCTAGCAATTATGACAATGACAAATTTCAAGGAAAGTATGCCTAGAAATATAATCCTTGGTTAGAATAACCATTGATATCTAGTAATAGACACATATAATATTTAATAGACATGTTTAATAATGTATGCACCTTGTAATTTTATGACTCTGGAAAGAAAAATCCAGAGAATTGTGTGGTGGTTTCACCCTATCCATATATTCCATATATTTACATATATTCACATACAAACCAGAATAATTTTCTTTTACCTCCAGTTTCTTTCCATCCTAATTTAGTTTGTTCTTCATTTTTATATTTGCTATATAACTGACTGAATGATGCCTCTATGGTTATTAGCTGCCTGTGTGCACAATAGAAATCAATTGTATCACAGTCATTTAAAAGTATTGCATCATCAAATATTCTTGAAAGCATTTGCAGGCTTAATGTTGTGCAAAATGATCTATTAGCTATAACTATATTTAAGCCTATGTTGTCTTTATGCTGAAATGGAAAAATTTTTCAGCTTGATAGAAAAATGCACTAAGTATCTTCAAAGTACACTTTCTAATGTGTGTGAATTAATATTCTAACAACAAATTTTCCTTCATAGCAAAACAGAATTTTTCATGGCTTCTTTCATTTATATTATGTTTCATCTACAATCTTGTTTCAAATGTGGCAGTGTGCAAAACTACTGAATTTCTCTTCATATAATGAAAACGTATTTATGTATTATTTTTAACAGAATGTATTATAAAAATACTTCAATGTTTAGAGAGATAAAATAGGTAGGTGTTAGTTTACATGGAGATTTTCAAGATGTTGGTTAAAATATTAAGAAACAATTGACTTCACATGCATGCATCCAATCCACTAATGTTTATTTTGTACTTACACAAAGCAAGCACTGTTTTGAGAGCTGAGAATGCCTCTCTGAACAACACAGACAACTTCTCTGTTTCCTAGAAGCTTACATTATTTTGAAAAATGACAAATAAACAAAATGAATAAATGATCAAATACCCAAATGACAAATATGAGTTTGTGATTCAACCTCTGAAAATAATTTCAAAAGGGTAATGTGGTTAGAGGTGAAAGTAAATACAGACAAGTTTGATATCTGGGAGGTTTCTCTCACCATTTCCTACATATGCTAAAATATGAATGACAAAGGAATAGCCAGAAAAAGTACCCAACAGAAGGGTAGTTCAACAAGAGGAAATAGATAATATCACATTTTGTGACAGATATGCCCAGTTGTCATCCAATATTGGGTCAGTTCTTTCTCCATAGAACTAGCAGAATATGTTCCTTCTGCACACACATCTTTGGCCAATAATGAATCACCTGCTCTGTTTGAGGACACAGGCTTTTGTGTTCATGCCATAGTACTGAGTCTCTTTCAAATATTAGACATATTCCACCTCCAAGGGCCGTTTGTCAGCCACACACATGTAGTTAGGAAAGCAGAAATGATAGATATGTGATTAGAAGATAATTGAGAACATGGATAAAAATTTGTGTCTCTATATGGAAGCCACAGGAAGGGAAGCAGTTGTACTAGTCATTTTGATGTCAGCAGTGGGCCGTCTAGAGCAGCTGCTGCCATCACGCTAGTTGCAGCAGGGAGGCGCGAGTGGTGGTGGCTCAAGCAGCTGTGGGAGCAGCAATGGTGACAATAGGTCCCCTATGCCCCGTGTCCCTGAGGCAGGCGACCGTGCTACCCTG
The DNA here is from genome assembly GCF_009828535.3 of Hylobates moloch. Taxonomy (NCBI): domain Eukaryota; kingdom Metazoa; phylum Chordata; class Mammalia; order Primates; family Hylobatidae; genus Hylobates; species Hylobates moloch. Next base: position 24,057,449 of record NW_026652292.1, on the reverse strand, counting down.
ACCCCTCACACACACGGCCAGACAGGACCTGCTCCCAGTCCCGGAGCCTCTGTCATCACTAGAACCTCACTTCACGCCACATCCTGGGAGCCTGCGAGCACCTGCCTGAAGGCCCAGCTGGAACTTGCAGGGTTGGTCCCCAGGATGTCAGATTTGTTTGTGCGGAGATGGCGGGGGGACGCTGGGCCACCTGCACCTCACCCACCACCACTGCAGAGTGGGCACAGAGAGGAGGCAGTCAATCTCCAGAACCTACCCCTGGGAGACCGCGGAGCCTGCCACCCTGGGGGCCACCACGATGCGGCCAGGCCGAGCCACCCACTAGCGGTGGAGCAGTGCCGTCAGGCCCAGAGGGGAGGGCAGAGAGTGGCCCAGTGAGAACCTAGAGCTCCCGGTCCAGGCTGTGAGGAGGCATGGCCAGGGCTGCCTGCACGCTCCACCGAGTGGGTGAGAGCTCCGCCCTCCCAGGAACAGGACCCGGACATCACTGCACTCCGCACCCTTGGGAACCTGGGAAGGCCCCCCTTCCCCCAGAGGCTCACGAGTGTCTGCTCTTGCTGCCTGGACTCTTCCCACTCCTGGTGCCTGCTCTGATTTCAGAGCGGGGTTGGGGTCGAGCCCAGGCTCTGTCACAGACTTGCTGGGTGTACGCATGCTCAGGGCAGCACTGACATGCCAGCCCCTGCAGCCTCGGCCCTCTCTAGACTTTGGGCACTGGGTGGCGACGAGTGCAGGGGAAAATAAAGGGGGCCGGTGATGGAAGCTTGGCGCTTGCTTGCAGGTGCCCCTTGGCAAGAGCAGCCTGGACACCATGGATGGCAGTGGGAGGCAGATAGGCTCCTAGTTGAATGGGGCAGGCCCATGGTGAAATCCTACCTTCAAGCCAGGGAAGGCGTGAAACTGGGGGCTGGGCTGCCGGTGCTCTGGACCAGAGTGGCGACTTGTGGTGCTTTTCTTGTCCTGCCCATAGCCACCCATGGACCAATCTGTGTGCACTTCCTCCACTCTAAGGGCCATAAAAACCCTGGGCTCAGCCAGAGCTGAACAGACAACAGGAGGACCAGCTGCAGAGAGGAGCTACCCTCTCTGCTGGGAGCTGAACACTTGTGGGGACACCCTGTCTGTGGAAAGGAGCTTCCCCCTGTTGGTCTTCTCTGAGCTGTTCCATCACACAATAAAGCTCCTCTTCATCTTGCTCACCCTCTACTTGTCTGTGTACCTCATTCTTCCTCATTGCAGGACAAGAACTTAGGACCCACTGAATGGTGAGGCTAAAAGAGCTGTAACACAAACAGGACTGAAACTTGCCCCTTGCTTGCCACTTTGCAAGCAAAGAAAATGAGAGGAGTTGAGGCCCTTCAGGAACCCAGACCTGGGAGCTCCCTACACCAGGGCTGTGACTCCATCTTTGGGGTCTTATGGTTCCTGGCACTTCTAAGCTTCCAGGAAGCACCATGTTCCCCAGTGCTAGCCATGGAAGCAGCTTCTGGTGTGCCTGGTCCTGCCACAGCCTCACAGAGAGCGAGCACCCATGCCAGTACCTGGAGCTGCCTGCCCCACTGCAGCAGCAAGCATGTCTGGCTGTGCACAGTGGCTGAACCCCACGCTTGCTCACACATCTTTCGCTGCTCCACGCCTGACTTGCCCTTGGCAGGTGTGGGATCCAGGCTGCGAGAGTGAGCTGAGCACAGCCTGCCGTATCGAGTGCGTAAAAGGAGCCCAGTGGGCCCGAGCAAAACTTAGGCAAAGGTGCCACTGGCCACAGAGGTTTCCAGCCAGAAAAGCAACACCCCAAGCATCCTGTAACAATCTGGAAAAAGGTAAAGAGAAAAGATGTTAAGCTGAAAAATACAAGCACGAGGAAGAAATCCAAATGTCATAAATTCTACATTTTTCTTGTCTTTATGTGAGGAAAATTATCCTTTCCTATTTGTATTGCCAGTGGCGCTGATGTCATTGAGAAGCTACCTAGGCCTCCCAAAAAATACATACCTTCTTGCCAGCCAGTATTACCGAGTTAAAGATTTTATTTTTATTTTGTTCCTGTGCTCTCTTGTTGACTATTCAAATTTATGTTAGGAAAGGTAGCAGGGTGACCAACAGAGTCTTTTATCATGTTACTTAGAAGCAGCTAATCAGTTTAGAGGGAATATAGAGAAAAGCAAGGAAGAAAAGAAGGAAAAATAAACATACACACACGGTGTTATCTGTTGAGTTAGAACTATTTACTAAGGATAACCCTTATTTTGGCCATCCTATTGTTATAGTAGGTAGTTAGGCAGACATGAGCAAGGGTAGGAGAGACACCCACTCCACACCAGGAGTGTCAGGCAATCATCAGGTGATGGTCAGGTGTTAAACTGTCTCTGTAAAATAGTAATTGGTTGCAGGTGGTGCCAGGGAAAGGCAGTTTCCCAAAAGATAGAAAACACCTAAAGCTGGTGATCAGCTGCTTCCGGATAAAATCTCAGGAGTTGGTCAAGTGGGCTCAAACATGCGTACTGAGTCAAAATGACAGTTTAACTGGTATATGACCTTCCTCTAGGTACACTCCACTGATAGGAAAAATGCCTCAAGTGGACATTTGTACAACTTCCGTAAACACACGGCCCCTACATCCCCTCCCAAGTGCTGGCAGGCTGCTGAGGATGAAAATGCCAACATATCAAGCCCCAAGTCAAAGGTTAAATGGTGCATGTGAATCCCTGAAGTCGCTCGCTTGGCCCTTTTCCAAGAGTACTTTACTTCCTTTCATTTCTGCTCTAAAACTTTTTAATAAACTTTCATTCCTGCTCTAAATCTTGCCTCAGTCTCTCTCTCTGCTTTTTGCTTCTTGGTCAAATTTTTTCTTCTGAGGAGGCATGAATTGAGGTTTCTGCAGACCCATACCGATTTGCTACTGCTAACACTATGAAGTAGTAAAGGAAGAAAGAAAAACTGCATGTCATTATTGCAAGGAGCCAGAACACTGGATGAGGATTGTAGAAAGAGGCCCTGGGAAATATAGACAGAGCAGAAACAAAGGATTTAGGAAAACCTAAAAGGGCAAAACTCTCAAATAGAGAAACAGCTTAAAATTTATGGGTCTGGAAAATCTCAGGGCTAGAAATTGGTAAAATGTTTCAGTAATGTTCTTTTCTGCTAACTTGCCCTGGCATTTTCTGGTAGACAGAAATGTGAATGTTATTGAACAGACATTCAATGCAACAGAATTAGAAAATAAAAATGTAGTTAGAGAGTGAGACTCCCTGGCCATAGAATATGAGAGACAAAAAAAGAAATCAGAAAGTCAAGACCTTTCTGGAGAAAATTATTAGCCGAAGAGGTTGATGGCATTAAAGATCAAGTGCTCCAATGGGTCCTTGATATTCCTTTTTGTAATGTGGAAGATTTCCCATATGTGTGTTTGTGTGCGCACATGTGCGCATCCACACGTGTGTGCATCCAGTAAATACCGTATATAACGGCACAAATTGAATTAGTTTTCAAAAATTTCAGTTATTTCTGTGCTGATGCTTTTTTTGAAAGAAAAATTGTTAGCTTAGTTTTAATAATACTAGTTGTTTAAATTATTCTATGCTTTTATATGAACTTTGTAGCTGTGTTGAAAGAAAGAAATGAAATACATTTTCAAATTAAGAATGCAGTACTCCACCTTTATCCACAATTTTGCAGTTACCCATGGTCAAGTGTGATGCAAAAATAAATCAGCACAGTACAAGATAATTTGAGAGAGAGACTATATGAACACAAATACTATTATAGGCTATTGTTATGTTGTTCTATTTTATTACTAGTTATTGTAAATATCTTAATGTTCCTAATTTATCAATTAAACTTTATTATAGGTATGTATTTATTGGAAAAATCATAATATACATAGTTTTGTACTCCCCATGGCTTCAAGCATCCACTGGTGATCTTGGAATGTATCCTTCCTGGATAAGGGGAAACTACTTTATTCTTACCAGAACTGCTACCCTCTGGATACCACGAATACTGTTATTTTTTATTTTTATTTAAACTCTTATTTTAGGTTAACCGTACATGTGTCAGTTTGTTATATAGGTAACTTGTGTGTCACAGGGATTTGGTATACAGATTATTCCATCACCCAGGTAATAAGCACAGTACCTGACAGGTAGTGTTTTGATCCTCCCCCTCCACTCTCCCCCCTCTCAAGTAGAGGGTTTCTGCATCCATTATCTCATTCTTTTTTATGGCTGAGCAGTATTCCATGGTGGATATGTACCATGTTTTGTTTATCTAGTCTACCATTGATGGGCATTTAGGTTGATTCCATGATTGCTATGGTGAATAGTGCTGCAATGAACATACGTGTGCATGTGTCTTTATGGTAGAACAATTTATATTATTTTGGGTATATACCTAATAATGGGATTTCTGGGTCGAATGGTAGTTCTGTCTTTAGTTATTTGAGAAATTGCCACACTGCTCCCCACAATGGCTAAACTAGTTTAAATTCCCACCAGCAGTGAGTGAGTGTTCCCTTTTCTCCAAAATCTTGCCAGCATCTGTTATTTTTTGACTTTTTAATAATAGTCATCCATAAGTTCTTTTCAATGGCCTCATTGTTTTATCACATTGTCTTGAAGGTTAGAGGTTTTCTGTAGAAGCATTGATTTGATGGCCAAGCTTATTTCATATCCTCTCCCTTGCATTTCCTGGAGCAGCGAAGGGAAGTATCTTGGTTCTTCATATTTTGTATTAATCTATGAGACATTGTTTCATTAAGAAATTATAAAATGGGAAGAATGTTAAAATATTAAGGCCAAGATATGTAAACAAAATATAAATGCATTTAAATCAAGTACCTGAACATTATAATCAGATGGTTTTAGGTAATGTATTTATTTCACTTTTCTCATCTGTAAAGTAATGACTGGATTAGTGTTTTTACATATGACCATTATAAGGAATATGCGACATAACCAATGACCAATGGCCATTTTCATGTGTTAAATGTCACTGTTGTTTTGTTCTGGCTTTAAAAAGAAATACTCCAATATAAATATAATACATCCTATTTAGAGATAAAGAATCTGAGGCTTAGAATGTTAAAATGCTGCCTAGTTAAGGTCTTATTTAATAGTAGAAATTAACTTTCTTCCTGGAGAAACAAGAGGAAATACATAATCCTGTGAACTTTTAGAAGAGGTAAAACATAAAAAGGGGCCTATTTTGACAGTAAATGTGGATACATGATATAAATTCAAATACATGCTCTAATTCTAAATCTTTAAAGTACTAGATACGACACTATATTGCCACATTTTATTTATCAATTTCTTGTCCATATCCCCAACTAAATTTTGAACACCTACATAATTGAAATCATGTATATTTCAATTACTTTTCAAATATAGGGTCTTTAGCAAGAAGCTAATTTGCAGTGCTCAACATATATTTTATTTAATAATATAATTAACTAAGGGACTTATAAATGTGAATTCCTACTGAATAGTTACAAGTAGATGATGTAGGTTAGCAGAATATTTGGCATCTAATTTGCTCACTGGAGCAAAGTTCCTGCTTCACTGTTATATTCATTGCCAGGATGGATGAAGCATATACAGACATGCTACATATTTCCACGTAAAATGAAGAGTGAAAACTGCTATACAGAGACAAGAAAGGGACATTTGCAGCAAGTCTGTCTATTATAGAGCTTATATCTGTTGATCCCGCTGAGTTCATAATGCTAAAAGGACTCCTTTCCTGCTGAGTGCACAGTGTTTGGTGCACGCATGACTGGGCTTTCTGAATAAGTGTAGCATCCTGCAGTAGTGAGTCATGGAGATGCTGAGAGGCCTTGATCTTCAATGATTCATATTGCACACAAGGGAAAATTGCTCCAGCTTATTACTTTGTTTATTGTTTATCCAGACTCTCATTATTTTATGAATATATGCCAATAAAAACAAATATATAGAAATTATTTTGAAATTACAAGTAAGAACTGTTTTTGTCAATTTATTTTATATTATATATCGTAGTTTTAGTGCTGTTTCTTAGAGGAAAAAACTATACAACTTTAGTTTTCAGCCTTTAGAGATTTTTGAGAATCAAGAACATTTTGAAGTACTTTATTTTCAAATTTATTTCTTTTTAAAATGGACACATAAAATTGTATGCATTTATTGTGTGCCATGTAATGTTTTAAATATATATACATTGTGGAATGGTTAAGTCTCACTAATTTACCTATACTTTACTTCACATAGTTATCAATTTTGTGGTAAGAAACTTAACATGCACTATCTTAGCGTTTTTCAATAATATAATATATTGTCATTATCTATATTCATCATCCTGTACAACATTTATTCCTTCTATCTAATTATTTATCCTTTGACCAACATTACCCCAACTGTTCCTCTCCACTGAATACCCCAGGGACTATTGGAAGCCACCATTCTACTCCCTACTTCAAAGGATCAACTATTTAAGATTCCACACGTGAGTGAGATTATGTGGTATTAGTCTTTCTGTCTCTGGCTTATTTCATTTGATGTAATATCCTCCAGGCTCATTCATGTTGTCACAAATGACAGAATTTATTTTTTATGGCTGAATAGTATTCCATTGTGTGTGTGTATGAATTATATTTTCTTTATTCATTCATCCATTTGTGAACACATACATTAATTCAGTACCTTGGCTATTGTAACTAGTGCTGCAGTAAACATAATAGTGTATGTCTTTGATGTTCTGATTTCTTTACTTCTGGATATTTGCCCAGCTGTGGCATTGCTGGATCATAAGGTAATTCCATTTTTGATTTTTTGAGAAGTCTTCATACTGTTTTCCATTATGAGTGTAGTAATTTACATTCCTACCAACAGTGTGCAAGGGTTCCCTTCTCTCCACATCTTCATCAAAATTTGTTATCTTTTGTCTTTTTTGATAATAGTCATTCTAATAAGAATGATTTGACATTGTGGCTTTGATTTGCATTTTTCTGATGATTAGTGAAGTTAAGAAATTTTTCATATATCTGTTAGACATTTTTTGTATTTTGGGAAATGTGTATTCAAATGTCTTGTTCATCTTTTAATCAAGTTATTTGTTTTCTTGTTATTGAGATGTTTGCATTCTTTATATATTTTGTAATGTACACCTTCATAGATATGTGCAAATATTAACAATATTAATAGATAATATAGATAGTAGATGATATTACTAGATGGTTTGCAAATATTTTCTCCCATTCTGTAAGCTGTCTCCTCATTCTGTTAATTGTTACCTTTGCTGTGCAGAAACCTTTTAGTTTGATTGAATTTCACTTGTCTATCTTTGCTTTCATTGACTTCTGTGTTTTTGAGATTAAATCCAAAAAACTTAATTCCCAGACCAACGTCAAGGAGCTTTTCCCCTGTTCTAGTAGTTCCACAGTTTTACACTTAAGTCAGTCTTTAATCCATTTGGGGTTTATTTTTAAATACGACGAGAGATAAGAGTCTAATTTCTTTCTTCTACATGTGCATATCCAGTTTTCCCAGCAGCATTTATTGAAAACTATCCTTTCTCCATTGTATATTCTTTGCACCTTTGTCAAAAATCAGTTGTCTGTAAAGGCTTAGACTTATTTATGTTCTTTCCATTCTGTTCCAGTGGCTTATGTGTATGTTTTAATGCAGTACCATGCTGCTTTTTTTACTGTAACTTCATAGTATATTTTGAAGTCAGGTAGTGTGATACCTCCAGCTTTGTTGATTTTGCTTACGATTGCTTTGGCTGTTTAGTCTTTTGCGGTTCCATATAAATTTTAGGATTACTTTTTTCATTTCTGAGAAGAATGCCATTGGTATTTTGTTAGTGATTGCATTGAATCTGTAGATTTCTTTGAGTAGTATGGATATTTTTACAACATTAAGTCTTTCAATCAATAAACACAATATATCTTATCACTTATTTGTGGTTTTTTTCATTTTTCTCATAAATAGTATAGAGTTTTCAGTGTAGAGATATTTCACCTCAGTGTTTAAATTTATTTTTAAGCTTCTTTGTAGCTATTGTAAATGAGATTGTTTATTTGATATTTTTTCTGGGAGTTCATGTTAGTGCATAGAAACACTATTGATTTCCATCATGTTGATTTGTACCCTGAAACTTTACTGAATTTGCTTGTTAGTTCTAATAGTTTTTTGGTGGGGTCTTTAGAGTTTTCTGTATATATTAATAAGATCATGTTGTATTCACACAGAGACATTTTAACTTCTTCATTTCCAATTTGGATGCCTCTTATTTCTTCCTCTTGCCTGATTGCTCTGGCTAGAACTTTCATTACTATGTTGAATGGAAGTGATGAAAGTGGGCTTCCTTGTTTTTTACCCAGATCTTCGAGAAAAAGCTTTCAACCTTTCCCCATTCCGTACAATGTTGGCTATGGATTTGTTATACATGGCCTTTACTGTATTGATGTACATTCCTTCAATACTGAATTTGTTGAGAGTTTTTATCATGAAAGAATATTGAATTTTCAAATGCTTTTTCTGTATCTATTGAAATGATCACATAGCATTTGTTTTTGATTCTGTTAGTGTGATGTATCATGTTTATTGATTTGATTATGTTGAACCACTTTTGCATCTCTGGGATGAATCCCACTTGATCCTGGCGAAGTAAATTTTAATATGCTGTGGAATTTGGTTTGCGAGTATTTTGTTGAGAATTATTCCGTCTATGTTCATCAGGGACATCGCAGGGATATTTTCCTGTAATTTCCTCCTTTCAGTTGTGTCCTTGTGAGTTTTGCTATCATGGTAATGCTAGAATAATAAAATGAATCTGGAAGTATTCCTTTCTCTTTAATATTTAGGAAGAGTTTGATATGAATTTTTATTAGTTCTTTAAATACTTGGTAGAATTCAACAGCAAAGACATCCAGTCTTAGCTTTTTTTTGATGGGAGATATTTTATTATTGGTTCAATGTCTTTACTCAGATTTCCTTTTATTCATAATTCAATTTTAGTAGGTTATGTGTGTCTAAAGCTTTATCATTTATTATGGGTTATTTCATTTTTGAGTGTATAATTATTCAAAACACTCTCTTACGAGCTTTTGTATTTCTGCTTTATCAATTATCATGTCTTCCTTTTCATCTCTGATTCTGTTTGAGTCCTCTCTCTTGCTTTTCTTTTTATCCAACTAAAGTTTTGTGTTTTTTTATGTTTTCAAGAAGACAAATATGATTTTTGTTGATCTTTCTATTGATTTTATTGTCTCAATTTCATTTATTTGTGCTTTAACTTTATTGTTTCCTTCCTGTTATGAATTTTGGTCTTACTTTGTTCCTGCTTTTCCAGTTCCTTGAGAAGTAACATTAGGTTGTTTGTTTAACATCATTTTCTTTTTTGACTTGGGTATTTATTGCTACGAACTTCCCTCTTAGTACTGCTTTTGCTGTATCTTCTACATTATTTTATGTGGTGTTCCAGTTTTCGATGTTCTAAAAATTATTTAGTTTCCCTTTTAATTTATTTATTGGCCCATTCTTTTTTCAGGAACATGTTGTATAATTTCTGCATATTTATAAATTTTCTGATATTTCTCCTATTATAGATTTCTAGTGTTAGAAATGTTGTGGTCAGAAAAGATGCTTGATATAATTTCAGTCTTCCTGAATATATTAAGAATTGTGTTTTTGCCTAATATATGATCTATCCTAGAGAATGTTCCATGTGCATTTAAGAAGAATGTGTATTCTGCAGCTATTAGATGGAATGCAGTTATTTATTGTAATAATTTTTAGGGTAACATAAAATAAAAGCATGCCAGGACTTTTTTGGAGGGGAGAGTGGTGAAAATGAGGATAATAAAAAAGGATAAAAGCTACAATAGATTGGTGGTGACCTATAAATGCATTTTTTTGTAATAGATTTTCCCTAAATGAATTGATATGAGTTTACCGTGCATTTATTGGTTCTTGATAGAGCTGGATTTTTGTTACTGACTATAGTAACAAATTTATTTCAGTTGATTTCTAGGCCAGTGCATTTAGTACTATTTTACAGTTCAATTAGACATTTATTAGTCTTCTTTGATAATATCAATAATTTTCTTTAATAAGAATTTTATTGCAAATAAATAAATATGATTATTTACAAATATACTTACACGTCTATTTTCTTCCAGTTGTTTCACAAAAATTATTGACTAATAATATGATCTAACATAATCTATCAGAAAGATTTAGTATGCATTTGGGGTTGACATAGTTCCTCTCTCATGAATGACTTCAAAGCCTCAATGGTTCCATTTCTTAATATTCAGTAATCTGGTTTCTATTTTAACTCGTCTTACAGCATTGCCTGTGCTGTGTTCTTTAAGTCAAATACAATTTCTTACTTCAGGTGTCACTTACTTAACTTCACTTAGATATTTTATAATGCTTATCAGTCATCTCAGCTAATTCTTTGCCACTTTACTTTTTAATATATTTTCAACTTCTGTGTTTTCATCTAACTGTATCTTTCTTTTGTTTCCTTTAGTCTTATCTCTTCATTTCCCATGTCTCTGAGACATTTCTTTCTTGCAGCAAAGTGCTTTTATTTCTCTAAATAAAATGAGTCTTCATTTTAAATGTGCCCCACTTGTCTAACAACGTAACTCACGTTTACTTTGATACCATGTAACCAATTCAGCCACAACACACATAACATTTATGATACACACCTTCATGTCTACCATCAGAATAGTTCCTTTTCTGCATTTTACCTCCTCTGAAAATCTACAGAGATATCTTAACCTTGTTTTCCTAAGAAAAAAATATATAACTTTTTTTTATCATTTTTGCATCTCAGTATGAGATGTATTTTAACTTACAATATATAAAGCCGCTTTTACATATTTTTTCTGCTGATCTTTCTGACAAAAACAATCTGTATTGTACAGCAAGATCAAAAGATTGTTTTACAAAGTCAACATATTTATAAGTATTTTGTTATCCACATATTTAAATCTTTACCTTCTCAAAAGACAAAGTACAATTATGTTTTGTTAAAATGGAAAAGAAATATAACTGAAAGGATTACAAGACTTAATTCATTCACAGGAAAAATAGATTATGCAATAGAAAAAGTTGAGATAAGTTTAAAAAGAGAAACTCTAACGTTTGGTTGAGATGAAGATAAGAAACTACAAGATAGTGGGGAGGAGAGGGAAAAAGTAGAATGCACACACACTTCAGGAGATGCAGGTAAAAGAAAGCAGATTAAGCCATATTTAGGCTTCTGCTTTTTAGTATTAGATATAAATAGAAGGGAGACAGCTATTCTTCTTTAATTTGGGGAAACTGATGTAAAAAGCCTAACAAATTCATTAAAATATTTTTTCATGTGAGAATTTGTTTTTGAAACTCTGAAGAGATTTATGTTTGTTTGTTTCCCTTGAATCCATAATTCTGAGGAAAATTGTTTAGAAGCATAAGAAAATATAATTTTTATGTGAGAATTTAATTTTTAACATTTAATAGGAAAATGTTACTCATTCAAAGGCATCCACTGATATCAAGTCAATGGCAAGATCAGGACACATTGATGCACAGCCAAAGGTTAAGTTAAGCATTTCTGAGACCAGGGCGGGACCAAACATGAAAGAAAAGTTCATGAACTAATCAGTGAGTCCCTCTTGTAGTTTTTGCCAAATTACAAGTGTGTGTCTGTGGCCCCCATCTTCTGTGAAAAGAGAGTCATTTTGCAAATAAAATATATTTTAATATGCTTATAGACACAGTATACGTTGTACGAATGAGTGGTATTTTGAAAAGTAACAGTTTTTTTAAGAAATTTTGTCCTGCATTTGTCAATCAACAAGGAAATTCGAAGGTGAAGTTATTTGAATACTACCTGATGATATTTGCTGGCATTTTCCAATGCATTAATATTAACTATTGGCTGCAGTCCATTGCAGGTACAATTAAATTTAATATTCCTTATGTTATAAGTAATTTTTAGATGTCTATAATAATGAATAAAAAGTTTAAAAATACTAGAAATATTTTAATAATGACCATGGCTTTGGGATTCTATGGAATTTCCAGGAATTCTGATTTCTCATTTTCATTTTTGCATTTTTTTTTTGCTAGGTGGATGAAATTCCTCTTTTGATATCATCTGTCTTAATACTGACGTATATGATTATCTACTTTTAAACATCATGTGATGGAGAAAAGGAGAGAAAAAATAACTAGTATACACATATGTTCACTTCAAAAGAAGTAAGAAATCTTATTCCATTGCAGTTCTCATTTCTGAATTGAGCCACCTAGTTGTAGCTAATTGTAAATCTTTGTTTTGTAAATTCAAAACAATAAACTCAACCTGATCGAGCTTATCTTCTTTTCATACCTAGCCCCCAATGTTGGGATCCATCTTCACAAATAATCTATAGGTTTTTGTTAGTATGAACAACATAATGCAATTATATTTTTGTGTACCACGCCTGCTTGTGTGGTATAATCTGTCCCTAGCTCTCAAAGCTCTCTGTGACTTGAGTCTGGTGAAACTTAAGGAAGCAATAAGAGATGCAGGAGTATACTAGCACAAATAAGAGCCACTCAAAGATGTCCAGGCTCTAATGCCTGGAACCTGTGAGTATGTTACTTTGCCTAGCAAAAGTGACTTTGCAGATGTGACTAAATTAAGAATCTTCAGAAGGAAGGCTGTCTGCGATTTTCTGGGTTGGCCTATTATAATCACAAAGGTCTTAAGAAGAAGACGGTAGAAAGGCCACTGTGAGAGAAGGAGATGTGGTGATGGAAACAATCAGCAAGAGGTTGGAAAACCTCATAATTCTGGCTTTAAAAATAGAGGATAGGGCCGGGCCCAGTGGCTCACGCCTATAAACCCAACAATTTGGGAGGCCAAGGTGGGTGGATCACTTAAGGTCAGGAGTTTGAGACCAGCCTGGACAACGTGGTGAAACCCTGTCTCTACTAAAAATACAAAACTTAGTTTGGCATGGTGGCACATACCTGTAATCCCAGCTTCTCAGGAGGCTGAGGCAGGAGAATTGCATGAACCCAGGAGGTGGAGTTTGCAGTGAGCTGAGATCGCACCACTGCACTCCAGCCTGGATGACAAAGCAAGACTTCATTTCAAAAAAATAAATAAATAAATAAAAATAAGAAAGGAGGATAGGGTCATGAGACAAGGAATGTGAGAAGCCTCTAGGAGGTAGAAAACGTAAGGAAATAAATTCCCTCCTAGAGCTCCCAGAAGACATGGAGACCTGCTGAGATACATAGATTTTAGCCAAATAGGACCAATTTTGAACTCTGACTTTTAAGACTATAAGATGATAAATTTGTATTGTTTAAAGTCACTAAGTTTGTTGTAATTTGTTACTGAAGCCATGGGAAACTAATGAGGGGATAAATCCTGCAAAGGATCATCAGTGTTTTACAAAGCAATTATTTTACAGAAAGTTATATTTTTTGCAGATAAAGAAAGATTAAGCTCATAGAGGGTAATCATCAAAGAGATGCTTTAACTGGTGAAATAAAATCAGAATAATTTATAAGCTTAAGTTCTTTGGTTTCATTTGAATTTACCTACATACCCATCCCATTTTTCAAGGCTTTTCTCTTACAAAATTAATGCACGATTTTAACGTAAGAGACCTTGAGCATTTTGAAATTCCTTTTGTGCTATAGCTCAGACCCAAACAGGATTAGATTCTGGATTTTGTTTTCAGGAACCTCTAACATGCAAGAGCTGAGAGTTTCTCTTTATGTATTCATATGAGCAAAATCTGGGGCTTTGTAGTTAAAGCCATGAACTCATTATTTTATACCCCAAGTCTCTTATTGCATTTTGAAGCAATCATCTAACCCCATTGTATCTTTTGTTCCCATCATTTTTTTTTCAAATTTAGAAAAAAGGTCTCACTTTTTCACCCAAGCTGGGTTGCAGTGGCATGATCACAGCTCACTGTAACCTCAAATTCCTGGGCTTAAAGGATCCTTCTGCCTCAACCTCCCAAAGTGCCAGACTACAAGTGACAGCCATTATACCCAGCACCATATCCTTTTATATAACTTATCACCTGTTAACTTGCCTTTTATGCACAAGTAATTACCAATGTCAAAAAGTAGTATTTTAAGTCATTGTTTTGACACTTTCTATGTTTTGCCATTCTGTGAACTACTACCACTCCTTTTACCCTCAGAAATACTGTCATAATGTCTTAAAACTGAATCGTACAAGAAAAGTTATTTCAGATAAATCATATCCAAATCAAATAAGCCATTCTTAAGGTTCTGTTCCTCTAGACACATTTCTGGTTCTAAATTCTGTATCAGTGCATTAATTAGAAAAGCAGAACTCATTATGGAGTACATATGAAAGGATTTACTACAGACATGGTGAGGGATGATTACAAAGTCTAGGTAGGACTGTTGCTTCTATATCTGGATCTACATCCTAAGGTCAGAAGGGCATTAATATGGTTAGGTTTTGTGTCCCCACCCAAATCTCATCTAGAATTGTAATCCCCAGGTGTTTAGGGAGAGACCTGGAAGGAAGTGATTGGATTATGGAGGCAGTTTCCTCCATGCTGTTCTTGTGATGGTGAGTGAGTTCTCACAAAATGTGATGATTTTACGAGGCAGTATTCCCTGCTCTTTCTTGAGGGTCTCTCCCGCTGTCTTGTGAAGAAGGCGCCTGTTTCCCCTTCTGCCATGATTATAAGTTTCCTGAAGACTCCCCAGCCATGCTAAACTGAGAGCCAATTAAACCTCTTTCCTTTATAAATTACCCAGTCTAGGGTTGATATGGTTTTGCTCTGTCTCCTCACCCAAATCTTATCTTGTAGCTCCCATAATTCCAACATATGGGAAGGACCTGGTGGGAGATAATTGAATCATGGGGGTGGTTTCCCCCATACTGTTCTTGTGGTAGTGAATGAGTCTCACAAAATCTAATGTTTTTTCTTAAAAGGGAGTTTTCCTGCACAAGCTGTCTTTCCCTGCTGCCATCCATGTAAGGCATTACTTTCTCCTCCTTGCTTTCTGCCAAGATTGTGAGGCCTCCCCAGCCTTGTGGAACTATAAGTCCATTAAACCTCTTTTTTTTGGAAATAGGCAAGTCTCGGGTATGTTTTATCAGTGGCATGAAAATGAACTAATACTGTAAATTGGTACCAGTAGAGTGGGGCACTCCTGAAAAGATACTTGAAAATGTGGAAGTAACTTTGGAACTGGATAACAGGCAGAGGTTGGAACAGTTTGGAGGGCTCAGAAGAAGATAGAAAAATGACGGAAACTTTGGAATTCCCTGGACACTTGTTGAATGACTTTGACAAAAATGCTGATAATTATATGGACAATAAAATCCAGGCTGAGGTGGTCTCAGATGGAGATGTGGAACTTGTTGGGAACTGGAGTAAAGGTGACTCTTGTTATGTTTTAGCAAAAGGATTGGTGGCATTTTGCCCCTGCCCTGGAGATTTTCGGAACTTTGAACTTGAGAGAGTTGATTTAGGGTATCTGGCAGAAGAAATTTCTAAACAGCAAAACATTCAAGAGGTGACTTGGGTGCTATTAAAGGCATTCAGTTTTAAAAGGGAAACAGAGTATAAACAGAGCATAAAAGTTTTGAAAATTTGTAGCCTGGCAATGTGATAGAAAATAAAATCCCATTTTCTGAGGGGAAATTTGAGCTAACTGCAGAAATTTGCATAAGTAACAAGGAGCCAAATGTTAGTCACCAAGACAATGGGGAAAATGTCTCCAGGCCATGTCAGAGGTCTTCACAGCAGTCCCTGCCATCACAGGCCCAGAGGTTTAGGAGGAAAAAAATGGTTTATAGGTTGGGCCCTGGGTCCCTGTGCTGTGTGCAGCCTATGGACTTGGTTCCCTGCACTGAGTGGCTTCAGCTGTGACTAAAAGGGGCCAAGGTACAGCTTGGGCTGTTGCTTCAGAGGGTGGAAGCAACAAGCCTGGGCTGCTTCCGCATGATTTTGAGCTTGCGAGTGAACAGCAGTCAAGAATTGAGATTTGGGAACCTTCACCTAGATTTCAGAGGATGTATGGAAACACCTGGATGCCCAGGCAGTTTGCTGCAGGGGCAGGACCCTCTTGGAGAATCTCTGCTAGTGCAGTGTGGGAGGGATATGTGGGGTCAGAGGCCCCAAAGAAAGTCCCTGCTGGTGCATTGTGGGGTATAGCCCCTCTCCTGGTTGCTTTTATGGGCTGGTGATGAGTGGTTGTAGCTTTTCCAGGTGCACAGTGAAAGCTGTGTGTTGATCTACCATTCTGGAGTCTGGAAGATGGTGGCCCTCTTCTCAGAGCTCCCATGTGTTGTGGGAGAGACCCAGTGGGAGACAATTGAATCATGGGGGTGTTTTCCCTCATACTATTCTCATGGTAGTGAGTAAATCTCAAGTGATCTGATGGTTTTAAAAAGGGGAGATTCCCTGCACAAGCTCTCTTGCCCTGCTGCCTTCCATGTAAGACATGGCTTGCTCCTCCTTGCCTACTGCCATGATTCTGAGGCCTCACCAGCCACGTAGAATGGTAAGTCCATTAAACCTCTTTCTTTTGTGTAGTGTCTAGTCTTGGGTATGTCTTTATCAGTAGCATAAAAATGGACTAATACAAGGATATTTCTTTATAACAGTGTGAAAACAAACTAATATAGGCTATCAGGAAGAAAAGATGAACATGAAGTAGAGGAAGCACAGAAAAACCTGAACCAGTGAGGATGTACTGTAACCCACAAGGAAAGCCTGTCTCAGTCTCTCATTGTCTGGATTCCTTTCAACTTCAGTGATCAAGGTGTTTGTTCTAAATGACAGGCTAATGCCTTTCACCATAAAGCAAAACACATACTTGGACCAGGATTTGAAAAATCTTAAGGAAGAAATCCACCACGAGCTAAAGCTTTGGTCTTGGCTGCTGCCTCAATCCAGCAGCAGATAGCAGTTAGGGGATAATTAGCTGGTAAGCAATGACTCCAGTGCCCTCCCCTGACTTTATTAGTATAAAAGTCTGGGTCTACTGTTTCACCTCCGCCTTCAGTATGTTGAATAAAATCACTGTGGTTTACAATAATTTGAGTTGACTCAAATACAAATTCACAATAGTATCCAAAATATTTCAAGCCAGTATGGCCACTGCTATTTACTATTCACAGTAGATAGATGCCACAGAGTTGAAATAGGGTCTTCAAGACCACTTATTTTACCGAGAAGTAAGCCTTTAGTTGTAGGAAGTTTGAGGGCCTGGGGTAAACTCTGGGTGTTGGAGAAGTGCCCTTGTAGAAGGGTTTGGCAGTGGCTATTAAGAAAGTCACCTGTAAGTTTTTCAAATGTTAACAACAGTATGATTATACTATTGGCATGCTGTCAACTGTGACAATTCAGCAAACATGTTTTGAACGCATGATGAATGAACATTTTAATGATTCTGTTGTTCAGCAGAAAAAGTGAATTTGCTCTCCATTGCATCTTTGAAATAATTCATAATCCTTATTCCTTTTAAACTCACAGTTTAGCATACTATTTTAAGTATCACTTTTCATAGATTTAAAATTAATTTGCATTTTATTGTAGTCAATATACATTTAGACTCTCAAGATCAGAAATTCAATGGTAATTTGATTATTTGCATGTATTAATTAGGTCACTTACTTGGTATTTCAAATGCAGATATAGATTGCAACTATCAGAGAGATGATGTGAAGAATCTCAAAATATATAATTCCTTAATGCATTTTATGCTAATTTTTGTTTGTCTAGTTATATTGTAAAAGGTTAAAAAATTCAGTATTCTTTTGCTATAGGTTAGAAATTGTATTCATATTTACAAATTTAATTTTATATTTTTTGGGTTAAACATAGTAATTTGACCATTTTACATAAGTATAATATTTATACATTTTATAATCTCACAATAATATTTACAGAAGAAAAAACTCAATATATTTTGTTTTTCAAATAAGTGTCTAAATTCATTCTTGTAATTTACTATTTTTAATAGTAGCCTAAATATTGCTTTTTTTCTAAATTTGAGTTTGATATTTACACTGTATAACATTGAAAGATACAAAACTTTCTCAGGAGGTAAGTAAAGACTATTTGACCCTTAAATCTCATTTTCTCTCTAGAACTCTAGGGAACCTAGCTCATTATTTCTTCAATTCTAATACTAATAGTATTTTTCCGAGTGTGTAACATATTTGTTAATACATTAATGTATTTCCATTTTATAATGTATTTTAACTTTAGCCAATCTGATTTTAATATATGCACTAGTACTATGTTACAAAAAATAAAATTGCAATCAATTGTGTGATTTATAGTGATGTTCTTCAGATCTTTCTAATAGGTTATGTTTTAAATAATTCACTGATTTCTAAGATGGAATTGATTTCATCATAAAAGGTATGTTCAGGCTATTAAAAAGTATGTGCATTGGGATAGAAATAGTCATGAGAACTCATCTGGGAAGCCCATGAACTGTGTCAGTTAAAGTGAGAAAAACTGTGCTTGATGTGTTTGATGATTGCCATAACATATTTCACCTTTCCACATTCAATGATAGTGTTATTATTTATGTACCAGGGAATAATTACTTATGTATCCCAGAAATTTTTTATGAATTTTATATACTTACATATTTACTAATTTTTAGTATGGGCCCTTTGTACTCTCATGAAAGTAATTTATTAATTCATTTATTCACCACTGGCTGGTTGGTGGTGACTAATCTCTCAGGCAAGATATCTTCTATACAGGCTTGTTCTTCCTGGAGGAGTAAGCCATTATGCAATTATAAATCATCACTATACACTTTTTACAACAGTTAGAGGATAGATGAACCGGCCTCATGAGGAGATCTGGGCATGGTCACTACAGCATTCACTGTATCAACCCTTGACCTTGCTCAGATTTCTTTACTATTTATGTTGTTTACTATATTCAGACAGAGATTCAGCAGAGTTTTCAGTCACAACTTGCAGGAAAAAAAATAAACGTATGAGATGTGAATTGATGAGATTAAGTAATCTCAACAGCAGTTGAACTTGAGTTCAAAATGATATTCATCATGCCCTTTCTCTGTCACTCATTCATGACTCCCTACTCTTCCACCAAGCCAGTATTTCTTTAATTGAAGAGGTTTGCCTGGAGGGTAACACGGCCTCTTATTCTAACGGTTTCTAGGTCTATTTCCCCTTTGAAATTGTGCATGTGTATCAAGAGATACACATGTGAACGACTCAAATGCCAAATATATTTATACTTGTACCTATTAAATAATTACCACACATCCTTATGATGATCATGTTCCATTACTCTTGCTAGTATGGAAATTTGTTTCTGCGCTTTCTGTTACAAGGATGTGAGAAATCATCCAGACAACACTGCAGCCATATATTTAAATTTACTGGTACTCTTGCAGTATCCCCTGGAGAAATGGGTCCATCTAAGACCTGGGCTTTTTTGATAAAACAGTGTATATTTGTTGGAATTGAGAAACAAAAAATTCTAAATGTATCATTGACAGTAATGGAGAATAGAGCCATGCTTAGTTCTAATTTATTGGTTCCAAGAATTGTGTATGTAATTTCTCAGTGTTGGAAGATATGCAGTGGAACTTGCATACTAATGTTCACCTGCCTAGTAGATGGTGGATGCTGTCTATTGTAAAAGGCAGGTCAATTAGTCAGAAGTTATATTTGTGGTGTTTAATATCGGTAGATCAGATAACTCTGTGATTCCCTCAAGCAGAAGTGCTTAATGAAGTCCTCTAGGCAAAGAAGGCAAACCAAAATCTGCACTGTGCATCAACTCCAGTAAGGAGGAATCATTGTCTGATGTAATCAGCTTGTAACCAAGTTGCTAATGTTATTCTCAAGGAATGATCCTACTCTTCTGTCTTTACAAGTCTTTGAAGGTGGCATTAATATGCCATTGTCTCTGAGACATAATTTTGGTTTTGATTTTCTACACCAATGGTGACAACATAGTCTTAAATTATTTTATTTGGATTTTCCTACCACAATACATCATATTCTAAAAGGCAAATAGATCAATGTGAGGACTTTGCCAATTGCTAAGATTCTTCACTCCATTTGTATATTGATGAATTTGAGGAATAACCAATTGAGCTAAAGAGTGTCATTCAGACTAAAGGCTTTATCACTTCCCAGGACAAACCAAATGCATTGACTGATTAATGCTAAGATATAACAGCTGGCATGGACTTAGTAGTGCCCTATCTCCCCACAAAGCCTATTTGCTGAAGACCTAACTCCTAGTGTGACTGTATTTGGAGACAGGGCTTTTAAGACGGTAACAACAGTGACATGAGGTCATAAAGGTGGGGCCCTAATCCAACAGGACTGGTGTATTTATAAGAATAGAATAAGATACCAGTGATGTATGCACACAGAATAAAGACCATGTGAAGACACAGTGAGAAGATGCCCATCTACAAGCCAACAGGAGAAGCCTCAAGAGAAAGGAACTTTGCTGGTACCTTGATTTTGGTTTTCAAGACTCCACAACTGTAAGAAAATTAATTTTTGTTTAAGCCAACCAGTCTGTGTAGTTTTATTATGACAGCTTGAGAAGACTAACACAGTAGCCCAGCATTCTTGGCTCAAACTTTGGAGTACTTTGATGGGTTATCCCATTTTCAGAGATCCCCAAAGTGTCAGTAGATGCCTTGGAGTGATTACAACAGGGGGTGTTAGTTATTGCTGCCTAATTATTCCTTCTGCCAAATTCAGATTTCTTTCTTCTCCTCTCCTCTTTTCCACAGTTGTTGATCTCACACATCCTCTAATAAACTTTCAACGTGTGAACCCCTTTACACTCAACTGAGTAGGAACCAAGCCTTCAGCATTTCCCTTATATATGTTTGCCTCCTTGTGGGTAAAGGTGTTAACAATAATACTGCTACAGCATGCCAGGCACTAAGTCCTGGTACCAGCTATTTTAGGTTAACTTCCTTAGAAACACCCCAGAGTCTGAGAGGGACATTCTTGTTAAAGTGATTGAGAGAATGCTTTCCAGACACTGGAAGTACAGGAAGCAGGAGAGAGTAGCGTAACAAAGTTAACCATGAATGGGCCCTTGGCTGGAGACTAAATTTAGCCCCCTCCCTCTATAATATCTGAAGCACAAGTTCAACCAGAGATGGCTCCAACTGAAGCAACTGAGCCTGTCATTTCATCAGTTAGTCAGTGACCACAAGCTACCATTTTGGGTAAGGTGCTCCTATTCAGTCATTCGCTCAAGAGAAGTAATCAGCTGTGAGCTTTTGGTAGCCATCACTCCCAGAGGCTAGCAGATTGGTGTACACGTCTAGTGAAGGGGTCTTGGGGAGAGTACCTTTAACAATCACTGTGTCGCATAAAGCAGTGATAGAAAGCATAATGTAAAAAAAAATGTTTAAAATAGAAAGTTTAGTGTAAAAAATATCTTCACAGCAATTTAAGTGTAGGAACGAATTGCATATATAAATGCATAACATTTATATCAAATTTGTTGATATAGATATTGCTATTTAAGAAATACATTAAAATACATAATTACATAAAATGTTATGAGTAAATTCAGAAGTATATATTATTTAATGAAAAATTACATATCTTAGATATCAATAACAAATGTATTGATTAAAATAATGTATCAAAAATATTTTCAAAGCAGAACCAAAAGTAACTAAATTTCATCTGTCACATCTGAAACCAAATTTTTGTAAAGATTGAAATTTAAGAAATGAAAATAACAAGGATATACAAAGAGCTTTATAATTCTGGAAGTCAAAAGAATCAAATCAACATGGAAGCAACTCATATATGGGCATAACAGAGAGCCCAGTAATATAAAGTGTTTAATATGATTAATCATGGGAAATACAATACTTATCTGAGAACGATGTATGTGTACAAATGAATATATATAAATTATTAAAAATATGTATTTCTAAAGTTAACTCATAAATTCAGAATTTTTATTAAAAATCTATTAGTTCTTTGAGAAATCTCCACTGTTCTCCGCATTGGCTGAGCTAAATTACATTCCCAACAACAGTGTGTAAGTGTTCCCTTTTCTCTGTAGCATTGCTAGCATCTGGTGTTCTTTGACTTTTTAATAATAGCAGTTCTGACTGTTGTGGACAATATCTCATTGTAATTTTGATTTGCAGTTCTCTGATGATTAGTGATTATGAGCATTTTTCTTATATTTGTTGGCTGTTTGTATATCTTCTTTTGGTAAGTGTCTGTTCATGTCCTTTGCCCATTTTTTAATGGGGTTATTTTATTTGGTTAAATTGCTTCAGCTCCTCATAGACTCTGGATATTAGATCTTCGTTGGATGCATAGTTTCAAATATTTTCTACCATTCTGTAGGTTGTCTGTTGACTGTGTTGATGGTTTCTTTTCCTGTACAGAAGCTCTTTAGTTTAATTAGGTTCCACTTGTCAATTTTTGTTAAATCAGAGCTGCCATTTGACCCAGTAATCTCATTACTAGGTATATACCCAAAGGAATATAAATTATTCTTTTATAAAGACACATGCATGAATATGTTCATTGCAGCACTATTCAAAATAGCAAAGACATGGAATCCTCTCAGGTGCCTACCAATGCTGGACTGGATTGAGAAACTATAATGCATATACACCATGGAATACTAGATAGCCACAAAAAATGAAATAATGTCTTTGCAGCAACGTGGATGAAGCTGGAGGTCGTAATCTTAAGCATATTAATGCAAGAACAGAAAACCAAAAATCACATGTTCTGACTATAAGTGAGAGCTAAACATTGAGCATACAGTGCCATAAACCAGGGAACAAACAGCATGGCACAATACTGGAGGAGGGAAGAAGGGGAGTGTGAGTTGAAAATGCAACCTGTTGGTTACTATGCTAACTACCTGGCCTAGTTAAAACATGTAACAATCCTACACATGCACCACCTGTTTCTAAAATAAAAGCTGAAATTAAAAAAAAAATTTGGACCACTAAAAAATATCTGTTGGAACTAAAAAGTTAGATCTGAAAAAGGCAACATAGTAAACCGTATAATCTATTTTTATGTATTATTTGCATAGAATTATGATTGTCAATCTAAACAGAAAATAAGAGAATAACCTATACAGAACTAAAAAATTAAATATTAATAAATTTTGATAATCTTTGTAAAACACAAAATTGAAAGGTAGAAAATATCTTTTGGAGATATATTTATAAACAATAAAAATTAGCTATAATCTATAAAGATAACAGTTCAGAGAAATCATTACAAATTACATAAAATTTGGCTAAAACAGAAAAAACTGTTCTAAGCACGAGCTGATATTTCTCTTACAGAAATAGTACATATAGCACATGAAACTGAATTAAAAAGTCTAAAGATAATTGGAAACAAAACAATTAACACAAGAAGTTGGAAAAACTCTAAGTTAATTTATGTTTTTGCTTTTAAATGGAATTTAAAAATCTCATACTCAACTTAGTTGATCATTTGGTATTACCTTTTTGGAAAAAAATTTGAAATTTGAAATATAATCTTTGAAAATAAACATGATTTTGAAACATTTGAATTAACTTGATATATATACTGTTTAAAATGTGCATTAATATTTTATAAATATTATTTATTTTTAAAATGCATATTGATTTTTAAAGTTGTCTATTTTACAATTATACTGAATAGTAAACATTGAAAACAATTCATAGTCCAATTGGAGAAAATTGAAACAATAGATTATGTAATATAAATTCAATGGCGTATGAAACAGCCATGAAAATCATCCTTTTGAAAAAATCTAATCCAATAGTAAAATAATCTATATTACAATTTGTAGAAAAAAACTACTTATAAATAAAATCTACACTGTCTAAAAATTGCATGTATCATCAATTAAAAATGTCTATATGTGTATAAATGCATTCAGTAGCAATGATTATCATTGGATACAGGTGAACAAGTAATTATTTCCATGTGGTTCTTCTTTCTGAATTTTACCAAATAATGACAGTATAAAAAAGAAATAGAATCCTCCAAATGGATGAATTAAAATAAAAATAATTAGTAAAACACCATTACAGTTACTTTTGTAAACATCATCCTCATATCCTTCACAGACCTTATAAAAACCCATGTCTCCCACACAATTTAAGGCCAGTATCTACCTCTGTGATTGAGGTTCTATATCCACAAATATTATCCTTTTTCTGTATTTATTTTTCCCTACTGCCTTGGTTGTAAACTTGTTGAGGTGCCTTCTATAGCAAAGAAAAAAAGTCTTTTCCTTATCTTTCTTTTTTTTAAATTCAAACCCTTCTACAATTATTACTCAACTACAATAGCTCCCTGTGTGTTTATCTGCATTTAGTTGATATCTTTCCTTTAGGATATCTTATCTTTTATGTAATATCACTGTCTCCTATTTTTGCAACATCACTGTTGGCTGCTTTTTTCTACCTCTATTTCTTATTAGCACATTTTTACCTCTCTTATATGTTTACATGTTAAAGATTTGTTTATTTTTAATAGAAGAAAACAAGCAAAAATTAAATTATTCCACATCTTATGCAACAATCACATGTGCCTGTATTCATCTTCTGTAGCCAACTTATTCAAACAGTTGTTCATCTTACTGTACCTATATTTTTATCACTCAATCTTCTCCCCACTTTAATTAGGACTCCACCTATCTTTCTACCACAAAAAGTTTGCTAAAATCACCAGTGACTTATGAGACACTGAATTCTATAACAGTTCATACAGCTGATCACACGCTCCTTAAAACCATCCTTCTTGGCTTTTTGGTTTACATCTTACATCATTGGCCTCTTCTTGATCTTTTTTCTTTCTTGTTTTGTTATCTTTTTTTGGTTACTTGAAATCTTGTCTATAGAATACAACTCTTCTGACCTCAATATTTTTCCCATAAGAAACACCATTTATGTCAGTAGATTTAATTTTCACTTTTATGAGATATCTTAAATGTATATTTCTAGCCCAACACTGTCATCTGAGCTTCAAACTCATATGTCTATTTCTCTGTATGATATTTCCACTTGGAAGTCACAATTCACTTTAAAAATAAAAAGTTCATAATAAAATGTGTACTTTCATTCCCCTATTTGTCTTCTGGTAGTGTTCCCCATCTTATTACATGACATGATCATAATTATTTAAGTTTGAGAACCTAGAAGCCAAATTCAACATTTTCCTGTTTCTATCCACTTTTATTCAAGCCAACAACATTTATTCGTTATTATCTAAGTTGAATATCCCTTGAATTTGTCAATTTTTCCTCTCTACACTCTAGCTATTTCCAGCTACTGTCACTCTATTTGAAATTTTGCATCCACTTGATGAGATAATTCAGCCTATCTCAGTATATACAAAGATGACTCTAAGTATCTATCTAGTACAGTCCTCTTATCAAAATTCAGATCTGTGTATATTGCTTTCTATTTAATATATCTTAATCATTTTCTTTTATCAAAAAGCAGAATGTATTAAAATAGAAATTAAGACAGGAACATCACACACCAGGGCCTGTCGTGGGGTGGGGGAACCGGGGAGGGATAGCATTAGGAGATATACTTAATGTAAATGACAAGTTAATGGGTGCAGCACACTAACATGGCACATGCATACATATGTAACAAACCTGCACATTGTGCACATGTACCCTAGAACTTAAAGTATATATAAAAAAAAGACTAGACATTCTGACTTACCTACCTGCCTCATTCAAACTCGTTTTCATATTGATCTTGGTATTCCAGAACTATTACATTTACTTTGTTGTCTTGTATACTGCATGTTCCTTTTAGCACAGGGCCTTTACACATGTTGTCTTCTCTCATCCTCTAATTCCTTTTTTTTTTTTTAAGATGGAGTCTCCTTCTATAGCCCAGGCTGGAGTGCAGTGGCACAAGCTTGGCTCACTGCAACCTCCACCTCCCAGGTTCAAGTTTCTCCTCCCTCTGCCTCCTGAGTAGCTGAAATTACAGGTGTGTGTCACCACACAATGCTAATTTTTATATTTTTAGTAGAGATGGGTTTTTGCCATGTTGGCCAGGCTGGTCTCAAACTCCTGACCTCAGAAGATCCTCCTGCCTCGGCCTCCCAATGTTCTGGGATTACAGGTGTGAGCCACCGCACCAGGCCTCAACCTAGAATTCTTATACCTACTCCTCCATTAGTCGTGTTACTTCCTATTCTGTCTTTCACTTCAGCTTTATTAGGTAATCCTTCACTGAGCTCTCTAAATATACATTTTCTTCATAATGCATTTTTTGTAACACCAAAGCCTATTCTTTTAGAAACTTCATAAAGCATTTTAAATTTTATATTTACTTGTGCATTTTTTAAATTAATAGCACTATCTTAGTAGATTTTATGCTACTATGGTCTATATAGTAGACACTATGCTAGTATGATTCCATGGTCATAAATAGTTTTCAAAATTTTCCATTGCCTTTTAAAAGTGATTGTATACTTAGTGTCAAAAAAATCTACAAATGGAATATTTTCTGTTAAATAGTTGTAAAATGAGTTAGCAAATGGATAAATGAATAACATAAGTTCCATGACATGCACTAAATTTTTTATTATTCTCATGTATTTGAAAATATTTTATATACATTTTCATATTTTAATTTATGTAGTGTAAAGTGCATTCTAGAACAAAACTGTCAGACTGTCCTCTTTGTTTTAAACAATGATTTGTTAATCTTAGGCACAACTCATGTCAACTCTATTGAAAATTTGGGAGCATAGATATGAGGGCACTATAGCTATAATTACCTTCCTAGGTAAATAGAGTAACTGATATAGATTTTTCAAGAAATAGAGCCCCTTCATCTAACCATACACTCAGTATTGATT
This sequence comes from Hylobates moloch, assembly GCF_009828535.3. NCBI lineage: Eukaryota > Metazoa > Chordata > Mammalia > Primates > Hylobatidae > Hylobates > Hylobates moloch. The sequence goes on along the minus strand of NW_026652292.1, from coordinate 24,030,554 downwards.
TAATAGCAGAAACTGTTATTTCCACATTAACTTTTAACTAGTGGTCCGCTCAGTTGAAATGTTTTCTGTATAAGATATGTCTTTCCAATATTAATAATCAATATAAGAAAATAGAAATGTTAAAAGGTCAAAAGGAGCTCCATAATTGATTGTACTTCTGCTCAGTTAAAAACACCTAAAGACATTAGTCAGTAGGATCAGCCCCAGAATAAATTAGTGAATTAATAAGGGATATGGTTATTCAGGGAATTTCATGAGATGATAATAAAATACTTGGGAAGTTTTAATGATTAAATTTTCCCCAAGGAAACCTGTGCTGAACATTCATTAAAAGTATTCTCTAACATCTCTTACACTTTTTATACTTCCTCGCAGTTATTCAAATGTGAGTAATCACATTTCTAAAAATGTATGTAGTGATACCTATATGAGGAGTTGTAGGAGTCATGGATGAAAAGATTGCAAAAGTTGGCATTTCAAGGCTGCTCCAAAAAACAACCCCCTTTTGAATTAAAGTACGTGTCACCTTATATTTTAGTATTATTCAAATAGAACATTTAATGAGAACATAATCTCTAGTCATTTTCTTAGGTGCTATATTCTTTAATTTTTATAATAACCCTCCTTTACCATGGTCATAATTCATGAAAAGGAAACTGAGGCTCAGAGGTGTTGAATGCATGTGTGGGTTTTAATAGCTAAATTGGTACTGAGCCAAGGTAAAATTAATTGACTCTGAACTCTAGTTATGTTTCATTTTGCTCTATGATCCCTAGAATGTGGAGGTATTTTTTTCCACTTCGAGAAAAGATGAACTGTTAATACTCAGACGATTGTATCTGTGTGTCACACTGTGCATAACGACTAATAAAACTGCTTACATTTTAAATTATTCTCTGCCAGAAAGTTGCCACTTAACCTGAGAAGAACACATTCATTTACATTCCAAGGGCAGTTTGAGATTTGAATTAAACATAAGTGTACACAAGAAAGGCATCCCATGGTGTTTCCCAGGAAGTCAGCTTCTAAGAACTTATTAACTCATATATTTTCTGGGCAGATAAATGGTAAACTAAATGCATTGTGCAGTCAATGGAAGGCTCCTGAACTGAGAACTAGGACGTCTACACCCCAGACTTAGTTACTGAGCTAACTTACTCTATGCCCTTGGATCAGTTGTCATTTCATGTTTTTTGGCCATATTCAAAAGCCTTTCACAATGAGGGGAGTAACTAGAGCATTTATGGGGTTGTTTTGAGCCTTAAAATAGTTTAGAAAAAATAAAATAATTATGGAATTCTCCTCACAAAGATCACGATCCTTCTAGATTCCCCATCTCAGTTAACCAACCCACTTGGTCAGTCCTCAAGCCAGAAGACATTTTCATTGCATTCCTTTCCTGGGTTTCGTATGGAATATTGAGACATTAACAGAGAAGAGTTTCCGGTGCAACATGGATGTCAGGGAACATGGAGTCGCTCAGGCTCTTTTTATCACATGGACAAACCGTGGATTGCTCATCCTTAAAGGCTTTCTATTGCCCTGCTACTGGATGTATTACATAAAAGATGCATGAAGATGGTAGATTTTGTTAGCATTCGAATGACCTGGTGTATAGTATAGGGGGCATTCTCAGCTTGGGTGCCAGCTGCTCAGAAAGCTGCGTACAACCCTGCGAAAGAAGCTAGTGAGCAGAACTCTGCGTTAGTGCCTATTTCCCCATAGCAAGCTGCAGCAGCTGCGGGGCTATCTTGGAAGTGAGTTTGTGGCCCTTTACTTCCTAACTTCCTGTGTTTAAAGTTGCAAAAAGTTATTTATTTTTCACTTCCAAAATGTGGCCTGAATTTGATCCATTCTATCATATCTACAACTATCACTTTAAACTAAGACTACGTGATTGCTCTATTGTTTCATAAGGCAAAAAGATTATGCCAACTCATCCTGTCAGACTTAGACGGCCAGATTTCTCACTGAAATGCTAAGTTCACATTTTATTAATATCCTCTTTCGTCATTCTGAAATAGCCACACTATTCCCTTTGTTCCCTGACTAAGGTATTTCCACCTAAATTTACACCTCTAATAATTATTATTATTTATTATTATTATTATTATTTGAGATGGAGTCTCGCTCTGTCACCCAGGCTGGAGTGCAGTGCCACAACCTTGGCTCAATGCAACCTTAGCCTCCCGGGTTTAAGCGATTATCCTGCCTCAGCCTCTCGAGTAGCTGAGATTACAGGAGTCTGCTACCACGCACAGATAATTTTTGTATTTTTAGTAGTGACAGAGTTTCACCATGTTGGCCAGGCTGGTCTCGAACTCCTGACCACAAGTGATCCGCCTGCCTTGGCCTCTCAAATGCTGGGATTACAGGAGTGAGCTGCTGCGCCTGGCCTATAAGTTTTCTCCTATCATCATTCATGTCTCAGCTCTAAGAAAATCCTTCTCTGCACAGTTAAGGTTTCCCAACTGTCTGCCCCTCCCTAATTATCACAATGTTTTACCTTATTACTTTTACTAATCACTGTCATATGATTATTTAATATTAATATTTTTATTACCACAAGGCTGTATATTCCCCAAGAGAACATAAGACTGTCTTGTTCAATCATAAAATCCTAATAAATGCAATAAATAATAGATTTTATGATACAGTGAATAAGATGTAGAGAGTTGAAGGATGAATGAGAAGAGGAATAGAGAGGTAGCAAAGTAGGTCTACAGATACCTGTGACACTTGGGACAATTGAGTTTTTCTTAATTAATGTTCATATTCATGTGTAATATATGTGTGACATATATTTTATGATCTCTATAGTCTCTTTGTATTCTAATAATACATCTTCATGTGTATCCACATATCATCAATATGCTAGAAGAAAATAACCTCATTAAGATTAAATTTATGAGAAATTATAAAATACAGAAAGTTAATCTTGTTCATTTTTATTTCTGATTTATAAAAGGTGAAAAATGTGCATTCCCCAAAAGTGGTACAATCGCTTCTATTTTTTAGATAAAAATACTCAAACACTAGGCTGGCTTTGGCTTTATTATTAGGCAAAACTTTTAGATAAGAAAGAGTCTGGTTTGCTGTGTTTTACACATCACAGTAGTTTATTCGCTGATCCAAGTTGGTTTAGACTTTTTGTAACCTTATTTGTTGCTGTAAAATAAAATATTGGAACTTGGCTTGTGAGTAGCAGAAATTATTTAGAATTGCTCCCTTAAGAGAATGAGTTCTCAGTAGAACGTTGTTTTGAAAAGATGAATAGTATCGAGGGAACATAGAAATCTTTATTGAGATATATTTTGTTTTGTTGTATTATAGTGCTGTGTTTTTTTTTTTCCAAGGTTATTTATAGTAATAGTCGAAAACTATCCTAAAACTTAGTTGAAATAAAGACAGAAAGAATAGCAAATTAATCATGATAAAATTACAAAGACAGAAATGAAAAGTAGTCAAAGGGGAAATATTAACTAAAGCTGATAAAAGAAAAGAAAATAAATTGATAAAATAATGTCACCTTAAGACATCAGAATAAAATGAAAGACAGATAGGTTTCAATTTAATGACTGCTTTGTGGCCTGTATGAAATATATTGATTTATCAGTCTAACTTTCATAGAAAATCATCTCTATTTCAAGATAAAGCTAAAATTTGAGTTAATAAAACATTATATGATAAAGAGTTCACAAAATGTTTTTCATTGAGCCAGCCGTAAAAACCAAAGTATGATCACCAACTTTGTATAGGACCTTCCTAACTCCTATTTCATTCACTTCTGTGTCCCTGGGATTGTGCTGTTATATGAAGTAATACCAAATACACTATTCCTCCAAGCTCTGATTTATGGAGATACGATGGTAAGGAAAAAAAAAAAAAAGAACACTAAGAGTTTGCTGGCAAGTTGAAAATAATCAATTTAAGTAACAATTTTTCTCTAGTGTAGCATATACTATATAGGCAAATTAGATTATATTGCTCTGATGTAATAATACAGAATAGTAAAAATGAAAAAAAACAATAGCTAAAGCAATAAAGTGAATAAATCTTAGAAACAATGTATTTAGTATAAATTTAGACTTGCGAAAGAATACCCCCAAAATGATACTATCAGTAAATATCCAAAGACACGCAAAAGCAAAAACACAATTTCTGTGGATACCTATGTTTTTTATTAAAACATAAAAGTGACATGAGAAAAAATTTAATCCCAGGGACACAGAAGTGAATGAAATAGGAGTTAGAGAGGTCCTATACAAAAGTTGATGATCATGCTTTGGTGTAAAGTTTAAGTGATAGCTTGATCTAACAGGACAATATTTGAAAATGCTGTATTGATAAATATATACAGATTTGGGAGGAAGAATTATCCACTGGTTCCATTCTACCATTGGTTAAAATTTATCCCATTGCATGTGACCTCCACTCTGTCTGTGGGTTGTGCATATGGGGTACCCAGTAGAGCCCATGGCATTATGTCATTCAGTGTCAATAGTGTATTCTGAGGCAGGAGATTGTAAACAGGGCAGCTTGTTTGGAGTTGAGCCAAGTTAAAATTTGTCTGAGCCCAAGGCATGCTAGATTTCACAGAAGATGGTTAACCAGTGCAAGAGGCCAAACGCAAGCCATGGATAAAGTTAAGAGGCTTTGAAGTGGATCCTAAAATATATCTTATAAAATACTGTTTTACATCCTCATCAGCACTAGAACTTGTCAGTTTTTAAATTTATTTTTATTTTTGACCATTATCATAGATATAAAATGGTATCATATTTCCAACTATTTATTCCTGACCTCTAATAAACATTTAAGACTTTTCTTGTGAAGTTACAGTTATTTCAGTTGAACCATATGAAATTGTTTATGTTCAACTCTTTTGACACACAGAAAAGGTAATTTCAAGATTTCAGTGTAATAGTGTTGTTCACACATTTTCCCCTTTATATTTGTTGTTTAATCATTTTAGTTACCTATTTGTAAGGGTTATTTTAATGTCACAATTATATTCTCTCAGTTCATAGTGATTTTCAATATGATTTATGGTATCTTTTGATAAATAAAATTTCCGAATTTTAATGTAGTAATTTTTTATATTATGGCTTCTCTTATGAGCTATATTTTATTACAAATATATATGTAAATAAAGTTTTAATTTTTAGCAAAAAAGTCTTGAGATTTAACAGGAATCATATTGATTCGGTCATTACATTTTATTTGATGTAAGTCTTTATGTGAATTAGCATGGTCTAGTATTCCATTTATTTGAGTATTTCTAACTGTTTTTCTCTTAAAAATATTTTTTATTTTCTTCAAACAAGGTTTGTATAACTTGCATTAGAAATGTAACCTGAAGTTTAGCCTAGATTTCTCAAATCAGTGTCCATAAATCATATTTTCTAAATATTTATACTGTTATATGTAGACATACAATTGATTTTCCATTAAACATTTTATTAAAGGATAACACACATAAAAAACACAAACCATAAGAACAAAGAATGATGAACCACCATGTATTACTTGTAAGAGGAAGTAAGATATTACCAGAAATGCAGACGTTCCCCCTATGCCTTCTAGGTCACAATGTAACAGTAATTTACGAAGGAAACTGCTATCGTGATTTCTAAACCACGTATTTTTATATGTATATGAAATCATATAGATGAAATAACAGAGAGTAGATTATTTGACCTCTGATTTTCTTTGTTTAACACCATGCTTTGAATTTTATTCATGAATCACAAGTTTATATTTTTGATTATCACTATTCATTACAAGAAATTTCATCACAATTTACTTGTTTGTTTTTCATGCTGATGGCAATTTCATTGGATTTTAACTTCTGCCTACTAAAATTACTGTTGTTTAATATTCTTATATATATATATCTTTTGGTTTACATAAATGTTTGGATTATATATATGTTGAGAATATAAATTTAGGACTGCAAATTCAGGTTTATATGGTGCGGCATACTCAAGGCCAGGAGACGATGAAATAATTTCAAAAGTGAGGGCCCCAATTTTCACACTCTTAAAAGCGGTGAATGAAAGATCAAACCTTTTCACATACTTGCCAGCATATGACTGTGTCAGTTTTGAAAATTCTTGCCTTTCTAATAGAAATGCAGTATTATCACATTGTGGTTAATTTCTGCCTCCCTAGATAATAAGGTTGAGCACCTTCTAATGAGCTTACTGGTCATTTGGGTTCCATAATACTGTAAATTTCCTACTCAAGAAGTTTCCCATTATTTTTCTGCTAGGCTCTCTTTTTCTTATTAGTATCTGAGAATTTTTAATATATTTAGAATATGTGCCTGTTTTGTTTTATGTATGTTGCTAACATATTTCTTGACTGCAGTTTTAGATATCTGCACATCAGAGTGCATATATCTCTTGGATCATACTGCTCACTTCCATTCTTTTGGAAATACATCTAAAAGTGGGATTGCTGATCTAATTGTATTATCAATTACTGTCCTTAGTTCCACTCTGGTTAGAGAATATATTTGGAATTATTCAATACTTTGAAGTTTTTTGTGACTTGCTTTATGACCTAATAAGTGGTCTATTTCAGTAAATGTTCAAAGTGCCTTTGAAAATAAGTGTGTTGTATTTCTATATATGTAAATGCAGTGACATTTGTTAGTCTTGTGGATCAAAACTTCTATATTACTCTTGCTTCTTTATTTTCATGTTATGGATCGCTGAGCGATTGTTGAGAGAGAAATCACCATAATCTCTCATATTTCTCATGTTTTGTTTTTTTTTTTTCAGAAAAGGCCCTGATTGCCTTTATTATAGGTCATCTTTTCAAGGATATCTGTATAGTGAACAGCCGTTGAAGATAAAGATGTATGCCTCTCTAAAATAAAACAGGAGACTTATTTACTGTCCAGAATAATAAAGATACTGTTTCTCTCTATGGCAAAGGTCCAGCAGGCTCACTGCCCCTTATTAAAGATATGAGTGCCCCGAGCCCTAGCTTCCTCTCTTTTATGCAATCCACCGTGTCTGCAGGATTATCAGGCCTTTGTGTCACGATGTAAGAACTGGGATTTGGAAAACTAAAACTGAAATAATATTAAACTGGCAACTGCTATTGCTGCCAGTAGTAAACTGTCTTTTGTCTCCTATCCAGATATCTCATTTTCACTTTCTGAGACTTGTAAAGTCTCACATCCTTCACAATTCTTGATAGAAATGTATTTTAAAGATCTGACAATATATTTTTGGATTTGTCTATTTCTTTAGTTATGTTAATTTTTGTTCTCTATATTTTGACACCGCCATTGTATTTAGAAATTGGTAACTTTCAGTTAGATTAGCCCTTTTGAATATGGGAAATGTCCCTTATATATAGTTAAGTCATATTGTCTAAAAAAAAAAAGCCATTTATATAGTTAAGTCATATTGCCTAAAAGCTTATTTTGTCTAAACTTAGTATAGCTACAATGGCGTTTTTAAAATACTGTTTAAATAGAAGTTTGCTTTCAAATTCATTGTGTGCTCAAATTTTAAGTGGGTATTACATTAGTAACATAGTATTTTTCTTATATTTAGTTTGGCAATCATTTTTAGTAGGGAAATTGAATCTTTAAATATCATATTATTACTGACATGTAATTATTTTTTCAATTTTACCTATATATTTTATGATCGTTATGTTTTTACTTTTCTCACTAGTTTCAAATTAATCACATATTTTAAATTATTGAATTTTTATTAGCAAATAATCATTTTAACAGCTTTATTGATGAATAATTGATAGACAATAAACTGTACATATTTCAAGTACACAACTTAAGAAGTTTTTGCATAGTTTACAGTTCAGAAACAATCATCACAATCAACATAATGAATATCTCTTTATCCTATAAAGTCTCTTTGTCCCTCCTCCCCATTGGAATCCTTCCTTACATATACCATTCTCCTGTCAACAGGCAAACAGTGATACACTTTCTTATAAGAATAAAATTATATAAAATAAACACTTTTTAGAGCTTATTTTATTCACCATAATTATTTTGATAATCCATTCTTGGCATTGTACATATAATAGTGCATTTCTTTTTATTCAGAGGTAGTAGATCATTCTATGAATCAACCATGATTTATCTATTTTTTTATTTATTGTTTCCAGTTTGAGGATATTACAAATAAGGCTGCTATGGTTATTCACGTTCAAATCATTTTATGGGCATATGCCTTTTTTATCTTGCATCAATAATGAGGAATAGAGTGCCTAGATCTTATATTAGCTGAGTAACATTTTAATAAACTGCAAAACCGTTTTCCAAAGCAGTTGTATCTTACAAGAAATGTATGAAAACTCTATTTCCTCCACATCTTCATCATCACTGGATATAGGCAGTACTTTTAATTTTAGGTATTCAAATAGGCAGGAAGTGATATGTCATTGTGGTTTTAATTAGCTATTTTCTACTGACTAATGATGTCGAACATTTTTATGTGTTTATTTGGCATCCAGATATGTATTTGGGGACAACGTCTTACCAAACTGTATCTGTATCTTCTTTATCTCCTCCTCCTCCTTCTCCTCCTCCTCCTCCTCCTTCTCCTTCTTCTCCTTTTTCTCCTCCTCCTTCTTCTTCTTGTTCTTCTTCTCCTCCTTCTCCTTCTCCTCCTCCTCCTCCTTCTTCTTCTTCTTCTTCTTCTTCTTCTTCTTCTTCTTCTTCTTCTTCTTCTTCTTCTTCTTTTTCTTCTTCTTCTTCTCCTTCTCCTTCTTCTTCCTTCTCCTTCTTTCTTCTCTACTTCTCTCTTCTCCTCCTCCTCCTCCTTCTCTTCCTCCTTCTCCTTCTTCCTTCTCCTTCTTTCTTCTTCTCTACTTCTCTTATTCTCTTCTCTTCTTTCTCTTCTCTTCCCCTCTTTTCTCTTCTCTCTTCTTCTTCTTCTCCTCCTCCCTCTTCTCCTTCTTTTTCTCCTCCTCCTCCTTCTTCTTCTCCCTCTTCCTCTTCCTCCTCTTCCTCCTTCTCCTTCTCCTTCTTCTTCTTCTTCAAGACAGAGTCTCACTCTGTTGTCCATGCTGGATTACAGTGACATCATAATGACTTACTGCAGCCTTGAGCTCCTGAGCTCTAGCTATCCTTCTGCCTGAGCCTCCCGAGTAGCTAGGGTTACAGGCATGCACCACTATGCATGCTAATTTTTTTGTAGGGACTGGGGTCTCACTATGTTGCTCAGCCTGGTCTTGAGCTCCTGGCCTCAAGCAATCCTCTCTCCTCAGCCTCCCAGTGTTGGGATGACAGCCATGAGCCACTGCATTCAGCTTGCCACCTTCTTATTAATTAAATATTTAGTTTTCTTTTTTTATATATATAATCTGGATACAAGTCTTTTTTTGTAGGTTTTACATTCAGGTTTATGACCTATTGTCAGTACATTTTTTATGTAGTGTGAAGTATAGATTAAAGTTTATTTTTTGCTCATAATATTGAATAACTCCGGTTTGATTTGTTGAAAAGATCCTGTGAATTGTCCTCTGAATTGTATTTGTAGCTTTTTCAAAATTAATTTTAAAAATATATATGTTTCGGTAGACATATGGAATTCAAAGATCAGTTTAAAAATGAAGTATTTATGAAATGAAAATTATATACATGATATAATTAACTGCAATGGGCATTCATGTAAGCATAAAACATTCTTGTATATATAATTACATAAAATTTTTAAAATGTATGTAAAAACCTATGTGTGTATATATAATTATAAAGGGTCTAAGAGGACATATGCAATTCTGTTAGTATTGATTACCTTTGGTATAAATAATTTCAGAAAAACAAAATTGGGCATATTAGTTTATATATGACTTGTTAAGAATATAAAAAAAAATGCCATAGACATAAAATTCATTTACAACTGAACTAGAAAAACAGCATTTATAACACTAGTGATGGCTACTTCGCTGTTGTTGTTGTTTTTTTTTTTTTTTTTTTTTGACTCTTGATCAACATAAGAAATGAAATTTATCATGCTCTGTTTAGGGTCTGAAACTCTCCTGGTAACCCATCTCCACCTGTGATTTACTTGTATTTTGCAATTCGTCTAAGTAGTTTCACAAGCCTGTCTTTATTACCTATCTAAAGGGAATTATGAGCATCCCTACTGAGAGCTTCTCTGAACTCTTCAGAAGCCGAGCTTCCTTGCACGGGTTTTGGCCATTCAAATAGATTCAGTCTGGCCCTTTGTGAGCCAAGACGGCCTTGAATAATTTGGCTGGGATATAACTGAGACTCAATTTAGGGCTGCATTCTCGTCTTCTAAATGCACTGTATGCTTTACCTTTAAATAAAAACTTTATGTCGGTAGAGTTTGCTAAGTTCTTTCCAATACCCAAATGGGGGAAAACTACACAAATATATTGTTATATTTTCTTCTACGACACTTCACATTTTACAATTTTCACTTCTAAAAAGTATTTCTTTTTTCTTTATAACTATTATTTGGTTTACAGTATGAAGAGTATTTTAAGGAACTGTACAAGTTTTCCTGGCAAAAGGGAAGTGAAAATCTGTTTGTTTTGGATGACCTGGTGTACTTCAACCAAGCATACCTAAGCACATCACAAAGTACTAAAAAACACAAAGAGGAAAAAAACTTTTGAAAATTGTCATAAAATGACACACCATCTACAGGGAAACAATTTGTATGACTGCTGAATTATATCAAAATTGTGTGGCCCTAGATAGTGATAGAGCATTATTAAGATCCTGAAAGACAAAAAATATCACCCTGGAATTTCATATACAGTGAAAATACACTATGGTACCCCATTATAAACACATACTTTCAGTTTTTCAAAAAAATTCTAAAGGGCTGTGTAAGTATAGAGGAAACAGAATTCTGTCAATGTGGCTGATAATTATGTGTCATCAACTACTAGTTTCTTTCCTAATGTCATCATCCTTTTCTTCTTCACTAACATAATCTGACTTTAGGTAGATATAAAAAAATTTACATTTTGCTACCTCACTAGAGGTCATCTTATGTGGCACAGTTCTTAGCAAGAAGATATAAGTGGAGATCAGTGAATTAGACTTCTAAAAAATTAGTTGGTACATACCCTTCTGCCCTTTTGCCCTTTGCTTCACCTCTTTTATCCTTACTAGAAAGGAAAGTTAATTCGCTAAATCTGGAGAAACTGAATGTGACCATTAGAGAAAAATTCAGGTAAGTGGAGAGATATTTGTTCAGAAATCCCTAAACCCTAAATCAAGGCCTATAACTACCTACTCTACCTCTGGTTTCTCATTACGTAGAAATGCACTTCTCTGTTCAAGGTACTGTTATTTGGACTTTCTGTTACAGTTGACAAAATTATCTATTGATAGCTAAATATATTAATTTTAAAATGCATTACAAGTTCTTGAAATGCTGGGATATCAATAAACAAGCAAACCAATACACGAACAAATGAAGAAATAGACAGATGAGCATATCGATAGATTTGATTTGATACAAGCTCACAAAATGGCAAACATAATTTCTTTTTTCTTTTTTTTTTTTTTTTTTTTTTGTTGAGATGGAGTCTCACTCTGTCTCCCAGGCTGGAGTGCAGTGGCATGACCTCTGCTCACTGCAACCTCTGCCTCCTGGGTTCAAACTATTATCCTGCCTCAGCCTCCCAAGTAGCTGAGACTACAGGCCCATGCCACCATGCCCAGCTAATTTTTTGTATTGTTAGTAGAGATGGGGTTTCACTGTATTAACCACGATGATCCTGATCCCCTGACCTCATGATCTGCTTGCCTCAGCCTCCCAAAGTGCTGGGATTACAGGCATAAGCTACTGCACACGGCCTGGCAAAAGTAATTCCTAAGAGCTAGAGATCAAGAGCAAAGTTAGCTTAGCAAATTTTTTCTAAGAGATGTATACAGGATTTGGCAGGTGAGGGTTGTTGTGTCTTGTTATATGTGAAGAGTTTCTAAGGATATAGGAGTAAACAATCAAGTATTAGAAGCTTTGACACCTCAGGGAGCTATAACCTTGGTAGCACATGATGCCAATGATTAGGATTCACACATAAAGCTAAGAATCTCAAGGTGAACTACAGAAATCCTTGTATGTACAATCATAAGAACAAAAGGGGAAAAATGTCATTTCTGGAATTAGGGTGTAAAAACAACAACAGCACAACAATAATCTTATCTGGAATGAAAGACATTATTCCTGAAGTTCCCTCAGGGAAGACCCAGGAGTTCTAAACTCATTGCTAAGAGCTCCTAGTGAGGCCAGCTATAGACATTTAAATTAAAAAAAAAAAACATTCAAGAGACATTTAGTACATTAGACTTAGCAGATAAAAATATAGATCTGATAAAATTATTTATAATGCAGCCCTGAGAGGTACCGAAATCACACACAAACATACACAAATGGTGGAAGGCATAGAGCATGAAAAAGTTCAGCTTATATCTAATCTGACTTCCAAAGTATATGAACTGAAGTATATGGGACAGGTGATATTCAAACAGATGAAAATAAATAAAAATTTCCCAGAATTTTGAAAACAACACAAATAAAAAGTTACCAATACTTACTTTACATTAAGTCATTGAGGAGGCTAAAAACTGCACATTGAGAGACTTTAAAACTTGACAATAATGATGCATAAAGTGAAATAAGGATTGGTTAGAGAGTTGGGGAGATGGTGATCAAAGGATACAAGGTTTCCATTAGAGAGGAGGAATAAATTCAGATCTGCTGTACAACATGATGACTATAGTTAACAATAGATTGTATTCTTAAAAAATGCAAAAAAGAAAAAAAGAAAATATTAACCTTGCAAATACAGAGACTTTTCTGTAACAACCTACAATTTTTGCATATTAAAGAAAGTACTTTATTTTTCTATAAGATAATATATTCATTGCTTTTGATGTTTTTAAATCAACAGAATGTTATCTTAGTCAATTTCAAAGTTTTTCTAACTTTGAGAACAGAAAACCTGATTCAATTTATATTTGTTGTATGTCAAAAATGCATTTTCAAAATACAAGCCTAGATAAATGATTCTAAACTTTGTTCCATGTGTATGTGTCTGTGTTTATAGCACGTAAAGAGATGGTATTTGCTAACACAAAGTGATAAATGGCAGAAAGTGCTCATAGCCAGAGGTGATCATCCTGGGCCCTACACAGTTGTCCTGAAGCCCAAGGGGATTAATATCTGAGCATGAGTTATCTATAAATACTCATTTATTGCAGACTGTTGTCACACAGCATCCTTGGATTAAAACTCCGACTTAAAAATAGAATTAAAATATATAGCTTCAATGCTAGTAGGATAGATAAATAATTGAAGAAATACTCAGCAGTCCCTAAAGAAGTAGAAAATTGGGCGGGGGCAGGAAGGGGTGAAAGAAAACAGAAAAACTGTGCTAACACAGTTATTGAAAAGGCAAAATATTTTAAGATGGGTGAGCATCACAAGGATAAACAGTCTGCTATGTAAGATTTAGAGGGAAAAGTCAATATCATGATATAAGTATAAAAAATTACAAAAATACTGTGGCATCAATATATGAAAGGCACATTGTGCATCTACAAGAGGAAAAAGGAAAAAGACAACCTATACAATATTATGTGGGGCAATTTTAGCACATTTTTCTCAGCATTTTACAGATCAGCTTGGATTAAATTTAGAAAGAAAATAGAGCTCTAGAAAACATATTTGATAACCATGAACATGTATATTGATATAATCATTATGCAAGGGTGTATTTATATATACATGATTGTACTTTTTGAGGATATATGAAAAAGTATTCAGTATACATAATATGTAATACATTATTTTGAGAATATGTGTATATATTACATACACACAAAAAACACACATATAAGCATTCATAAACATTAAACTTTTCATAAATGGCTATATTGAATGCAAAGCAAGACTCAAATTAACAAAAAGTTGATATCATAGAAAAATTATCTGAAAACAAGGAAAATTGATTTACTTACAGAAATTTAATTCCATTTAACCTAAATGCCATGTGCTTATCAAAGCATTAAAAAGATTTAGCTCATCATCACTGGTCATTAGAGAAATGTAAATCAAAACCATAATGAGATACTATCTCATGCCAGTTAGAATGGCGATCATTAAAAAGTCAGGAAACAACAGATGCTGGAGAAGATGTGGAAAAACAGGAATGCCTTTACACTGTTAGTGGGAGTGTAAATTAGTTCAACCACTGTGGAAGACAGAGTGGCAATTCTTCAAGGATCTAGAACCAGAGATACCATTTGACCCAGCAACCCCATTACTGGGTATATACCCAAAGGATTACAAATCATTGTACTGTAAAGACACATGCACACATGTGTTTATTGCAGTACTGTTCACAATAGCCAAGACTTGGAACCAACCCAAATGTCCATCAGTGATAGACTAGATAAAGAAAATGTGGCACAAATATACCGTGGAATACTATGCAGCCATAGAAAAGGATGAGTTCATGTCCTTTGCAGGGACATGCATGAAGCTGGAAACCATCATTCTTAGCAAACTAACACAGGAACCGAAAACCAAACACTGCATGTTCTCACTCATAAGTGTGAGTTGAACAATGAGAACACATGGACACAGGGAGGGGAACATCACACACCGGGGCCTGTCAGGGGTGGGGGGCCAGGGGAGGGATGGCATTAGGAGAAATACCTAGTGTAGATGACAGATTGATGGGTGGAGCAAACCACCATGGCATGTGTATATCCATGAAACAAATCTGCACGTTCTGCACATGTATCCCAGAACTTAAAGTATAATTTTAAAAAAAGCTTTTCTAAATTATTAATACATCATGGTGATGTTAACTAAATTTGCAATTCATTATAACTGAATGATCATGGAAAATACTGCACATTGCCATTAACAAAATATTTAAATAATAATTTCCTCAAATTTATATATGAGAAATGTGTGTATGCCTATGTATTCTCTCTTTTTATTATTTATTTATTTTTTTTTTGAGGTGGAGTGTCACTCTTGTCTCCAAGGCTAGAGTGCAGTAGGGTGATCTCAGCTCACTGCCAACCCCCATCGCCCGGCTTCAAGAGATTCTCATGCCTCAGCTTCCTGAATAGCTGGGACTATAGGCATACATCACCTTGTCCAGCTAATTTTTTTGTACTTTTAGTAGAGATGAGGTTTCACAATGTTGGCTGGGCTGTTCTCGAACTCCTGACCTCAGGTGATCTGCCCTCCATGGCCTCCCAAAGTGCTGGAATTACAGGCGTGAGCCACTAGGCCAGGTCGTGTTCTTTCTTCTAAGGGAACCAGTAATACTGGATTCGAGACGTATCCTCTTCCAGTGTAATCTCATCGTAATTGATCACATCAGCAAATGTGCAGTCCTGTTTCCCCATAAGATCACAGTCTGAATTTCAAAGTGGACATAAATTTGGGTGAGGGAGATACTACCCAGTTTATTGTATACGGCTTAAGAAAAAAAATAGACAAGGCACCTGAATGGTACTAAACCAAACACCTTCATGGGCCGGATCTATCAACCATTTAAGGAACATATTTTCTATTCATAGAAAGTGGTCAAGAGATCCGAGCAGGAATTTTACTGCCTAGTATGAGACTAGTGAGACATTTCTACAAAACCCGAAGAAGAACACTACTGCAATGGAAAAGAGTTGACCAATATCGACTAGAAACATAGTCCCTCATTATTTTTTAAATATTAAGAGGGTGGTATCAGCAATGCATTAAGTACCTGCACATTATGGAAGGGAGATTCCATATATAAATGAATACATTAACACATTAAAGAAGATTCATTAAATACTTGTCTTAATTGAGGCAATAAAAAAGGCTAAATTGATTTTTAAAAATCACCACCTACTCATAATAAATTATACTTAGCAAACCAGCAAAAGAGGAGTAATTTCTCAATGTGATTCTGGGTATTTAGCAGAAGAAAGAAGCTCTAAATTGAGGGCAGATATCTAGGAAGAGCCATTTATTATCTTTTAATTTTAAAGAGACACTTAAGCCAGTGTTTACATGTCTTCTGTCTAGAAAATAAAGATGTGTAATTTGTATCATGGTAGGTAATCAATGTAAGTTTATATTTAGTGAGTTATCCATTAAAACAGTGTTATCCTATGTTTGAGTAAACTAAGTTCCTCTAAAAAGCATTCTTGCAAACACTGTTGATTACAGCAAATTTTAAATTCATCACTGAAGTCATTTTATCCTTGCTCGTGGTGGTTGTTTTCCACGGGAGCTGTCCACATATTTTTTGTATCCATTTATGAAAATAGCACAAGGTTTATTATTATTATTATTCCTGGGCAGAAATGTCTTATATGCAATTTCCTAACAGTAGATTACAAAAAATTCATAAATTTAACTTAAGAAATTCATCTCACTTGCAGTTACTCTTACATAATCATCTTCTTACACGCTCCTTTACTTTTGAGACCAAGAAAAATCATCAGTCTTACACTTTTTTTATAGTCACCCTATTGGGGAAACAATTTTTATCCTCCAAAGTTTTGCATCAACTACAAAAGAGATTTGTGATCCATGTTTTCTTTTCATTTTAACAAATGACAAATTAGGATATTTGGTTTTGTAATAATAGTTTTGTACCTCCATATCCTCATTCTGTTGCTTCTTTTGAACCAATTTGCTTCATAATAGAATATTTTGAGTAGAAACCTTCTCCTGATCATCTCAATCATATTTCTGGATACATATAATATTTACATAAGTAAATAGTTTTGATTTTCAATACTATTGTAGTCTACATAGCATTTTATCACAAGTTCCACCACATATATACTATATACCATGCTGCTTAGATTTTTAATTTCTCTTAGAATGTATTAGACCAAAGACATAACCTTATTCTCTAATGTAATGTGATCCTGCCCTTACCTTTCTAACAAAACTAGTAAAGTCTCAGATAATTTCTGAATGATCAGAACTGTATGTTCAATGCATTTTACTAGAGTGCACTCTCTTATTATGCAATTGAGTAATACCAAGAGACAAATGAAGTATTAATGATCACATTTCTATTTTAATTGTGTCCTGAAAATTAGATTTGTTAATACTAAATTGCTTTAAATTGTTCATCTTTCCTTCCTATCTCTTGTGTGAACAGACCACACAACCCATGTGTTAGGGGTGCTTGCACTTTCAGAAAGAGCCATAAGCTCCATAAGTTACCCAATCCTTTGGTAACCATGGACAAATACATAATAGAGAGAAGTCCCCTTATGAGTTGTTGTGCTTTCTTCACTGGAGCCCATGAACTTGGGTTAGAACAGCCAAGAGGGTTGAGGTTTTACTATCATTAAAGTGGCTTTGTGATAGAAGTATCACTATAGCTAACTAAGATAAGAGAATACCTCTCCTCTTATTTGTGGCAAAGATGGGGGTGTTAACCCTTATAAATTCCACTAGGGACAAAGAAAATGAACATGTACTAGTTAGTAACACAAGAGAGAGAATTAGACAGCAAGCCTATACCACAAGGCTGGCTCACTAAAATGCCATACTTAAATCTGATCAACTGTATGAAGGTCTTGAACAAAATATAAAATATTATTTACAGCATTATAAGATACTGGTTGTTTGATACATTATTTATTGCATTTCAGGGATGGAACATCTCCAAAAATCCTAGCTTTCAGAACATGTGGAGGGCTTAATCTGTTTAGAAAAATTGAAAACAAAACAAAAAATGAGTAATAATTTCGAACATGGAAAGAAAAAACATCTCTAACTCTTAGGATATAACTAAGACAGAAATTATGGTTAATAATGACCACAAAAGTATCAGTAAGTATATTAAAATAAATAAATTACTAGATAATCTTTAAATCAAACGATAATGAAAAATATTTTTTCCAACCTCTCTAGAACATACTAGAAACTTGGCTTGTCCAGAACTTGTTTTCAGAGAAAAAAAATTAATTTTAAATGTCTTTAATATTGAAGAAAAGGGTTATTCTCAGATAATTGAAAGATTTAAAAGGAAGTTTATAACTATGAAGAGAAAATCAACTCTAAAAATGACATTAATTAACATGACTAAACAATCATAATAAATGAGAAAGAATTAATAAATCCAAAAGATAGTTCCTGAAAAGTTAAATAACAATTAGTAAGCCCCAAAAAGCAAGGAGAAAGAGGGAAGAGAGAGCACAGGTATACGTACACTTCATGAATTTAATTGTTTTCATTTTTAGCTTACAAAAGTAAGTGAAAACTTGCAGTTTGTCTTTCTGACAAAGACCACACGATTGTCTCAATAGATGCAGCAAAGGCTTTCAATAAAATTCACATCCATTCAGGTTAAATCTCTTAATAAACTAGATAACAAAGGAAGGTACTTCAAAATAATCAGAGCCATCAAGACAAACCCACAGCCAACATCATACTGAATGGGCAAAAGCTGGAAGCATTCCCCTTGAAAACTGACACAATGCAAAGATGCCCTCTCTTACCACTCCTGTTCAACGTAGTATTGGAAGTGTTGGTCAGGCCAACTGGGCAAGGGAAAGAAATAAAGGCATCCAAATAGGAAGAGACGAAGTCAAACTATCCGTGTTTGCAGATGATATGACCCTATATCTAGACTTAAGAATTTTAAAAGAGAAATCAATATTTGAGGGTTTCATAGTTTAGTTTTATTTAAAGAACGGATCTCCCCAAAGAATTTTCAATCAATTTTAGTGCATAGAAAACAATGTATTTTAAATAGACAATATGTCTTTAATACCAACACCAGATGAAATTACCATACGAAAGAAAATTATACATATCATCTTATTTACTTATGAATATAGATGCAAATATGTAAATAAAGCAGTGCTTGGAATAGACAGTATATTAAGAGAAAGATATTCTATATGATTTTATAGTCATTTTTCAAAATTTAAGGAGTTTTTAGTTTTAAAACACATATTAAAACAGTTTTGAAAAATGATGATTTAAAAAATAAATGTCCATATATGCTGATAGTTTTTAATTTAAAAGTCTAAGTAATATAGAGATAAGGATCAGGCGATCCAGTTAAATAAGATGCAAATTATTTACAGAATTTCGGAGTAGATATAAATCTAAATATTGTAAAACTAAAATATACTTTTACAATACATAGTTCCTGTAGGGACAATCTTGAGTTTTCTTTGTAGACAACTAAATTGTCTGTTACTTATGCATTTTTTCTTTCTTTTCAAAATTTTCCTTTTAACACATTAATTATTTTATTATTCTTCTAGTCTCAATGCTCTGAATGTGCCATCTAGTATACTTTTAAAGAGAAATGGTGTAAGCATGTTTCTTGTTTCTTTGTAGACTTAAAAGGAAAATTTCACTGTTTACCATTAATTTATAATGAGAAAATGAATCTCTCATATAAGAATAATATAATATTGATAGCATGTATTGAATTGAGGTGGTGAGTAATTGGTGTCTGCTACAATGTTTTTCAAAAGTTCACCTTTTTAGTTCATAAAGTAACTGTATTTTATGAGAAGAATTTTACAGTGTTGCTCTTCCACAAACTTTCCCTGAAGCAGGGTAATTTGATGGACACATATATTTATTTTCTATCTTGGCCTCTGTATCTTAATATTTTGCTTGTCTCTTTCTTGATTGCCTCTTTTAAAACTTTTCCATGTGTGAATTATTATGCACTATTAGAGACTCTACCACTACCTCTACAATCTGAACTCTCTCTCTCTCTCCATCTGGATAGTTCTACAAATGCAGAGTTTTTCTCAGTCATTTTGCCAGTTGGGAACCTCTGGACAACAATGTTCCCCATGTGCTCGGCTACACTACGTGCTGCAGGAGATGGCCTGTTCACTTGGCCTGCTGGGGACACACCTGACTTGTGCACTGGCTCAGCCTGTGGCTGAGCTGGGCATGCCCCAACCCACCTGTGTTATAGCTCATACCTGTGTTTGGCAGCTCCTGAGTTCTCATCCCACATCCAAGAAGAATGTAGATATGCTGCCAATTGAAGGATGAGGAGGGTGGAGAATAATTTTATTGAGTGAGGGAAAACCTCTCAGCAGAAACGGGATGGAGGAATGGACCCCAGAAGTCAGTGGTTTCTCTCCCAGTGCGGCTGGGTCTGGGGTTTTTATGGGATCAGAATAGGGGAGTGTGTGCTGATTGGTTTGTGAGTAGGCAAAAAAAGTTACAACAAAGGCACCACTCAAAGGTGGGCATGACAGTGTAAAAAAAAGCCAATTAGGGAAGGGTAGGCATATGTAAAACAGGTAAAGGGTGAGGATCAATCAGGAGAAATCATACCAAACCAGAACACAGCTTCGCAATCTGGTCCATGGATTTACTTGGGACTTATAGCTAGGATTTAAACTGTCTTTGGGTTGAAGGTGGGGTTTCTCTGGGGACCAACGCTGTCTGCGTCAGCATTTGTCGGTCTCCTGCTGCTCTCACTACTATTCCATGGAAAATTGTTTTCTACTGTGTGATTTTCATATGTTTTTTTTTTCTTTTTGAGACGGAGTCTCTCTCTGTCTCCCAGGCTGGAGTGCAGTGGCGCAATCTCGGCTCACTGCAAGCTCCACCGCCCGGGTTCACGCCATTCTCCTGCCTCAGCCTCTCCGAGTAGGTGGGACTATGGGCGCCCGCCACCACGCCCGGCTAATTTTTTGTATTTTTAGTAGAGACGGGGTTTCACCATGGTCTCGATTTCCTGACCTCGTGATCCGCCCGCCTCAGCCTCCCAAAGTGCTGGGATTACAAGCGTGAGCCACCACGCCCAGCTGATAGGAAAAATTTCTAATAACTAGATATGACATTGATTGTCTTAAGTGTGAATTATTCTCTTATAGCAATACTCAACATTTCATTTTTGTAAGGCTGTATACTATATGGTAGGTGAAGCACCCATCCCTTGAGTATTATATCAGTATAGCTTACAGACTGACTACTTTATCTTTCTTTGCTAAGAAAGTTTATAAAAGTGCAGAGTAAGATTGATTCTATCCAATTATTTTTGTATACCCATGTACAAAAAGGCAACAAAATCTTCAGAAGACCATGATAAATTCCCATTCCTTAGTTTGTCTAAGGAAACTTTCGAGCCCAGTAAGCCAAGGGCATCATCACAAGTCCTTTAAATATCAGAAATGGAGATACTCTAGAAAGCTGATAAGCATTCTTTACAAGTTCAGACATAAGGAGATTAGGAACAACTTTGCAGAATCAGCATAGTATTATGAACTGACAATCACCTTGAAGAAGACAGCTCATTAGCAACCTAAACCATGAAAACACCATAGAAAACTAAAGATCTCTATGGGTGACATGGAGCAGAAAGCTGTCAGTGAACACTGCTACTTATTTAGCACAATTGCCTTTAAAGGAAAAGCTAATGGGAAAAAAATAGAAAACCAGATCAATAAAATCAGCATGACCTTCAAATGGCAGGAGGCAGAGCATGTTATCCAACGAAGTTAATAGTTTCTTGAGCAGTTAAACACCACTGATTTTGAGAGTTTTGTTATTTATATATGACATGGACATTACATATACAACTTTTGAAACATAACTACTTAGAAGTTGACCAAATATGTTCTATATTTGACAAGCAAATGACAAAAAACAATGATTAAGTCCATCTAAATATTAGAAAGGCAAAGTATTTGTGGCAGTTTTACAGAAGTATCATAAGTATCATACAAAACAAGAATTTTTAATGAGAGAAAAGGAATATGTGTGGCCTCTGGTTTATATTAGAAAAGTAAAGAAGTGGGTGTCTTTGTTCTAAAGCATAGACATAATAGGCAAGTTCACAGAGAAATGTCAAATAACTGAGAAATATTTATATTCTATGATTCCTATATCTGTATAAACCCAATGTACGACTTTAGCTCCTATCTCTCTATGATACAATTCTCTATTTTCATTGATTATATAACATTTAACCAAAAATGGAAAGTAAAAATATTACCATTAGTAACTGAGGCATAAATATATAGAAATAGAAGGACATAGAAAGACAGAGGATGAGAGAGATTTGTTTATGTAGATACATAAAATCTAATCAATCTGTCAACTATTGCTTAATAATGATTAGCAATGTAATGATTAGCATTTAGTAAGTGGACGGAGTAGGGAAATCTAAGAATGTGAGTTCATGAATGTTTCTCAGGTTGAAAGCTACAAATAACAAAAGTAAAACTGAATTTCTGCATTTTTTTGAGTATTCGTTGGCATGCCTATTTTTGTCAGTGCATAAATCTAGTTCTCAATACTGATTCAAGTAGTAAAGGAAGGAGTAATCAAAACCCAAGGATGAAAGGTACTCAAGGTACAAAACCATGTACCTTGATTGTGGTAACCATTTCACAATGTATACACACATCAAAGCATCTTGTTGTACAACTTAAATATACACGTTTATTTATACAATTTATTTATACAATTTATACAATTATAAATTATATTTATGCAATTTATCCTCAATAAAGCTGAGGGAGAAAAGAGTACAAAACCTGTTGTGGGCATTAAGTGTTCTCACCACAAAAACGATAGCTATGTGAAGTAATGCATTTGTTAGTTAGCTAAATTCAACCATTCCACAATATATATTTACTGTAAAATATCATGTTGTACATAATAAATACATATAATATGACATGTAGATTTGAAGAAATAAGTTAAGAAATCTATCATGTGGCTTCTCTGAAATGTTTAAATGCCTAAAATATTTTAAAATATTTAAATAATGCATTTTTTTTTTAAGAAATAGCGTAACATCTCGTGTGGGATGTTGAAGGACATATACATAAAATAAATCTCTCCCATTCTATAATAAAATAGCTATGTAATTAGTAAGCGATAAAAATCAAAAGTTATTTATGTTTTTTAAAACCCACTTATAGCTTAATAACAGTAAACACTGCTACTGCTTTTCTCCATCAGTAACGATTTTACCTGTTTAAAAATATAGAAACTACCTAAAATGAATGGGGAATTTAGTTTCATCTGGAGAAAATTCTAAAGCTTGCTTCTTGGATTGAAACTGTAAATGGGTAACTAATGATATTTGATATTCCAGGATATGATTATAAATAATAATCTAAAATATACAGTAAAATTGAAT
The DNA here is from genome assembly GCF_009828535.3 of Hylobates moloch. Classification (NCBI taxonomy): domain Eukaryota; kingdom Metazoa; phylum Chordata; class Mammalia; order Primates; family Hylobatidae; genus Hylobates; species Hylobates moloch. Next base: position 24,007,406 of record NW_026652292.1, on the reverse strand, counting down.
TTTGACCTTTTATTCCCCTCTGAATAAACATGATAAAAGACCATTGAGACTAGGGAATTTAAACTAAAGAAAAAAATCAATAATATTAACTAGACTTTCCTCAGTAGACTAGAATATATCCTTATGTCTGTGCTAAACTGCCTGTAAAGTCACTTTTTTTGCATTGACAAAACTCTTCAATTATTAGAGACATAAAAAACTTTCCTAATCACTTCAAATTACATCTCAGGGGAATATTATTTAAATTTCCAAAGTTTTTTCTCTATTATTTAGTTAAAGTTACCTCAATAATTGTTGAAATAACTAAAGAAAAGTTACATACTTTAAGAGGATTTTTCTATTTTTCTTTTTCAATCTAGTTCAAAAATTTCTTCCTCTGAAGTCTTGGTGATTACTTATTTTGTCAAATTTCTTAATGTTTTTAGTTGCTTATTTATTTAGGTCATCAATATTGTTATGAATATTTTGAAAACATATGCTACAGCTATTTCAAACTAAAGCAGTTCCTATTTTTGATGTTCTTTATTACGTTCTGGAGCATTGAATATATATGTTTTTATACATATGCCTGCATATATTTTTATCTCTCTCTATATATTTTAATTTGCAAGCTCTAAATACATATATTTTTGAAGTCTGAATTTGATGGGTAAGAAATAAAATATTATAAAAGTACGCCCTTCAAATGAGACTCTAGCTTAAAAGTCATATAGGCCCATGGGCCGACTTCATCCCACAGGTACGCTTTGTTTGACTTTGTTATCACCATTTTTAAAAGGTAAATTCCACTTAAATACCCCATAGGCAGTTGAAGTTTTTACCTTTGTTCTCCTTTGACTCCTGGATGAGATAAGTTGAAGGGGTGGAGAGAAGTCATCTGCAGATTGCTAAGAAATTAAATATTACAATGTGCCAGTAAAGAAAGTTTCTGTAATTCATGGCACTTTACGAAAAAAAGAAAAGTTAAGAATTATGAAATGCCTGTCTTAGTCAGCTGGCTGCTGTAACGAAATATGACAGACTGGGTGGCTTAAGCAACAGACATTTATTTCTGACAGTTTTGGAGGCTTGGAAGTCAAAAAATAAAGTGCTAGCCTTTTCGGTTCCTAGTGAAGTTTCTCTTCCTAGCTTGCAGATGTCCATCTTGCTATATCATCTCATGGAGGGGATACAGAGATAGAATCTCCTTTATGTCTCTTCTTATAAGGACACCAATATCATCATGGAAACATCACACTGATGACCTCATATGAACTTTTTTTCTGAGACGGAGTCTCACTCTGTCGCCCAGGCTGGAGTGCAGTGGGGCCATCTGGGCTCACTGCAAGCTCCGCCTCCCGGGTTCACGCCATTCTCCTGCCTCAGCCTCTCCGAGTAGCTGGGACTACAGGCGCCCGCCACCACGCCCGGCTAATTTTTTGTATTTTTAGTAGAGACGGGGTTTCACCGTGGTCTCGATCTCCTGACCTCGTGATCCGCCCGCCTTGGCCTCCCAAAGTGCTGGGATTACAAGCGTGAGCCACCACGCCCGGCCTCATATGAACTTAATTATATCCCAAAGGCCACATCTCCAAATACCATAACATCGGTAGTTAGGGCTTCAAAATGCAACATAAATTTTGGGAGGGAAACATACCTTAAATCCGTAACAATTCCCATACAAAACCACTATTCCTTCTCTTCATTAATATTATAAAGACAATGTAAAAGAGTTTTCTAATAAACCTCCATAATAGTTTCTGATATCACTCAAAATGACTGTGAAGATGTAATCTTATTTAAAACATTGGAAATTCCTCTTACTTTTTCTATCACTCTGTATGCTATCTAGAATCAATATGCACAAAATCAAATTATAGATCAGGTTTAAAAATAAAGTAAGCAAGAGATTAAAAGTAACTAAATATGAGTTTCACAAAGTGTAGAACCACAAAAGTGAGAGGTAAAGGAAACTGGCTGCCCTAAATTGAATGGTCTATTATACCTATACTTTTCTAAAATATCATAAATTCTATTCTCTCTGTCAAAGCCATCATTTAAACAACATCATATTTTTATATTATTCCAAAGTTTAGCTGCCACTAAATTTGGGAGAAGTTCTGGAGTGTGTTCTTGCTGTTGCCACCTTGATCTTGAGAAAAAGAATGTTCTTGAGGAGTGTTGCAAGAAGTGACAGAAAAGGGCACTTGCCCCATTTTGTTCATCCCAAGTGTTTTCAGAATGAACATTCTCATAGCTTTCATTTGCTGAGATTGAGTCTGCATAGTTCTCTCAAAATAAAGAACAGCTTCTTCTGTAGACCCTAGCAATATCCACATAGATTCTCCTATGGAGATGGAATTATTTTGTCTTTAACATATCATTGTCACCAACTTGGCAATGCTCAAAGAATCACTTGTACCAAGAAACAGAGCCATGAAAGAAAACGTATCAATGTATAAATGTACACAGTAAAAGTGGTTTCAGGAAAGTCATTTTCCTTTGATGAAATGAATTTTAAATTCTTTTGCCTGTATTTAGAGACTACAGCTTCTGAGAAATAGCTAAAGGGTGAAGCCTGTGGCTCTAACAAAAGTCATCACTTCATACCTCAGAAGTGGTAATACAATAACATGAAGGATTGGAAAACACTTTATACATATGATCTGATTTAAACTTCCCACCCAGTTTATAAATCGAACATTATTATTCTCCTTTTACCAGGATGGAAACTGATACTTCATGATTATATCAGTAATTTTGACAGAAATATACATCTAGTAAGGACCAAGAAAGTCCACCTTTATTTTATTTTAAAAGCACAGTCGTCGGTAACTTTACTGCCCCTCCTCCTAGAGAATGCATAGTTGGTACCACTTAATAGAAAAAAAAATTCTCAATATGTTAAATTATACATTCAGTAGCACTCTAAATAGTATCAGATTACATTCCACTTTCAAATTTGTATTTCCTTTGCTTTTTATTATTTACTCTGGACATCCTATTCTCATCCAATTTTTTTTTTTTTTTTTTTTTTTTGAGACGGAGTCTGGCTCTGTCACCCAGGCTGGAGTGCAGTGGAGCCGTCTCAGCTCACTGCAAGCTCCACCTCCTGGGTTCACACCATTCTCCTGCCTCAGCCTCCAGAGTAGCTGGGACTACAGGTGCCCGCCAGCTCATCCAGCTAATTTTTGCATATTTAGTAGAGACAGGGTTTCACCGTGTTAGCCAGGATGGTCTTAGTCTCCTGACCTTGTGATCTGCCTGCCTTGTCCTCCCAAAGTGCTGGGATTACAGGTGTGAGCCAACGCTCCTGGACTGTCATCCAAATATTTACAAACATACATCTACTTCCTGTTTCTCTTTTTCCTCTTTCACTTCTTTTTTTTTTTTTTTTTTGAGACAGAGTCTTGCTGTGTCGCCCAGGCTGGAGTGCAGTGGCGTGATCTTTTTATATGGATACTTACATCTTTTATAAGGGCTCTATGATCATTACCTAATCAAGTCCCAAGGCCCTACTTCTTAATACCCTCACATACAGGTGTAGGATTTTTGACATATAAATTTTGGGGAGACACACTTAGTCCACTGAAGGCCCCAGTCAAGATATACTGAATGATCTAATTTACTCAATTGGAAGGGAGATTATCCTAGGTGGGCCTGAATAAATCAGGTGAAAAATTTGTCAAAAACATCTTAGTCTCTCTTTGGAGAGAGACTACTTGTGGACATCAACTAAAATATTAGAGGGTTATTTATTTTAAGTAATAAATAATTAAAAGCGTCTATAAACAACTGATCTCCTGTCTTTATTCTCACGGTAATAGGGCAAGAAATATTTATAGTTCAGTGTGTAAACTACAGCAGTTCTGGAGAACTCTGACCCTGTATAATTTTCTCTATAGGCCGAGCGTGTTGGCTCACACCTGTAATCCCAACAGTTTGGGAGGCCAAGATGGGTGCATCACTTGAGGTCAGGAGTTCGAGACCAGCCTGGCCAACATTGTGAAACCTCATCTCTACTAAAAATACAAAAATTAGCTGGGCATGGTGGTGCACGCCTGTAATCCCAGCTGCTTAGGAGGCTGAGGAAGGAGAATTACTCGAACCCAGGAAGTGGAGGTTGCAGTGGGCAGAGATCATGCCATTGCACTCTAGCCTGGGCAACAGAATGAGATTACTTTTCTAATAATAATCATAATAATAATAATAATTTTCTCCTCTGCATCTTCTATGCATCAGAACAGGGCTAGAGCCTAAGAACTCTATTTTGCTCGAGATTTTTATATAAAACATTGAGAGTTTAACTTCTATAAGGATACTTTCATGTAAGATCCAGTCAGTGTGGAATCTGGTTATCTTTGGTTCAATTATATTTTCCTTTTCAATAAAAGTTATTTAGAAAATCTTAACATGCTTCTAATCAGACTTTTTTTTTTTTTTTTTTTTTTTTTTACGGAGTCTCACTCTGTCGCCAGGCTGGAGTGTGATGGTGTGATTTCGGCTCACCACAACCTCTGCCTCCCGGGTTCAAGCGATTCTCCCGCCTCAGCCTCCCAAGTAGCTGAGATTATAAGCATGCACCACTATGCCGGGCTAATTTTGTATTTTTAATAGAGACGGGTTTCTCCATGTTGTCAGGCCGGTCTTGAACTCCCTACCTCAGGTGATCCACCTGCCTCAGCCTCCCAAAGTGCTGGGATTACAGGCATGAGCCACCACGCTCGGCCAGACTGTATTTTAAAAGTTATGAATATTTAAATAAGATAAAACTATACTGTTCTCAGTATTTTTTTCATGATCAACTTTTAGCTAAGTCTACCTCAATGTCAATGTTATAATAGCCAAATAACTATTATAACAGAAATCATTTGGACAGAACACAGACTTATCAAAGTAGAATGACTAGAAAACAGCTCTCTACATGGATATGAGTGGCTGGGCCCAATGGCCGTGTCACTCCATGATTCTCAGTTTCATCTTGAGGTCCTCTTGCTTTGGTTGACAGCATTGCCACCACTGAAATGGCAATAGACATATCATGACCCAGAACGTGTAAACAAAAAAGACAAGAGGAAACTTTAGGAAGAGCAGAGACTTCCCTAAATTCTCTGTAACAATCAAACGTATGTAAATCATGTGGGGGCGAAATAAGAAAATAATGATTCTGAATTATAGAGTTCACATCTTTTATTCTGCAGAACTAGTTTGCTCCCTGATCATGAAAGCACAATAATTCCAATTTGAGGAAAAATTAAAATGACATAAACAAGACAACTCCAAATCTAATATTTTCAATTCAAATGGGCATTAGGAATTTCAAGGCATATTGCACGAATTCTGTATTTTAAGTGTCTTCCATGCTGTTTAATAATCATGTAATCCTAACATGCTTTTTAGAAGTCTGATTTATTTTTGGCCAAAGCAAAAAAGCAACTGAATGTTGAAAAATATCTATGTACTTCCATCTACCCAACAAGGACACTGATTAAAAGGCAATGATATTTAAATCTATGGGATTGGTGACAAATGAACAATTCAAGTTCTTGGACAGAAATGTTTCATAATAACCATTAAAGAATAAAGATTTTAAAAATATATTATCAGCAGGTTATTTAATAAACTTTCCCACCTATCTGTATCACCCATAATTGCCTGAGTCAGGTGTAAACAGTCTGACTAGTTGTTAAGCAGAAGTATAAAACACTTTTATATTCTTCAAGATGCATAAAATTAAGATTTAAAGTCCAATTTCTGGTGGTATATATTTAGACTCATGCAAGGTTTTGTGCACAGGTATTAGCTTATTATTAATATTTCAATCACCATGGCCTCATCCGAAATATAGCATCTTGGAGAACTGTGCATAAGTAGGTTCTTGCCAATATCTTTTGTAGCAATTTGAATATGTCATTTACTCAAAACTCCAAAGTGATATATCCAAATGAATTTTAACTTGATTTATTACAAAATAGTCGTAACTAACTAATGTGTAATTATTATAATGACAGATATAGCTAACACCAATAAAGTATTAATTTGTTTCTTGAGTAACAACACAATAAGGCTTTAACAGATATTGGAAGTCATTTGCTCATAGAAAGAAAATGCAATGCATTGTGTTCTAAATTAGATCCTGTAACAGTAAAAAGACTTTAGTGGAGAAAGCAGGTGAAATTAAAATAAAGTTGGTAGTTTAGTAGATTCTACCAATGTTAATTTTAGTTATTTAGTGATTGATTTTTATCACTGTACTCTGATTTTGTAAAATGTTAACACTAGGAAATCTGGGTGAAAAAAAATGTACTGAGTTCTGTACACGTTGTCAACTTTTCTGTAAGTCTAAAATTATTTCAAAATGTCATTCAATTTTGGACAGTTCTGCAAGTTAAAAAAATTAAAAAGTTATTGTACTGAGCAATTATGTGTCTTCCTGAAGTTTCTGCCCGTATATTCTAATCTTATTACTCAAGAAACAGTAGAACACAGTTAACACCTCCTCTGTGATGGACTGCTTCAGATATTTCAACGGACTTACCACATCACCAAAATGTTAACTTTTACAAGTTAAATATTCTCCAGTCCTCAGCTTTTTAATAACTTCACTATTCAATCACTTTTTCTCTAGAATTGAAGGTACAGAACATGCTTTGTTCTACAGGCTGTTCTTGACAGCAGTCTTTCCTGACAGATGTAGACACATTTGACAAACATTTCCCAAATCAGACCCTCTATGGCTAGAACTACCAGCAGTTTCCCCATCAACTGTCAAATCCTCCTAATGACAGGAGTTCCTGACACCCCCTGAAACTGAGAGAGATAGTTCATATTAACATCAGTAATTTCCAGTAGTATTCAAGGCCCCTCATATATTTAACTGGTATTTTTGAGTAACTCTTCTACTCCTCATCCCATGACTGTAATAATGCACCCAGGCAGAGATTTCTTGGATACCAGAGGTAGGGATTCATGTGGCTATAAAACCCATCAGCTTAGTTTACTTGAGCTGCCATAACAAAATACTACAGACTGTGTGACTTAAACAACTGATTATTTTTTTCTCTCAGTTCTAGAGGCTGGGAAGTCTAAGATCACGGTGTTTGTTCCTGGTGAGGGCTCTCTTCCTGGCTTGCAGAAAGCCACCTTTTGCTATTTCCTCACATGCAATTTCCCCAGCAAATGCACTTGAAGAGCGAGAGCTCTGGTGTATCATTCTCTTCTTATAAAGGCAAATGTTCTGTCAGATGAGAACTCCACCCTTAAAATGTAATTTAATCTTAATCACCTCTTTAGAGCCCCTATCTTTGGTATATTCACATGGGGGTTAGGGCTTGAACATGTGAATTTAAAACAGACAAAATTCAGCTCATAACATTGTGTCCCAGGCCTGACAAAATTAATGTTCTTCTGACATGCAAAAAGCATTCATATAATACCATCCCAAACAACCCTAAAGTCTTACTTTGTTTCAGTATCAAGTCTAAAGTCTGAAGTTCAATTTATCATCTATATGTCATGTAAATAACATAAGGGTAAAAGTCTGGGTGTAATTCATTCTGAGGAAACATTCATCTCTAGCTGTGAAGCCAGACAAGTTGTGGTGCTTCCAAAATACAGTGGTGGACAGACATAAAACAAATATTTTCATTCCAAAAGGGAAAACTTGGAAGAAAGAAAAGGCTGATGGATTCTAAGTAAATCTAAAACATAGTGAAGAAAATTTCATTAAAGATTAAGGCTTAATAATAATTCTCTTTGGTTGAATACTCTACCCTTCAGGCTCACTAGTGTGGCAGCATCACCCCAATGGTACTGAGAGGAGATCCCATATTTTGACTCTCTGCAAAGGTCTCGCCCTCTGAAACCAGGGAGAAAATAGCCTTGCCCCTGGTATTGTGGTGGGAGTGGCAGCCCTGATGACCTCTCAGTCACTTCAAGGTTATTATTTTCTTTTATTAAAGAATAACACACATTTGAATCCAAATAAATAGCCTCATGATCTGGTCTTACAGAATCCAGGAAAGTCAGTGGCCTCCCTTTGTTGTGTCTCACTTTGTCTGTCCCCTTTAGTTTCACCTGGCAATGCTTTTAGTAGTAGAATAGAGTCTCAGCTCTATTCCTGGCCTCTGCTGAGATCAATGTTTCGGTCCCTGAGTTGCACCCAGGATGTCTTTATCAAATGGTTGTTCAGCCACACCCACAATGTTCCCTTCAAATTAAAAACACGCTTTCTCACTTTTTCCAATATGCATAGGCTGAAAATTTTCGAAAACTTCAGGTTTTGGTTGCTTTCTGTTAAACAATTTTATTTTCAAATTATCTTTCCCCTTTTTCATTTTACTATAAGTAGCTAGGAGGAACTAAGGTGCTCTTTTAATACTTTGCTTAAAAATTTATTTAGCTAAATGTCCAATTTAATCATTTTGTCACAAGTTTTACCTTTCACAAAACACTAGAACATAGTTCATTCACAATCTTTGCCACTTGACGACAAGGATCAACTTTCCTATTGTTTTGAATAACATGATCCTCATTACCTTCTGAGGTTTCACAAAAATTGTCCTTTATGTCCATATTTCTAGCATCACCTTAAAACTCTTTCAGCCTCTACCCATTACCCAGTTTCAAAATTCCTTCCACGTGTTTAGATATCTGTTACAGAAGTACCCCCACTTCTCAGTACCAAAATCAGTATTACTTAGGGTTCTCCAGAGAAGCAGAACCAGCCGTATACACACAGGCACACACAGACACACAAAGACATACACACACATGGACTTACGAAATGCATATGCAATTATTGCAATTTTGGAGGCTGAGGAGACATAAGCTCCGCAGTTGGCAAGCAGCAGATACAATAATGCAGTTGGAAGGTTCGAGGTCCAAGAACAAATATTTCAGTTCTATTCTGAAGTCAAGGTAAGACAGATGTCTCACCTCAAGCAGCCAGGCAGGGGGAGTACTCTCTTATTCACAGGAGAGTCAGACTTTTTTAAAAAAATTATTTAGGCTTTCAATTAATAGGATGAGGGCCACCCACATTATAAATTGCAATATATTTTTTCAGTTTACTGATTTAAAATGTTACTCTCCTCCCCAAATACCTAGAATAAGATTTGACCAAATATCTGGACACCCAATGGCTCAGTCAGGTTGATACACAAAATTAACTATCACACACATGCAGTCAACATTTTGTTTGTAAGATGAATATTTCTCTAGATTGGGTGGCCATTTTTTAGTAGCCCATTCTCAGAAGAAAAAAATGGAAATATTTCAAACAACCTGTAGATGGTTCCAACTTAAAACACTCCATCTAGCAGAGTTCTTGCTGAGTTTTCTAGTGGCAACCACAGTGAGGCTTATTTGTTTCCAAGAAGCTGAATTAAGAAATAAATGTTCTCTATATAGCAACATCTTAGCTACTCTTTAAGTCTTTTTTGAGAGAGGCCATTGAATTACTCTGGACTCAGGTGCAATTGTGCTCCCGACAGGTGTCCTCACAAAGGTTGTAGTTAAGTACATCCAAAACTTTCACGGGGAGTTTGAACTCATGTAACTGAAGGAATAGGTAGGAATTCCATTTTCTCTCAACATGGCTGCTTCAAAACAAAAAGAATTAGGTTCAAGAAGTAAATCCTTCCCCAAATGGTAATTCTGGGCATATTACAGTTTTCCGGTTTAAATATATGTATTATTACAGATTAACAACTCAAGCCATTTTAATTTTGAGGCCTCCAAAATTAGAGCTTGAGAAAGGGGGAGTGTACAAGTAGTTTGGGAGAGTATCCCCCAAAATAGGATTGAAGGAGCCAAGAGAGTTAGGAAAAGGTCAAAATTGCTACTGAGATTGCAGAAGTCCTCCCAGAACTGTCTAGTCATTCATCTATAGCGTCCATTTCTCTTGATTGCGGTTGGGCTCTGAAGATTATCATTTCTGGCTATGTTTGCCTGTACATGCAGAAAACTCCACAGAGAATGCCTGAAAGAAGAAAGCAGAGAGCAGAGAACAGTTAAGTCTAGAGCCGAGGGTTGCAACTGTCAAGGGAATGTGACTACCCAGGGAATTCTTCAACAGGAGTCCAGTTGAAATCGTAAGTGGGCTAAAGTTATGTCAAGAGCCACTGAAAATACATCGACATAATTTAGAAGTTTCCTTTAGTGAGCGTTGATGTGTCAAACTTTAAAGTTTTGTTTTTTGAATATATCATTATTTTGTAACTAAAAAATAACTTTACAGAAAATTCAACTCAATGTACAATTCATTTGTTTTGAGACTGTAAAGATAAGCTAATTCATTGCTGAGGTGAGGAATCTATCAGTAGTGCAATTGGCATTCTGTTTGATGTGATCTTTCTCATTAGCTGTTTATGAGATATTCTGTTTTACATAAGGTTTTGACTTTTATTTCCCTGTATTTAAGTGTGTATTTCTTATACTTCCTTGTCTATAATTTATTGTGATTCTAGAGTTAAGGATGCCTTATTTTAATATTTTCGGAAAATTTTAAGACATTATTTATTTGAGTACTACCTCCCCACATCTCTATTCCTTCTGTCTGCAACTCAAGATTAGATGTATCTTATAACTTTTAATTTTAATCTATGTAACTTAATTTTTTTAAATAGTTGCTATATTTTGTACTCCAACTTAATTCCACATAATATCTTCAGATATGCATTTAAGCTGGGTAATTTAATTTTTCTCTGTGTACAAGTTGCTGTATAAATCAATTCAAATTTTACTTTCCATATTTTTTATTTTTAAATTTACTATTTGTCTTATATACAAATCTATCTTGTATTGTATATTATCTTGTCTTTTGTTCATGTATTTAGATCTCAGAGAAACAAAACATTGATTTTATATTTTATATTCTTTAACTAATAATACTATTTACTGAAACACTCAAAATTTTATTTAGCATTGTTTGATATTGTTCACTCTAAGACATGTGAATTGTTTCTTCCTGAATTGTGAATTGTGTACTTGTGTTGTGTATAGGCGTCAACTGTTATTGTATGTGTCTCTGTGTGTGTTTGTCTTTATATGATGCAATAACTTGAAAGTAGAATTAAGGCTCCAAACTACTAAAAGTAATTTACATTTATTTTTTATTATATTCCTTGAAATTCTTTATAGTATTCAAATCTTATTATTTTTAGTTGTACTCCCAAATAGTGAGTGAGAATCCAAATATCATTTTTTTTCTCATGATAAGGTTATGATTCCAAATATTGTAGAAGGAGCTTTTTGCTTTTCTTTGATTATTTAATGATTTCTGTTTTGTTTGCTTTGTTTTGTTGAAGAATCATGTCCACAAATATCTCAGAACACGATAGGCACAGTATTTTATATGTTCTTAAACTAACTTAGAGCACAGCATTAGGGATTTTGAATGTTTGGTACAATTCCTGGGACAGGTTGCATTTTTGTGGACTGGTTTTTAAAATATTTTCTCTATTCTTTTATCGGAAATTGATTTATTAAAATGTTAATTTGGGGTAATTTGTAGAGACAATATTTTCTAAGAAATTATATCTTCAAAATATTTTTAAAATTATTTATACAAATTTAGAAATAAATACCTTCTGTATCTATTTTAAATTATTTTTATTCCAGTGATTATTTTTCCTTCGTAATTTCTTACGTTTGCAATTCTTCTTATTTCATCATTAGGTTAGTGAGTGGTGTGTTGATTTTGCATATTGAAAAACATATTTATAATTTTTATTCCTTAAGCAGTTCAATTTTATGTGCATTTTTACTTATTGATTTTTGAATTTTATATTATTTTTAATTTCTGCTTTCTTTTGCTTTACTTTGTTGAAGTTTCAAGTCTTTTAGGTGATTATTTGATTAATTTCTTATTTTAAAATTTTGTTTAAAGAAATGTTAAACAGTACTCTCTATCTTTATTGTATGTCATAAATTCTAAGATGTATTATTTCATTTACATTATTTTAATGTAACTTTTTATTTTTATTTTGCCTTTGACTTAAAATGCCTCAGAATGGAAAGTTGTTTTTATTATTATTAATGTCTCTTTTATTTTGTGTTTTGACCATAAACTGTATTTTCTTAATTTTACTTTGCAGTTCCTACTGTGACCTTTTACAAAATGATTCAATACAAGTTTTCTTTTAAAAATGTCCACTTCTCCTGGAGCAGAAGTGTCTGAGCTCATTTTGTGCTGTTATAACAGAATATCATAGACTGGCTAACTTACAAAATAATTGTTTCTCACAGTTCTAAGGAAAGTTCAATATTAAATTGCTGGTATCTGGTGAGGGTCTTCATGCTTTGTTATCCCATGGCAAACAGGGAAACAGGGTAAAACAGAAAGACAAAATGGCCAAACTCTATTTTTAAGGAACCCACTCCCATGATAAACCCACTCCTGATATAATAGTATTTCCATTTGTGAGGAAGGAGTCTTCATACCCTAATCACTTCTCATTAGGCTTCAACTCACAACACTATTGCATTGGGGATTAGGTTTACAACACATGAGTTTTGTCGGATATATTCAAACTATAGCAGAAGTTGTATTTTTATTATAGAAAAGCAGCCACATATAAATGTAAATACAAAGTGCTCCTAACTCACTTGAACAGCATGGGGGTTAGGAGTGTGACCCATCCCCTGCAATTCCTGGTTAAAAATCTGAGTCAAATTTTTGACTCCACCCAAATTTAACTCCTGATAGCTTAATGTTGATTGGAAGCCTTACTGATAACTTATAGTCAGTAGATTAACATGTATTTTTATGTTATATGTATTATACACTGCACTCTTATAATAAAGTATGACAGAGAAAATAAGATGTCATTAAGAAAATAATAAAGAAAATATATTTACTATTCATTAAGTGAAAGTAGATCATCATAAAGGTATTCATTCTCATCATCTTCATGTTGAGAAGGCTGAAGAAGAGAAGGGATCGACCTAGCTGTATCAGTAGCGGCAGAGGCAGGAGAAAATCCCCATAAAAGTATACCTTCACAGTTCAAACATGTGTTGTTCAACGATCAACTGTACATACAAATATATGAAATGCCTTATTGTTATGCTATTTACACTTAATTGATTATAAACCTATACTTTTTATGGATGAGATAAATTGATTATAGTATTCATATGAGAAAATATATGAACACAGCAAGAATAACTAAAATGATGTTGTATTAGTCCATTCTCACATTGCTATGAAGAACTACTTGAGACCTGGTAATTCATGAAGAAAAGAAGTTTAATTGACTCACATTTCCTCAGTCTATACAGAAGACATGGCAGGGGAGGCCTCAGGAAACTTACAATCATGGCAGAAGATGAAGGGGAGGCAAGTACATCTCCACATGGAGGCAGGAGAGAGAAAAAGAAGGAGGAATTGCTACACACTTTTAAACCATCAGATCCCATGAGAACTAAAAGAACATTAAAAGAACATCATGGGGGAAGACCACCCCAATGATCCAATCACCTACCTCAGGCTCCTCCCTTAACATATGAGGATTACAATTCCACATGAAATTTGGGTGGGGACACAGGGCCAAACCATATCAAATGTGTTACAATAAGCGCTTGGTAGACTCTCTACTAGATAATAAAATATACATATATAATACATATCTCATGTTATAAGCAAAATAGTTGTGTTTCCCAAAAATAAATATGTTAAGGCCTTAAACTTCAGTGTGAGTATGTTTGGAGATTGGACATTTATGGAAGTCATTAAGGTTAAATGAGTTGATAAGGATAGGGACCTGATTAGATGGAATTTTTGTCCTCGTAAGAAGAGTTACCAAAGCAGTCTGTGTGTGTGTATTTGTGTATGCATGTGCACATACACTCAGTAAAGATGATGTGAGGTCATAGTGAGAAGGCGGCATCTGCAGCCAGGGAGAAAGGCGTCATCAGTAATTAAATCGACTAGCACCTTGATACTGGGCTTTCCAGCTTACAGAACTGAGAAAAGAAAATTTTTTGTTGTTGTTGATGTCATCCAGCCTTTGTTATAGCAATCCAAGTAGACTATAATATACCCCATAATAAAAATTATTTGGAAGCCAGGTGTGGTGGTGTGCACCTGTAGTGCTTACTTATGAGTAGCTACTCATGAGGCTGAGGTGGGAGGATTTCCTGAGGCCAGCAGTTTGAGGTATAGTGTAATATGATTGCACCTGTGAATAGCCACTGCACTTCAGCCTTGGCAACATGACAAGACCCTATCTCAAAAAAAGTTTTTGTATTTTTATAAGCAAATATTAAAACCAATGGAATAGACTAGAAATACAGATTATTCCAAATCAATGGCATTAAGACTATTTTATAAAAGATAACAGGGACAAAGGGAGCCATTTAACAATGAAACTGAATTTTTGCCAGCCTCATACACCATATAGACTCAAATGGAATTAAATGTATAAAAAAATGACTTTAAATAGAAAACAAAGATATATAAATACTAGTAAAAAAAAACTACATGATTTCTTTTTCAAAAAATAATATTGTGAAGCAATTTTATTGTATTTATATTTGAACATAAATTATCTTGTCAATAGAAAACATATTATTTGGATTTAGGAATATCAGTTTAAATTTAATTTCTGTCAATTTTCTAATGTTTCCTGTTAATTTCTATATTTTAGATTTACAGAATACCCTAAACCCATTCTGAGTTGTAGGGGAAAGAAGTTAAGCAGCTGGTCTGGAATCCGTTTATCTCCAAATTACAAGGAAGAGTTGCTGGGGAAAGCTGCCATGGGGGAAAAATGGTGACTTGATCTTATCTCCTTGTAAATATACTACTATCTTGATCTTCTGGTAAACAAACTACTGATATTTGCTAGGAGGAGAGTATTATCTATGGATTTGTCTTAGCAGTATGACCACGGTTTAGGATTGTGTATAATAAACAAACCCAAATCCATGGATTTATTAGGCATAACTCCCTGAAAAAATGTCATACAATCACTGAAATCATCTGGGTATCAAAAAAGGAAGCTTCATAACCTGAACTCTCCCTGGTGATCTACAAATGGCACTTAGTGAACTCCTCCATAAAATAGGCCACAGGGAATGCATCCAATATGAGAATGAGGTACCACAGAAGCCGCACAGGATGTGGTAGACCTCTCCCACCTTTGCTAATGCTTCTTGCATGACTGTATTCTTCAGCTTCATAGTAAAATATAATACTAGATGAGATCTATGATTTGTGTCAGATTTGACATTTTAATTTTTGTGTTAGCTAATGGTGGCATTGTGAACAAGAACACTTCTCAGACTCATAAATCATAATGGCTAAGGCACTTTTTAGAAAAAAAAAACTAGGGTGAAAAAATATCATGAGTATCTGATGATTGAATTACTCTCTACTCATCCTTGATATGAGGCAAATGATGAGATAAGTTCATGTGAGAAAATCTTATAAGTAAAATTTGGAAAAACAGACCCAGTGGAAGTGGCTAAGTGGATGGTTAGGCAGTATAAGGCTTGAGGAAAGGTACCAAGATTTCAGTTCTTGGGTATTATTAATGGTTCTGAACCAGCCTATAAGTCCAACACAAGAATTGGGTAACACGGGAGAAAAATCTTTTTGTAAGACCAATTTCCTTGTCACTGGAAAGCTTTCTAAATTTTTCATGACTGTAGAGAGTTATCAATTTACTTGCAAAGTAACTCAATAAACATAATATATTAATTATAGAAATAAATGGAATATCCTTTTAAATAGCTGAATCATGTTATAGAATAATACTGCCAGAAACCTGGTTAATTATATTGGCATATTTCCTTAGGATTAATGTTCAGAAGATGTATCACTAACTTAAATATACTGAATGGAATGGATTATTTGAGTTTTTAACAAAGCCTGAAAAAAATGAAAACATTTACAGTAAGGAGTTTCCAGGCACATATACCAGCTAATCTGCACCCAGTAGATAAATGCAAGAGTTGGGCACATCTACCCTGAGAAGGGAAATTGCCCTATTTTTCTCCACACACTAATAGAATCCTTCCTCCTAAGTGGCTGAAATGTTAACAATATCAATGGTTTTATACTGTCATTAAAATCATCATAGAGGCAAATCTAATTTTGTGCCATTGGCAGGGATGTTGATAGATGTGGCATACAGTGAATTTCTCAACCTTGGTAGCCTTGGCTAAACTTGCTCTTGGGAAGCTCAAGTAATATTCAGCAGGCAGAATTTTAGTGAATTGGTGCTACAAACTAAAGGTTTGTACACCCCAAATTCATATGTTGAAATCTTAACCCCCAACCCTCCTATGGTATGAGGAAGTGGGACCATTTTTAATGATTAAGACATAAGGATAGAGCCCTTATGGATGAGATTCGTGGCTTTATAAAAATGACTTTGGAGAGTTCCCTGGTCCATTCTGCCATATAAACATACAGTGAAAAGACTGTGCTTATGAGACACAGAATGTGACAGTGCATTGATGCAGGATGTCCCAGGTCCAGAACTGTGAGAAATAAATTTCTATTGCTTATAAGCCATCCACTCTATGCTGTTCTATTATAGCAGCCCAGAAGGACTAAGAAAATCTGCACAGAGAAACTGCATAAGGAAAAAAATAGTCTATACCTTAGAAAGAAAAAGGAACAGGAAGACATGAAAGGCAGGCTAGAAAATGACAGACAGATCAGCTGGGTGGATTTATTTATTTGGGTTTAAAAAATACAGTTGAAAAGTAAATATATGGAGTTTTATATTAAGGGTTTGACAGCTTATTATCAAAGCCTGATAGGTGAAAGAAGCAAATCCAGCCAACTCCTCACTTTTTAAGCACATTGGAAAATTTACTCTCTATATCTTTGTCTAAAATATTCAAATCCAATTATAAGAATCGTGATTTATAACAGATAATTCTAAAATAAGGTGCTAAATTTATTGCTTTAATTAAAGTCATAGAATCGGAACAAAAATGAATGAAAGGCCAAGATCTTGCCCTACCACTGGGAGTGAAATGAGAGTAGAATAGTAGGCTGTATTCAATAGTTCAAGTAAAATGGACTATGAATAGTAAAAATATGAGGCAGTACCACAATGAAGTTCACTTGTAAAGTGGCTTATGTTAAAAACACACAATAAGGGTAACAGAATGCAAGGAGAATATACTGCTTTCAGGAGTAGGTTAACTGTGCAAGGGGCAAATGATCGACATTTACTTCCAAGAACCTTCCGTGTTCATCACTGTCTGTCCAAGTCCTGTGATTCTGTCTCAGGAAAGCCAAACTAGCCACTTGACTTACTAGTGAGACTTTCTGAATCAAAGGCCATTTGACTGCTTAGAAGCCAGCACCAGTACACCCTGGAGATGGCACAACCTTGGGGAAAGAGGGTAATATTGTTTGGCTCTGTGTCCCCACCCAAATCTCATGTAGAATTGTAATTCCCAGTGTTGGATGAAGGGCCTGATGGGAGCTGATTGAATCATGGGGGCAGGCTTTCTCCTTGCTGTTCTCCTGATAGATTTCTCATGAGATCTGGTTGTTCGAAAGTGTGTAGCACCTCCCCCTTAGCTGTCTCCCTCTCCTGCAAGCCATGTAAGACATGCTGGCTTCCCCTTCACCATCTGCCATGATTGTAAGTTTCCTGAGGCCTCCCCAGCCATGCCTCCTGTACATCCTGCAAAGCTGTGAGTCAATTAAATATTTTTTCTTTATAAACTACCAAGTTTCAAGTCCTGGTGGTCTTTGGGTTGTTAATTGGCTTGCAGTTTCTAAAAAGATTTTGAAAAAAAGTTGTGTAATAAAAATATATAGGAAGGGAAATAGCCTTAGGAGGAAAGAGGTAAAGCAGCTGGGCTGTGATTCTTCTGTCTTCTGAATACTGAGGAAGTGTTCCTAGGGAATGAAGTAGGCTAGATGGTCTAATAACCTTGTAAACATGTTAACTCAATCTCCTACATAGACTACCAATATTGACTGAGGGAGAGTCCTTATCTATAAAAACTCTTACGCAAGAGAAAGAAATAAAGGGTATTCAAATAGGCAGAGAGGAATTCAAATTGTCTCTGCAGATGACATGATGGTATATTTAGAAAACCCCATTGTCTCAGCCTAAAATCTCCTTAAGCTGATGAGTAGCTTCTACAAAATCAATCTGCAAAAATCACAAGCATTCCTGTACACAAATATTAAACAAACAGAGAGGAAGAATCATGAGTGAACTCCCATAACAATTGCTACAAAGAGAATAAAATACCTAAGAATACAACTTACAAGGGATTCAAAGAACCTCTTCAAGAAGAACAATAAACCACTGATCAAGGAAATAAGATAGGACAGAAACAAATGGAAAAACATTCCATGCTTAGGAATAGGAAGAATCAATATGGTGAAAATGGCCATACTGCCCAAAGTAATTTATAGATTCGATGCTGTACCCATCAAACTACCATTGACATTCTTCACAGAAGTAGAAAAAGCTACACGTTAAATTTCATATGGGATGAAAAAATTATCTCAAATAGCCAAGAAATTCCAATGCAGAAAGAACTAACCTGGAGGCATCACACTACCTGACTTCAAACTATACTACAAGGCTACAGTAACCAAAACAGCATGGTACTTGTACCAAAACAGATACATAGACCAATGGAGCAGAACAGAAGCCTCAGAAATAATGCCACACATCTACAGCCATCTGATCTTTGACAAGCCTGATAAAAACAAGCAGTGGGGACATGATTTCATATTTAATAGATGGTGTTGGGAAAACTGGCTAGCCATATGCATAAAACTGAAACTGGATGCCTTTCTTACACCTTAGACAAAAATTAACTCAAGATGGGTTAAAAACTTAAACAAAAGACCTAAAACCATAAAAACTCTAGAAGAAAATCTGGGCAATACCATTCAGGACATAGGCATGGGCAAAGACTTCATGACTAAAACACCAAAAGAAATGGCAACAAAGGCCAAAATTGACAAATGGGATCTAATTAAACTAAAGAGCTTCTGCACAGCAAAAGAAACTATCATCAGAGTGAATAGGCAACTTACAGAATGGGAGAAAAATTTTGCAATCTGTCCAACTGACAAAGAGCTAATATCCAGAATCTCCAAGGAACTTAAACAAATTTACAAGAAAAAAAAGTCCCATCAAAAAGTGGGTGAAGGCTATGAACAGACACTTCTCAGAAGAAGACATTCATGCAGTCAACAAACGTATGGAAAAAAAGCTCATAATTGCTGGTCATTAGAGAAATGCAAATCAAAACCGCAATGAGATACCATCTCATGCCAGTTAGAATTGTGAAAATTAAAAAGTCAGGAAAAAACAGATGCTGGGGAGGATGTGGATAAATAGGAAGGCTTTTACACTGTTGGTGGGAGTGTAAATTAGTTCAACCATTGTGGAAGACAGTGCAGGGATTCTTCAAGGATCTAGAACAAGAAATACCATTTGACCCAGCAATCCCATTACTGAGTATATAACCAAAGGATTCTAAACCATTCTACTATAAAGACACATGCACATGTACATTTATTGCAGTTCTGTTCACAATAGGCAAGACTTGGAACCAACCCAAATGGCCATCAATGATAGACTAGATAAAGAAAATGTGGCACATATACACCATGGAATATTACACAACCATGAGAAGGATGAGTTCATGTCTTTTGCAGGGACACGGATGAAGCTGGAAACCATCATTCTCAGCAAAGTAGCACAAGAACAGAAAACCAAATACCGCATGTTCTCACTAAGTGGGAGCTGAACAATGAGAACACATGGACACAGGGAGGAGAACATCACACACTAGGACGTGCCAGGTGTTGGAGGGGTAAGGGAGGGATAGAATTAGGAGAAATACCTAATGTAAATGATAGGATGATTGGGTGCAGCAAACCACCATGGCACGTGTATACCTATGCAACAAACCTGCAGGTTCTGCACATGTATCCCAGAACTTAAAGTATAATAATAATAATAATAATAATAATAATAATAATAATAAAGAAATAAAAAATA
Source organism: Hylobates moloch (assembly GCF_009828535.3). Taxonomy (NCBI): domain Eukaryota; kingdom Metazoa; phylum Chordata; class Mammalia; order Primates; family Hylobatidae; genus Hylobates; species Hylobates moloch. Next base: position 23,987,418 of record NW_026652292.1, on the reverse strand, counting down.
AAAAAGATACTCTTCGCAGAATATCTTTGGTTTTGAATTTCTTAAGGTAAGCAAACCTAAAACTCAATAATTTAGAAAATATGATTTCCTAGAAAATATTGTACAAAATATTTAAGAATCTTATTATGAAATGGAGATATTTTATAACCCGTTGATTCCCATTGTGTGAAGGGACACACAGACTTTAGACATCATTTTCTCTATGGCAGAGAGAGTGTTCCAAGCAAGAACAGAACAGGCAAGAATAGCTGTTAAGAGGTATCTAGTACTATTTTATTTTGTTTACCTCCTTTGTATGGTAAGACATGGTATGCTTTTTTTTGGTGTGGCCTCCAATATCAGTGCACACATATTCTCCGTGAAAGCAGAACATGTCCACAAATCTCTCAGCTGTTTTTGAGTTTCATTTGCCTGCTTCTTTCAAGTTACTACAATAGCTTGATTATGGGCAAGATCTTGGATTTGTATGAATCTGATTTGACAATGTGATTGTGTTAGCTCTCTCTCTATTCACTCTTCTAATTCAAAATAAGATTTTGTTCTTACTTTTAAATTTAAATATTACTAACAGATTTTCAAAATTGTGGGGTCACATCTCATTCACGTTGTCTTGCTTTTTATGAAGCTTTTTGATTTGGAAACACAAATTTATTTGCTTTTTAAAATTTGCTTCCACATCAGGGATTCTCTTGTTTTTTTTTTAATTTATTTTAATTCTTGTAACTTTTTATTTCTTTCAAAACTCCTATAATACAGATTTTGGATTGGCTGTATCTTTATTATTCCTTACCTTTCCTACTTCATTTCATTATTAAATTTCTCTTCTTTCCGAAAATATATCTTCATAATATTTGTAACTTTATTCCTTTGATTTGTTGCATAATTGCATGATTATTCACCATCTCCAACATGTGTTTAATGTGCCAGTCATATTTTCTTACTGTATGCAATATTTTCTGATTTAAATATTTCTCCTTTCGTTATTATTTCTTCTAATTTTTGATAATAAAAATTGCAAAACTTTTCTAAACATTCTTATTTTTGGATTAATTCAATATTGATCTGCTTCCTCAAGATTTTTTATATTAAAACAATATTTTTTCGCATGCTTTTGTATTCTATTTATTCTTTCAGGGTAAATTCTCTGCTTTGTCAGTATTTAACATTGTGATGAATTTTGTTAATAATTTGTTTTCTGTACACATCATTCAGGACTAGTAAGATTCATGGACACTCTTGAAATGTAGGCTAGTTTTATGTTGGCAATTCATAGAACCTGCTGAAGTGAGTAAGGATGGAATTCTTTCTGGGGATGATTACTACAGAACCACTGCCTTCATAACGTAAAATGTTTTAAGTTTTGTGTCATTGTTAACAGAGATTATTTTATTTTGTTAATCTCCTTTGTATGGTAAAGGTAAGGTGTGGTATACTTTCTTGGTGTGGCATCCAGTATCAGTGCACTGCCCCATGTTCTTAGTGACTACAGGACTGTCCAATCACTTCCACGTCTCACTCATCTTAGAAAAGGATTACCATAGTGTCTAATCTCTTCTATTTACTTCTCAGGAATGCTTTGAAGAAAATCTTAGATCTATTTGTCTCTTCTTTCAGATAGTTTTTCTTAGGAGATAGTCTCAGTTGCTAGTATGTGGACGTTTATATATATATATATATATATTTACACACACATATACACATTAATGATATATATAATATATATCACTTTAATGATATATATAATTGACATATGATATATATGAAACTTACACATCATATGATATATAATTATATATGATTCATATATCATCATATATAAGAATCATATATCCTATATATGAGATATAGAATCATACGTCACTCATATTTTTCATATATAATTTATATATTTGATAGAGTTATTTATCAAATATGATATTTGATATATATCATATTTTGATATGTATCCTTTTATACAAATATGTGTAACACTTGTTTTCTTTTTTTTTTTTTGACACGGAGTCTCGCTCTGTCACCCAGGCTGGAGTGCAGTGGCGCAATCTCGGCTAACTGCAAGCTCCGCCTCCCGGGTTCACGCCATTCTCCTGCCTCAGCCTCTCCGAGTAGCTGGGACTACAGGCGCCCGCCACCAGCCCCGGCTAATTTTTTGTATTTTTAGTAGAGACGGGGTTTCACCGTGGTCTCGATCTCCTGACCTCGTGATCCGCCCGCCTCGGCCTCCCAAAGTGCTGGGATTTCAAGCGTGAGCCACCGCGCCCGGCCTTGTTTTCATATAAAATCAGTTTTCAATGTTAAACTAAGAATGGGCCAGAATTAGATACCAACCTTCAATTCATTAAGTTTTCTAGAAGTAGGTTTAGCTGCTTAAAATGTATTAATATTTCTATATCCTAAATTCACATATAAAAATTATTGTCATTATCCTTACCTATAGATAAATGCTTCATAGGGATCATACATCATGTATGTGACTCCTTGTCCATAATCTCATTTAATTTTTACAAGAACCTAATGAGATGGTAAGTTAGATAACTGATGGCTGTCCTCTTAGCAACAGTTAGCTTCTTTGTCTTATTGGTGTACCTCCCTACCCACTTAAGGAATGAAATATCTTTTTCCAGAGAAGCTGCTTCACTCCTTGCTGAAGCCCTTTACCTAGACTACCCTAATCAGAATTGTTTATCTACCTGACAACAATGCATTAGTCGGGGGTAGGCATTTGACCCTAACTAGTCTAACAGTAAATTTAGATCATTTCCTGGAAAAATCCAAATTGTTCTAGGGACAGAACTATATTGTATTTTAAGGGCTAAAATTCAGACAAGACATTCTTGCTACCATAAAGAATACCAGGCTCAGACCGAAGCCAAAACTCAGAGGAACAAAGAATTGAAATACATGCAGAGCTATGACTGCCTTAAGAAATTTTGAACCAAAATGTGCCTGAATTTCGTCCCATCTTTGGATAATTAAAGTTACATTATCATTTTTAAAAATATATGTAATGTGAATAAATGCATCCTCATCGATATAATTTGAATTTTAACACTTCACAAATAAATAAACTGTTAGAGAAAAAGAATAATTTGGTTCAAGAGTACACTAATAGTTGGTGAAACTGAATGGTGAAATCAGGTTAATTTTCATGCCCCAGAGTTTCAACATTGTTAAATACTATACGAGGTAGAAAATACTGTGTTTGACAATGATGCAAAATTATGGAATACATGATATTTATATCTTGTTTAATTTTTATTTTCATGGATTTATATTTGTGCAGGGTAGCTTATTACAGTGTCCGTTTCATTGATGAAGTCTTCGTCAGTTACTTGTGGAGTTCCAACAGTTTCCTCTCACCTGCTAACAAGCCTACTCTGCTACCTAACTTTCTGACCTTGGTTCCCTTGTGCTTACACTGCTTAACAACTTCTGCCCCATTTTCTGCTACTGTGTAGTAATACTTTTGATAATGAGTATTATAGTTTCTGAATAAGTCTGATGATTTTCTTTGCTTCTCAGGTAGTCCATTTGCTGCTTTCTGGCAGTGTGGAAGAAGTCTCTTTTGCCTGTGAAAGAGTGCTGCTTGAAGTCTTGTGTCATCAGTTTTCTCAGTAAATGCAACATCCCTTAAAACTATAAGATGCAGACTCAGTTCTCTTCATGTATACAATCTCTGACAGAGGACATGCTTCCTACTCAATTCCATTTTAATCTCATGTACTAGCAATTTTCCTTCTTCTTCCAACATGTTTTCATACTAACTGACTCCTCAAGAACCCATCATAAAATTTGTCAGACATGGAGACACAATAATGATTCATTTTGGGGCACTTGCTTCAGTTGCAAAATAAAATAACAAAATATTCTCATGACGTATATTCAAGAAAACTGAAACCTTACGTTGATTTAAGAATTTAATTTTATAAAACTACCATTGTACAAAAGACAAAATCAATAAATGTGGACAGTTTTTACTGAAGATACCTGATTTCAAAATGCTTCAGCAAAAATAAAATGTATTGAGTTTTGTATTTATATAAATAAATCTATCCAACTGGCAAAATGATGCTTCCAAATTATGTAGATAAAACATTTTCTAAAGAAATGTTTGGCCTTAGCAATATCCCAGGATTTTATGAATCTGTTTAATAGTAAAGAATCATGATATGCAGTAATAGGCTGTGGATGAACAGTCAGAACATAGACTCTTTCAAAAATTACAGTTTATAGGTGAAAGGGAAATGAACTGTGAGAGTGCCCCAGAAGAGCCATGTGTTTTCAAAGGCAGCAGAGCGTAAGGTGAACGCTGCAGAAAATAAAGGAGGCATATGGAAGGAGAGCGTTCTCACCTGTCCACCTGTAAATGAAGATGGTGCTGAATAAATATCCACTGTCATTAGCACACATAAAATGAAATAGGGGCTTTGAGCATATGGTTTTATGCAAGATAAACCATGTTTTTCACTGTTGGCCATTTATATACTTCCATAGTTATAACAATTTGTTATCATTGGGCAGTAATAGGAATTATTCTCAAACTAATAGAGGAATAATGATATCATTTAAAAAATTCTTGCTTTAAAGGATACTGATGTAGTTTAGATAATTAATAATTCAGAGGCTTAGTTTTTTTCAAGTATTGCTATTTTATTTAAATTGTATTTAAATTTCTACACTGCTTACTTCATCTCTAGTTTTGATAAATAAAATACAGTAAGTCATATGAAAATGTTTTTTAAATAACAGAATGCTACACTGATAGACATTAATATTTATGTTACCAGGCACATACTAAGATACTAAAAAGGCACTATAGTTCATACTGGGGTCCTCTATTATAATAATCTATTGAGAAATGTTAGTTCTGTTGCAAATTATTATTATTAGTGCTAATTTCAGATTTGCACAAAATTGACTCTAATTCCACATTATGACATGAACAGGCTCTGAGTGAATGCTGGAGACTAAGGACATGGAATATTCTCTGGAAACATTTTTATAGATATTTGTTAAACCAGTTGTTCTACCCAATAGTAATATAGGAAATATTTGATTTGTCAAAACATATTCCTTCATACATTTAAGCCTAATTTATACAATTTTTTAATATTTCTTATTATATTTTAAAAATGTTAAGTGTTGTCTAACGTTCACTAGTTCATTTATTCAATAATAATAGCAACAAGAGCAACACAACTAGTAATATAGATTGGAACTGTTCACACACCAGAAATAGGGCTTTGTACTGGAATGCAATGATGTACAATACCTATAAAGCTTCTCTCTTCACACAATTTATATTCTCTATGCACGAAGAAAAATGTTCCATGATGTCCTAATGATATATGATTTTTAGTGGTACCTAGACCCCCATTACAAACACTGATATTTCTTCTAATGGCAAGAGATGAGCTATCCTAAGTAACAAATCACTGCAACTCTGAGACACACATGGACTCAAAAGCTAATCCTGATATATTTCAAAGTTTCAAGGTTGTGTAGTGGAAACGTGGTAGAGATTAGTCTTCAGTTGATTTTAGTGAAAGTAATTCTTGGCAGGAGCAATATCCTGATTTCTGGAACTCTTGCTGGCTACTTGTTCATTGCATCAATTTTCAGCTGGAGTGGAATGAAAGACAGTCTAAGCTTCTTTGGAATCTATAGAAAACCGGATGAGTGATTTTGCTATTTTTACTTTATTGTCCTGGTTTGTGAATATCAGAGTGCATTGTGTTATTTCCTAACCATTCTAGAACTCCCAAACGTTAGCAGTTTAAGTAGGGTTGTGGGAGCCAAATTCCTTCTCAAATAAAACAAACGTGTTTTTCTACTGTATCCTTATATTTTCCCAAAATAATAAATAGTGTCAATAAAATGAATAAAACAGTTGCTTCTCTGTGGTCTCTGTGTGAGAATCGTGGGAAAGGGAGAGTGTTTTAGGCATAGACCCTTTTTATAGTTCAGAGGTAGCCTTTGAGAATCCACGGAACAGTGGAAATCTCTGCACTTTATAGAAGCAGAACTTCATTCTCTCAGAATTTGAGCCCAATGAATCTTTTATGTGCAATTTCCTAAGAAGGACATATCAATAAATTGGGTCTCTTTGGATTCCCATGTTGTGACTCAGACCCTTTCCTGTATTCTGGCAGGCCCCAGTATTAAGGATAAAAACAAGACTGATTAGGTATTCACAGTGAAATGACTTGCAAGAAGCTGCCAAGTTACTAAAAGCAAGCAGCATTCCCTGGAAGATGGGAGAAGTAGTATGTCAAAGATGACTTATTTGAGTAAATAGAAAATATGTATATAAAGTTTTTAACTTGGGTTAATAATTAATTATACTTAAATTTCACTTTAGAAAATTTTAAGAGCCCTATGTGGTCTTAAAGATTTAAATACTGCAATTATAAATCTGATGAGTTTTCTTTATACTATCACATTATGTATGTTATTCATGAATTTTGACAACTAGGGACATATAATATAATTCCTTTCTGCAGAATTACTGCACCTTGTGTATATTATTCTGCCTTCACTCTGCAGTTCAAACTTGGCCTGTGTAGCTGAAACAGGTGCAGAGTGATGAGCTCTTTTAGCAGTTCTCCACACATTCTGGGACTGGTTGAGAGCCATTGGATGGGTATGGTTCTTTCTTGCCAAGAGGAAAATCTCCCCAAATAGGAACAGATGTTAATATGGACAAAATGTTCTGTAACAATAAAATTTTTATCTTTCATTTACAGGAATTTTTTCATTCCCCAAAATACTTCTGCATTTTCATTTTATACAAGAATCATTTAACTACAAAATTTTCATCATCAAGAGATAACCAATAAACTGCCATGTAATAGAGAAGGATAATAATTTAGAAAATAGATAACACATTTGGAATTACTTTACATACTTACTCACAAACAACTGCAGGTTGGTTGTTTGACTTAAAATTATCCTGTGATAAGATATTCTGTACAAGTTAGTTGAATAGATATATATACATATTTGATGAATTGTGCAATAGTGTTTGGACATAAATTGATCTTCCAGAAAGTTTATACTGTCAGGTGAACTTCTACAATTTTTTCTCCAAATCTTTAAGAATTTCCACTGCTGCATTTTTGATTAATTTAAATGAGATCTTGAAGGCAAACATCACATTTTAAAGCTGATTTTATAGCCAAATATGCACGGAATTAATAATTCTCAGAATATGATGTCAATATGGAGTTGTCATTAGTTTTAGAATACTTAATTGTTTTAGAAGATCATTTTCTTTAAACAAATTAATATTAATTGGCAATATAAAAATGGTGATTTGGGACTATTTTTATTCATGAAACACTGGTTTAGCACAGACTATTTTGAAGATAATTATTATTTTATTAGGTATTCCAGAAACTGCTTAGTACTTGGTTTTAGATGTGTCATATTGAAATTTACATTTAGAAACTGGTATGTACCTGCCTGTATATGTGTATATCACTCCTTTTTTTCAGATAAAAGAAAATATGGTAAACTTATAAATAAAATGATAAATGAAAAATTTTATTTAATTTAAAATTTATCATAAAATATGGCAAATTTACCGTATTATCTTTCATGTGAAAAACATGAAATTACTTTATTTCATAATTTAAATAATTATTTAAATTATTGAAACAAAAGAGAAAATTTTAGTATTACAAAGAAAAAATACTGGTTTCAAATGTAAACTCGTTAGTTTTCCTGAAAATGATAACTACATACATTTTTCTGAAAATTGATAACTATTGTTTCTGAATTTAAATACAGATTCATAAGAACTAGTTGACTTCAACCCATTGCACATGGCATCAAAAAAGTTGAAAAAAAAACCATATCATCTTAAAAGATTTTTTCATCTAGTATGAAATATGCTTTTGATTAATTGAAGGCTTATTTATTTAGTGTCTTTGTCATATAAACTTAAACATATTTCTATAGACAAAGAAGTATAGAAATGACAGTGTGTCAAATGTTAGATGCTTGCCAAATTATGATAGGTACTTAAAATCAGAATGTAGTAAATGATCTAAACAAGCTAACCCAAGCTGCTTAAGCCAGAGAGAGTATTAAATACTGCTTTACTGCAATCATTTTAGGGCCAAAAGATAGTCTGCATTGAGACCCCTTTTAAAGAACAGATCATAGCTACGCTCCATGAGGTCCACTTATCTTCAAAATGCTAACAAAAGGAAAACCCTTCTCTGAGCAGACAAAGTTCAGAGAGACATAAAAAGACAGAGATTCAGGCCAATGTGAGTTAGTCACTGTGGAGTTGTTTGCACAATTATGTGGGGGCCCTGCTGACACACAACTTTCCAGTAACCAGCAGCTGCAATTAATAATTTTCAGATTTATTTGAAATAAACAGATCTCCTTTCACTTTCCATTGAATGCAAAGAATTACATATTGACTAAAAGGAAAATAATACCTTTGTTGCTGAAATTTAGGAATTGAACACATTGTATTTAAAGCAGGAACTCTGATTAAATGAGGACAGATTAGTATCCTATATAATTGTTATTAAAAGTACTAATACAAAGAATTAACTGATATGAATCAATATGATATTTGAAATGTCGTAAGTCAGAACAACTAAAGGAAACAATCCCATTTAAATTAAGATAATATTTATATGAACCCTTACTAAGAGTTCTGGCAGTTCCTTAGTGATTAAAGATTGTGTGTTATTAGTCTAACCACACATATAAGACATTTTAATTTGACATTTATTAATTTGAGTCTTCACTAGTCATTAATAAATTGTATATTATTTATCCCCTAATCATAATTGTCATTTTAAACAAATTCTTGAATTAGGTTTATAAATCCTGAATTATTGAGCCTTCACATATACTATCTTGTAATTATTTTAACTGGGTTGATTAAGATGAATGAGCTAAGAGAAACAAATTGAATTTTAGAGACGTATATTGCTAATAACTATTACTCTCTGAGCACACAATACATTATAATGAGAGTCATTTTTCCTTCTATTTGTGTGTTTCTAGCTTCATTCTGAGCCTTCATCATTAAATACAGGAATTAGACACTGCAACTTCCTCCTGTAATAAGAAAAGAAGAATAATTTTCTAGACCCTAATCATCTTGAGATGAGATATTTTCAAATGGAAATTTTTAAGTTTACTGGGAGAATCTTGACAAAATAGTGAACTTTAATGTGTTAAAAAACAACCAGGATTATGGCTGGGTGCAGTGGCTCACACCTGTAATCCCAGCACTTTGGAAGGCTGAGGTGGGCAGATCACTTGAGGGCAGAAATTTGAGACCAGCCTGGCCAACATGGTGGAACCTTGTCTCTACTAAAATTAGAAGAAAATAGCAGGGCATGGTGGTTAGACTAATGTTATTAACATTAGTTGTTAATAACATTAGTCTAACCACACATATGAGATATTTTAATTTGACATTAGACTAATCCCAGCTACTGGGGAGGCTGAGGCAGGATAATGGAGAATTGCTTGAACCCAGGAGGTGGAGAGGTTGCAGTGAGCCAATATCCTGCCATTGCACTCCAGCCTGGGTGACAGAGTGAGTGAGACTTGATCTAAACATTAATAATAATAAAAATAAATAAGGATCACTAGGAATAGTTGAAATTTATTTTTTCTTTGCAGCCCCTTCACAATTATGCTTGGGTCAATTGATTTCTGAGTGCCACAAAGAAGATGTAGGGTGAGAAAAACAAAGAAGATAATGAAGGTAAAGTTTTCACTAGGCTAAGCAAAAGAGGATGCTATAGCAGGGTGAAGAGACTTTGCAAGTAAAACAAATACGATGCCTATATTTCTCAAAGCAACTCAGGCAAGAAAAAAGTATGTGAACATATAAGCTAGAACTCTGTGTCCCCATAACATCCAGCAGAGGGTTTGTACCATAGAAAAGCCAAAAGGTATTGATAAGTACCAAATAGTACCCTAATCCTCCACAGCCTCCACTTGGTATGCAAGAGACAGTTATGCCACATGATGGACCCATGTTCTAAGACTGTCGGTGTGTGGTCAATAGCATGAGGTCATCCAAGGAAGTAACATGAAGTACAGACATCACATTTGAAGGATAAAGGCAAGAACTTGGACTTCTGCAGTGGGTGCTAACATGGCATCCAACAGGACTTTGTAATAGTAGCCACACACTGAGACACATCAGTGCAGAGTCACAGGTACACAGCTGTGGCCTTCCAATGTGCAGCAAAATCCAACAAAAACAGAGAAAATCCTTCAGACCAAGCTTTTTCCCCCTACCAATGCAAGGGCACTATTCTTGGGAAAGAAGATTACAAAGGTTGAAAAGCCACTGATAGCGAGTTGGAATATGAATTGATATGGTTTGGCTCTGTGTCCCCACTCAAGTCTCAACCTGAATTTAATTCCCATAATCCCCATGTGTCAGGGGCGGGACCTGATGGGAGATAATTGAATCATGGGGGTGGTTTCCCCAAGGCTGTTCTCGTGATATTGAGCGAGTTCTCATGAGATTGGATGGTTTTATAAACATCTGGCATTTCCCCTGATGACACTCACTTTCTCTCCTGCCACCCTGTGAAGAGGTGCCTTCCGCCATGATGGTAAGTTTCCTGAGGACTTCCCAGCTATGCAGAACTGTGAGTCAATCAAATCTCTTTTTAAAATAAATTACCCAGTCTCAGTTATTTCTTCATAGCACTGTGAGAACAGACTAATATATGAATTGACTATATTTTGCTAATAGGAACTGAGGTAACTTGAAAGAAAGTTTTGATCTCCTTACAGCAAAAAGTTTCAACTTCTGAGATACTGGCTGATGAACTAGGTAATCATTACATAGATCAACTGGAGATTTGATGAGGTTAACTGGAGAAGTCAGTCAAAGTGAACCACTTCATAACGTGCATTCTCAACTCCAAGTAGAGGTACAATTAAGTTGAAACTGTATTCAACATTTTGTCATGAAAAATTATATAAAGATAAGAAAGAGTTAACCTGTTTCTACTGAGGATCTCTGGCACTGATTTTTTTAAAAAACAGGAAAACAAAATTTAACAGTTGTACCCAAGTAATAACTTAAAAAGCATTCATTTATTTTCTAAAAAGTGACCAATTACAGATAATGAGTAGCTTACATTTATCTTAATCCCTCAATATTGTAGGTTTTAGAGGGCAATATTTAACTACTACATCCTGCTAAATTTGTTCCAGATGTTAACCCCTTACTATGTAATTACTTTGCATTCCCCCTAGAAAAGCAATTTAATTCAGCCTCTGTTTAGTCTTTTAACAGGCCAGTAATTTTCTCTTTCCTTTTGTAATCAGGGAACTTTTCAGATATTTTTAGAAGATAGAGAAAGTGTTTCAGAAAGTGTAAGCATGGCTGTTAAATTGGTAAAGAAATACACGAGAACTTTTAGCATGGTCACAATTTTCTATAGAATCTCCTAAAGAACAAAATTTTGTGATTACCAGTCACATAACTCGCAAATTCATTTACTGGTAAACGCTATGGTTGAAAATATCCCTTCTGGTTTCTTGCAAGAAGCATCTTTGAGAGAAAATTCTTCAAAGTTTGAAAGCAGTATATCAGGGCAAAAATGAATTTATTCTTTATATCTTTTCCTCACTAGACAGTTATTCATATAGTTCCATCTTTATTGAAGTTATACTCCGTTTCTGCTGCTCCTATGTAAATGAGTTGAATTTTTCTCAATTATTACAATCGGTTCCTCTGGAAGAAACAGAGATAGGAAAGATAGCTTTCCAACGTTGCCACTCAATGCCCTCTTCTGCTGCTGCTACAATAGAGAATGCTTATTTCTGCACTATTGGCTGTAGTATCTCATTTTACATAAGAGATTTTATTTACTTGGGCAATCTCTCTTTTTTTCTGAGCCTGACTACAGGTTTGTGGATTTTATTTACCTTCTAAAAAACAACTTTTATTTCATTTATGTTTTGTATTGTTTCCTTTGTTCGATTTTATGTTCTGATTATTATTATTATTATTATTATTATTATTATTTCTCTTTTTCTACTATCTTTGGGTGTGGTTTGCTCTTGCTTTTCTAGTTACTTGAGATGTGCTGTTTGGTTATTTATTTTATGTTTTTCTACTTTTTTGATATAGATACTTACAGCTATAAACTCCCCTTTTAGTACTGCTTTTGCTGTATCCCATAGGTTTTGGTATGTTATGTTTCCATTATCATTTTTTTCAAGACATTTTTTAATTTACTTCTTAATCTCTTCATTGACCCACTGGTCACTCGGTAGAACATTGTTTCATTTTTTTTTTCCCTGAGACGGATTCTTGCTCTGTCACCTAAGCTGGAGTGCAGTGGCACAATCTGGGCTCACTGCAACCTCTGCCTCCTGGGTTTGAATGATTCTCCTGCCTCAGACTCCCAAGCAGCTGGGATTACAGGTGCATGCCACCATGCCTGGCTAATTTTTTGTATTTTTGATAGAGATGGGGTTTCACCATGTTGGCCAGGCTGGTCTCAAACTCCTGACCTCAAGTGATCTACCCACCTCGGCCTCCCAAATTGCTGAGATTATAGGCATGAGCCACCATGCCAGGCCAACATTGTTTAATTTTTATGTGTTTATATAGTTTCCCGAATTCTTCTTGCTCTTGATTTCTAATTTTATTCCATTGTGGTCAGGGAAGATCCTTGATATTATTTCAATTTTTTAGAATGTTTCAAGTCTTGTTTTATGGCCTAATATATGGCTTATCCTTGAGAATGAATTTTGTTCTGAATGGAAGAATTTATATTGTGCAACCATTAAATGAAATGTTCTGCAAATATCTATTAGGACCATTTGGTCTACAGTGTACATTAAGTTCAACGTTTTCTTGCTTTCTGTCTGGATGAACTGTCCAGTGCTGAAAGTGGGATTGTTGAAGTCTCCAGATATTATTGTATTTGGGTCTATCTCTCTCTTTAGCTCTAATAATATATACTTTATATATCTGGCTGCTTCTGTGTAGGGTGTCCATATTTAGAATTGTTATATCCTCTTGCTGAGTTGATCCCTTTATTAATATATAATGACATTCTTTGGCTCCTTTTGTTTTGAGATATATTTTGTCTGATGTAAGTATAGCTACTCCTGCACTTTTTTGGTTTCCATTGACATGGAATATCTTTTTCCATCCATTTATTTTCAGTCTATGTGTGTCTTTATAGGTGAAGTATGTTTTATGTAGACAATAGATTATTGGATTCTTTTCTTTCTTTCTTTTTTTTTTTTTTTTTTGAGGTGGAGTCTCCCTCTGTCTCAAGGCTGGAGTGCAGTGATGCAATCTCGGCTCACTGCAACCTCCGCCTCCCAAGTTCAAGTGATTTTCCTGCCTCAGCCTCCTTAGTAGCTGGGACGACAGGCATGCACCACCACGCCTGGCTAATTTTTGGATTTTTAGTAGAGACGGGGTTTCACCGTGTTAGCCAGGATGGTCTCGATCCCTAGACCTTGTGATCCACCCACCTCGGCCTCCCAAAGTGCTGGGATTACAGGTGTGAGCCACCGCGCCCCACCCTCTACCTCCTCTTTAAAACAAATAACACTTAGATTTGTACTTTCGAGGCTATTTTCCAGACCTTGTAGGTATGCTTCATTCTTTCTTCTTTTGTCTCCTTTGTGTATTTTCAAATAGCTTATCTTCAAGCTTACTAATTCTTTCTTCTGCTTGATCACTTCTGCTGTTAAGATCAATTGCATTTTTCAACCACAGAATTTCTGTTTGATTCTTTCTAATTCTTTCAATTTCTTTGTTAAATTTATGTAGTAGGATTCTGAATTTTTTGTCTGTATTATCTTGAATTTCTTTGAGTTTCCTGAAAACAGCTATCTTTAGTTCTCTGTCTGCAAAGTCACATATCTCTTGTCTCTCAGGGATTGATCCCTGGTGCCTTATACAGTTTGTTTGATGATGTCATGTTTTCTTGTATGGTCTTCTGGCTTATGGATGTTTGTCAGTGTCTAGACATTGAAGAGTTAGGTATTTATTATAGTCTTCACAGTTTGTGTTCATTTGTACCTGTCCTTCTTGGGAAGGCTTTCCCGGTATTCTGAGTGACTTGGGTGTTGTGTCATACATTTTTGGTCACTGCAGTCATATGTGCATTAGAGGGCATTGCAAGCCCAGCAATGCTGTGATTCTGGCAGACTCCTAGAGGTACCGCTGTGGTGGTCTTGCATAAGATCTGCAAGATTCCCTGAATTACCAGATAAAGACTCTTGTGTTTTTTCCCTTCCTTTCTCCCAAACAATTGGAGTCTCTTTCTCTCTTTGCTATGTTGCTGGGAGCTGGGGGAGGGTTGACATAAGGATCCCTGTGGCCAACACCACTGGGACTGCACTGGGTCAGACCTGAAGCCAGCATAGCACTAGGTCTCACCCACGGCCTAGGGTAACTATGGCCTGGCTACTGCTTACTCAGCCCTAGGGCTCTACAATCTGAAGGTAGCAAATCCATACAGTATTGTGTCATTCCCTTCAGGGCAATGAGTTTCCCCAGGCCCCAGAGAGATCCAAGATGACTCCTGGGAGTCGGGGCCTAGAGTCAAAAACCCTAGAAATCTTCCTGGTGCTCTGTTTTTTTTTGTGGCTAAGCTGGCATTACACCATAAAACAAAGCCTTTCCCAGGATTCCTTCTCTTTTCCCCAGGCAGAGGAATCACTCTGCATTTCACAACCACCACAGATTCAATGGGGACTACTTCCAAGCTACTGCCAATGTTCACTTAAGGCCCAAGTGTTCTTCAGTCAGCTTACGGTCAATCCTACTGTGCCTGGGACTCACCCGTCAGGGAAGTGGGCTCCCCTGTGGCCCAGGGTAGGTCCAGAAATGCTGTCCAAGAGCCAAGGCCTGGAATTTGGAACCCTAAAACCCCACTTGATACTTTACCCCACTGTGGCTGAGCTAACACCAAAGCCGCAAGACAAAGTCCTTTTTCCTCTGATTTTTTCCAGCAGAAGGAGTCTCTCGTGATAGCCACCACAACTTTGAATTTGCAGGGTCACACCTGAAACCAGCATGTCTCAGAGTCTCACCCACGGCCCATGGTGCATACTACCTAGCTATGGCCGCTGATTATTCGGGGCCGAAAGGCTCTTTAGTCAGCATTTAATGAATCCTTTCAGGATTGCGTCCTTCCTTTCAAGGAAGTGGATTCCCTTCTGGCCCAGAGTGTGGCTAGCTATGTCATTTGGGAGCTAGGGCCTGAAATGGGGGGTAACAGCTCTGCCTGATACCCTATCCTACTGTGGTTGACTGGGTATCCCAGTTGAAAGCAAAATACTCTTTTCTCTCCCTCTCCTCTCTTCAAGCAGAGGGAATTGGTCTCTTTCTGAGCTGCAGGGTGCCCTCTCTGGGGTTGACAGAGGGATAGCACAAGCACTGCTGTAGCCACCCCACTGCTTTTTTACTAGATCATGTGCCTCCCCACCCAAGTCCATTGGATTTGAGCCCAGCACAGCTCAAGGCTTTGCCTAGGAGTTGCAGTTCTTGTGGCTTAGATTGTCTTTCAAGTTTATTTAGGGCCCCGGAGCTATTTAGCCTACAGTGGTGGGGCTTGCTGATACTCAGATTCTGACCTCTAGGCTGGGTGACTCCCATCCAGCTTTGACTCGTCTAAATGCTCCCTCTGTGAGTACCGACAGAATTCTGCTCGATGTTGCTTTCTCTTGCAACAGGGTAGCACTGAGTTCCAATGCAAAGTCTCACAACCTTTGTGCTCTCCCTCCCCCAAGTGAACAGATTATCTACACCATGAGGCCACTGCTGGGGGATGTGGGACGGGTGGCATTGGCCATTCAAGAATGCTTTTCCGACTTTCTTCAGTGTCTATTTCAGTGATATAAGGTTAAAACCAGGTATTGTGATTGCTCACTTGATTTTTGGTTCTAATGAAGGTGCTTTTTTGTGGGGATAGTCGTTAAGTTAGGTGTTCCTGCAGGGAGGATGATCAGTGAAGGCTTCTATTCAGCCATATTGCCCTCATATTCTCATTTGTGTGATGTTGGCATAATCCCAGACTTGGCGTACATCAAGCACTTAAAGAAGCCCTTTCTCTGCACACTAGATAGTCTCAGTTTTTTGCTAGTGGAAAAATTTGCCTCTGATTGTTTTAAATTGTATTTCCCTTTAACAATAGTAAGGTTAATTTTTTTGTCCTATGTTTATTAGTTGTGTGTGTTTCTTTAGATTGAGGCATTGAGATTTGTACTTAGATGACTATAGCAGCCTCTCCTTGGTACAGTGCAGCTAGAGTTATCCAAATAGATTTTTTTGCATGCAATTATGTGGAACACTTACTAAGGCCCAAGCACTCTGGCTAGGACTTGCGTTGTTAAGCAATTGTATCATTTGGCAGATGTTTTTTTTGGGTGGGGTTGAGAGCATGAAGGGATGAGATGTTGGCTCCCATGCCTCAGATCCCTCTATCCCATTAGATTAAACATTGGATTAGATCTTCTGCTTATTGTTTTCATGAAACTATTTATCTTATTAGCTTGTAGAATGAATAATCATTGGAAACTGAGTATATTAGCTCTTTGCCTGTTAAATATGTGGCAATTTTCTCCCAGCAATTTATTAATTTTGTTTTAGAAATTGTTTACTAAACAAGATTTTATTTTAAATGTAGTTGGCCTGCCATTCTTTTTCTTTATAGCTTGCAGGTTTGTCATCTTACTTAAGTGACCTCTTCAAGATCTACATTATTCTCTTATTTTCTTGTGGTACTTTAATAGCGTGTATATTTGTTTATACAACACTTAGCTCTTTAATCCATGTACGATTTTAAAATTTTTAATATGAGATGGGGGTTTAATTTCGTTGATAATAGATAAGCAATTTTCACAATAGTTATTAGATGATTCCTTTTTCCATGGATTTAAAGTATCAAGGTGTTTCAGAGGGAATTCACGGGACAGGGAACTGTTGAATGTGAGGAGACTGAAAAAAAAAAAAAAAAAAGATCTAGATGGGTAACTGGGACCAAGTGCCCAGTGGCAGCAATGGGAAAGTGATGCATGTCATTGAAGAAATGACCAGCATGGCTGTCCTGGAGCCAAGAAACTCATGGCTTCTAATGATCATTTCAGTGAACTAGCCAAGGGTTGAATTGTTCATTTTACAGAGGAAGAAATGGGACTTCAGATAGGTGAAGTCTTATGCTTGGTCATATAGCTACTGCAAAATCTTTCATGCAAACTCAATTGTTCTGGTACCAGGTGACCAATAAGTGGTCTTTGCTCAATGCCAGGCCTGGTTCTTTAATTTGAAACAATCTCTTGCAGACATATGGTCATCTTGGAACACTGCTGTCGTTGCTAGTTTATTCTTTTTAAATTATCATTTTTTTTCCTGCGTTGTGCCTTTAGCTTCCTAAAGCTATGGATGTTAGTTTTTATCTGTCTGATAACTTGACATGTGACTTCTAAGTTTTTATGGGAAAAGAGGGAGAAGGAGTCTTGTCGTCTATCTCATTGAAGGCTTCCCAGTCTACCTTCCAGGCATTGAGATTTGTACTTAGATGACTATATAGCAGCCTCTCCTTGGTACAGTGCAGTTAGACATATCCCAGAAATAGTTTTTGCATGCAGTTATGTGGAACACTCACTAAGGCTCAAGCCCTCTATCTGGGACTTGCATTGTTAAGCAATTGTATAATTTGGCAGGTGTTTGAGTGGAATTGAGAGCATGAAGGGATGAGACATTGGTTCCTATGCCTCAGATCCCTATTTTCCATTAGATTAAATATTGGACTACTGGTAGACAAGGATATAACTCATTATACCTCTGAGGGTCTAAAAATTCTGTATTTTGCTTGCAGCAAATAGCAGCAAAGTATGCGGCAATGAAGAGGACAGGTGAGCCACTACCTTTACCTGAGCAACAGGTGCCATTTCTACCATGAAGGAGCCCAACAAACATCTTCCTCTCTATGAGTCACCGGTAACACATAGACAAACCAGAGTTCTGCCCCAAACAACAGTAAAGAAATGCCAAGGTCAAATACATTGCACATCCCTGGAATAGCCCTCTGGCAGACACGGGCAGTGACCGGAAACTCATTGGAAAGCCTGACCAGGAAAATGTTATTCATAGGACCTATCACTGTTACTACCTCATGATAAGCCCCCATCTGGGATAGTATACAGCTACTGGAGCTTAAAAATTAATGGTTGCTTTTGAATATTCAGATGCTGAAGACACTTGCGTGAGGAGAAATGTGGTACCACGAGTAGACACAACGGTAAGTGACAAACAGGGAACAGGCCCATAGGCTCTGGAAGTAATTTAGAGCCAACTGCGTGTCCAAGATCAGTCCTTCTGAGAAGCTAAGAGTCAGTGGCCACAACACACCAAGCAGCTCACAGTGCCAGGCAATGTTGTATTGTCTTTAAAGAGTCTTTTGGTGGCAGGACACAATGCACTGGCACTGGGGTAGATGAAAGGCAGAACTCTTGTTATTTACAGCTCCAAGTAAGAAAAGTCTTCCAGGCAGGGCTGCACAGGGTTTTGCACCTGGTGACAAGGGAACTGGAAGTTGGAGGTTTACAGGATTGGGCAAGCACCGTCTATGTATGGCAACTGGGGAAGAGTTGGCTACATTTCCCTGGTTCCCTGTGGATTAGCTAGTTTGAATAATTATGTACACTTCTGGGCATACTATTTGTCTTTGGTTGCCTATTACCGGGCTCTGCGTTGATTAAGGTGAGTACATGGTGGCCTGGAGTATGTGAGCCTAATAAAGGAGTAGTTTAAGGTGCGGATTTAGTGAGCTGGTCAAGGAGAGCTGACAGGTTTTTTTTTTTGTTTTTTTTTTTATGTTTTTAGGCAGGGCCTCAAAACTGGCTCAAGAGAATATTTTAAAAATTATTTTATTGAGTTATGCTTAACATATAAAAAGCTGTAGAAATTTAATAGGACCCATATCAATGAGTGTGGAGATAAGTATATGCCTGTAAACCTATCACTACCATGAAGGCCATAAGCATACCCATCATCTCCAAAATTTCCTTCCACCCCATTAATATAGCATTAAAATATCTATACTATTTTAGAGATTCAAACAGGACTTGGAATGACAAGTGAGAAAGGAATTTTAAGACCTATTCTAGTAGGTTACAACGTATACACACAAAGAATTATGACTTCAACAAATGTTATTGCTCCATTGGGGGAAGAAGAATATTTGGCAGAGAATTGTATCTAAGTAGTTCAGGTAGAAAGAAAAACTGATTGGTAAAAATTAGTAGATAGGTTTGACACTTGGAATTCATGGTTTAGTGAATGACTCAAGTACCTGAAATCCACTTTAAGAATCTGCTAAATTGGCTAAGTAAATCTTGATTTCAGGGGTGGCCTGTGGTTAATGAGCTTGAGATTCCAGCATCTCCCTCTATAATGTAATGTAATTGATCCAAGGTCTCAAGGAGATAGGAACGTTGGAATTAATCTGTTATGCACAACCGGCCCATTCATTCTTTATTCACATGCCCTGGGAGAGGGAGCCTGAAAAAAATCCACCCTTTACCAAGGCATTGAAGAAATGCTTTGATGACAGGGCCATCAACTTTCTGGAAAAGTTCTGTAGTTTCTGACCTCTGTAAAATGGAGACGATGTGGGAAATGGGAGATACCACACTGGAACTGAGTTTTTGATCTTAGTGGTAACAATAAGAATGTTTATAGGTAGAGGTCAGGTGGTAGCTTTTAACACTCAGACACATGAGGAAAACAATTAGTGTCAGAAACCATATAGAGAAGGTGTTTTTGTATCCTCAGTGATAAACATGCAAAGTAATTTGTTTGCTAGGGTTTTAGAAATAAATGAGGTTACAAAGCAAATATGGTGTCTATTGACATTTATAAGAAGAAAAATTTTAGATCCAGAAGGCAGAAACCTTACTTGAGTCATCATTGTGGAGTTTCTTGACTTTTTTTTTTTTTTTTTTTTTTTTTTTGTGAGGGTAGGTAAATTTGTATTATACATTTCCAGAAGTAGCATGACTGGTTTAAAGTATATAATTTTGATAAATTCTGATAAATGCTCTCCATAAAACTAGCAACATTTTATGCTCTCACCAGCAATTTAAGAGTGTATTTGTTTTCCAATAGCATCACCAAAAGAGATTGTTATCAAACTGTCCAGTTTGGGCCAATCAGAAAATAGGAACAGTTTTACACTGTTGATGGGACTGTAAACTAGTTCAGCCATTGTGGAAGACAGTGTGGCGATTCCTCAGGGATCTAGAACTAGAAATACCATTTGACCCAGCCATCCCATTACTGGGTATATACCCAAAGGAATATAAATCATGCTGCTATAAAGACACATGCATATGTAGGTTTATTGTGGCACTATTCACGATAGGAAAGACTTGGAACCAACCCAAATGTCCAACAATGATAGACTGGATTAAGAAAATGTGGCACATATACACCATGGAATACTATGCAGCCACAAAAAATGATGAGTTCATGTCCTTTGTAAGTACATGGATGAAGCTGGAAACCATCATTCTCAGCAAACTATCACAAGGACAAAAAACCAAACACTGCATGTCTCACTCATAGGTGGGAATTGAACAATGTGAACACTTGGTCACAGGAAGGGGAACATCACACACTGGGGCCTATTGCGGGGTGGAGGTAGTGGGGAGGGATAGCATTAAGAGATATACCTAATGTAAATGACGAGTTAATGGGTGCAGCACACCAACATGGCACATGTATACATATGTAACAAACCTGCGCGTTGTGCACATGTACCCTAGAACTTAAAGTATAATAAAAATATACACATATATAAAATAAAAAAATAAAAGATTCTTGACCTCTTAATCCATTCCAAAAATGGAGCCAGTTTATAGACCTAGAACATATTCATTGAAAGGATGCCAGAATCCATTCAGAAAGAACTTTGCAATGTGGTAATAGATATATATTTTGAATTTTCTTTCACACCTTTTCAGGAGGAAAGAAAATGCCAAATCTGCAGGGATTTTATCTGCTGGCTATGAACTGTTTCTGGGAAGTAACAATGAAGTGGGGAAACTTATGATGATCAGATGATAAATGGAGTCTTGGCCCCATTCGCCTTTTGTGAAACCTCAGATTCATTCTATAGTTATTTTTCACATTTCCAAATTTAAGAGGTATAGATATAAGTAGTAACTATCAATATTCCCAAATTGTTTCTCTGATCCAGGGAGAAAGGACATGATGGAAAGAAAGGCCAAAATACAAGCAGCTAGAATTGCACCTGCCTAACCCTGCCTTGTAGAAAACAAAACAAAACAAAACAATCACATCCCTAGAGAAATTACAGAGATTAGTGCCACCATCAATGACTTGAAATATGTGAGAGTGCTAATTCCCACCACATCCCCATTTAACATGCCTATTTGCACAGTGTAAAGCCAGATGTGTCAAGGAGAATGACAGTCGATTATCACCCGCATAATTAGATAGTGATTCCAATCACAGCTGCATTTCCAGATATGGTATCTCCCTTGGAGAAAATTAACACAGGCCCTGACACCTGGTATAAAGCAATTGAAGTAGGAATACCTTTTCCCCCTATCTGCACCAGCAAAGGAAAGCATAAGCAGTTAGCTGTCATATCATGAATATAAGAGTATACCTTTTCTGTCATGTTTTGGGTCAGTATCAAATATCCAGCTCTCTGTCATAAAATATTCTGGACTAGGCACATTCATTGCTTTGATATTTTGCAGAATGCAACACTGACACATTGTACTTCTGATTATATGATTATTTCACAACCAATAAGTAGGAGGCAGAGAGCATCCTAGAGCCTTAGTAAAAACACGGGGTACTAAAGGGTGGCAAATAAACCCCTTAACATTCAGGGATGCATAAAACTGATGAAATATCTTGGAGTTCATTGGTCTGTGTCTTGTTTGCTAATGAGACAGAAGGAAAAAAATATTATGCCTTGCAGCAATCACTATTGATAAACAGGCACAACACTTAGTGGGTTTGCTTGAATTTTTAAGGCAATGTATATCCTGTTTGGCCCTAGTTTTCTAATTAATTCCCTTAGTAATTTGGAAGACTCGTAATTTTGAATTGGGCCCACAGCAAGAAAGGATCTATAATAGATCCAGATTGCTGTGTTAACTGCTCTGCCACTGGGACTTATGATTCAGAAACCACTGTTATCCATAGTGCCTGGGTAAGAGGGGTAATAATGTTCATGGAGCCTTGACAAACTCACTGAGAGATTGGCCGGGCGCGGTGGCTCACGCTTGTAATCCCAGCACTTCGGGAAGCCAAGGCGGGTGGATCACGAGGCCAGGAGATCGAGACCACGGTGAAACCCCGTCTCTACTAAAAATACAAAAAATTAGCCGGGCGTGGTGGCGGGCGCCTGTAGTCCCAGCTACTCGGAGAGGCTGAGGCAGGAGAATGGCGTGAACCCGGGAGGCGGAGCTTGCAGTGAGCCGAGATTGCGCCACTGCACTCCAGCCTGGGCGACAGAGCGAGACTCCGTCTCAAGAAAAAAAAAAAAAAAAAATCAGTGAGAGATTAGGAGTCTCAAATTACAGAATTTGGGTGTAAGGTTATGCTCTTTTCTATTGAAAAAAAATATTCTCCATTTGCAATATGGTTTCTGGCTCTCACGGAGCCTTCAGGGCCTTGGTTGTGACAGAAACCCTTTACATGAGTGTGGTAGACAGAATATTTGCTCCTCCCCCAAAGATGATCACATCCTAACCCCTAGAATCTGTGGATATATTACTTTATATGGCAAAAGAACCATGTAGATGAGGCCAAGTTAAGGATCTTGAGCTGGTGGGGAAATTATCCTGGATTATCTCAGTGTGGACTCAGTATAATTACAAGGGTACTAATAAGAGGAAAGCAGGAAGGTCACAGTTAGAAAAAAGAGATGACAGAAGAGGATTAAGAGAGAGTGGCTGGGCATGGTGGCTCATGCCTGTAATCTCACAGCACATTGGGAGGCTGAGGCGGGTGGATCATCTGAGGTCAGGAGTTCAAGACCAGCCTAGCCAACATGTTGAAACCCTATCTCTACTAAAAATACCAAAAATTAGCTGGGCATGGTGGCGCATGCCTGTAATCTCAGCTACTTGGGAGGCTGAGGCAGGAGAATTGCTTGAACCTGGGAGGCGGAGGATGCAGTGAGCCAAGATCACGCCATTGCACTCCAGCCTGGGCAATAAGAGCAAAAGTTCATCTCAAAAAAAAAAAAAAAAAAGAGAGAGAAAAAGAGATTCACATTGAAGACTGCTGCGTTGTTGATTGTGAATGGAGAATGGCAGCATGAACAAAAGAACACAAATGTTTCCTAGAAGCTAGAAAGGGCAAGAAAACAGATTATTCTTTAAAGCCTCTAGAAAGAATGCAGCCCTGCTAACACATTGATTTCTGAACTTCTGACCTCCAGAGCTGTAAGAGAGTAAATATGTATTGTCTAAGCCACTAAATTTGCAGTAAATTGTCACATTGTCAATGGGAAACTAAT
The DNA here is from genome assembly GCF_009828535.3 of Hylobates moloch. Classification (NCBI taxonomy): domain Eukaryota; kingdom Metazoa; phylum Chordata; class Mammalia; order Primates; family Hylobatidae; genus Hylobates; species Hylobates moloch. Next base: position 23,963,872 of record NW_026652292.1, on the reverse strand, counting down.
GCAATGAGACACAAAGTCATAATTCAAGCTCTACTGCTCATTGTGTACTTGTTATTATCTGATTCACAAACACAAATAACCACCTACATACAATACGTATGTACTTATACATGCATAAATATCTTTGTAAGTTAAAAAAAGATATGCACAACTGTATTAAATTTTATAATGGAAATGATATTCAGAAGTCTGGGTCTAAGCAGGGTATGAAAGGTAAAAAAAAAAAAAAAATGCATAAGCAGGTGTTACCAATTCCTCTACTAGATCTCCCTCTTATTTTTCTTCATTCCCTGAGTTCGTATCTATGGTCTCTGTTAAAATTAATGGAACAGGAAGCAACAGGAACCTGTTTTGTAAATATATTTGCACATTGTGCTGATATTAGAAGTGAATAACTTCTCTACAGCCCTACACAGAAATAGCTCTAAAAGACAGTGGAGAAGGGAAATCATCCACATGGACAGACCCTTGCATGGTACCACTTGTTGTTCAATTCCATGAAAGGCAAGAAAGCCAGAGACAGAGATCTATATAATCATAGGCGATAGCTAATGCTTTGACCAGGTGATGAGTGGCTAACTAAAAAGAAAACAGTGGTGCAGAAAGTCTCAGGAAAAGGTGTATGGATGCATGGGCATGGAGTGTAAAGGCATTTTGCACAGAAATACTAATCAAAATGCAATTGCTGGGAAAAAAAAGCACCATTATTAGATATATGAGATAAATACTGTAAATCAGACTCTTTCCCCAGATTCCATAGTGCTAATTCAAAGACCTCATGTATAAACTTGTAATAGTGGCAGGGGTGGGGGATACACAGGAGTTCAACAACGTAGGCTTCCTCTCATCAAGGCTAATCTGGCTATTACCAATGTCGAGTGCACAACACGCCTACAGCAGGAGCCAATGCTGAATCCCAAATGTCTTCTCATTTATTTTATCTTTGAGGGAGCATGGAGGGGGAATTTGTTTTCTTAGCAATGGCTTTACTTACTTCTTTGGTTTTACACACAGTATTGTCTTGGCTGACTGGAATTATTTTAGAAGAATGAGAGTGTGATGGCAATGGATTCACACTCACAGAATTAACTAGTCTATTATGTTCAAAAACCCAGAAAAAAATAGCCTTGGGAGAGTGGCACAACCCACTGAATGCTGAGTTAGAGTGCCTGCAATGTTGGGATGTCATTCTACCCAATGTGGCAACTGCCATAAATCAGCAGCTGATATAAATTATCTGTTTCATAATCAGAATGCATAGGGCTGGGAACCAAGGGTTGAAGGTGATATAGTCAGTTATGTAATTACCCCTAAATATGTCGCTTGTAAACTATTTTAACTTCACAATTTTAGATGTATTTGGTTTTCTGATCTTTGAGCCCAAAATCAAATGCTTTCACTGAAGAATGTAGCCAGAATTTTATTTAATTGCAGGTCTGTGACTGTCCTCTGATCAAGCTGGGTTTCTCTTGTTGAACAAATGAAGAGAAAGAGGATATGTTCTAGCCAATTAGATGGTTCCCAATCACCAGGAGAAAACTGGTTTCTAGTTCACTATGAAAAATAAGAGGCCAGTGTTGAAAAGCACAGCTATTCACTGGGGTATCTATTAGTACTATCTTGCTTTATAATCTTAGCTAATGAAAACTGAAACTACACAAACAGGAAATATCGCCAAGATAAAGGTTAAGTTTACCCCGTTGGTTAAAAGGCCTGTCTCCCTGATTGGCTTCCCTAGGAAAGAGACATAGTAGAAAGTACTGGTAAAATGGAGACATGATCACAAATGTGGGTCTTCTGATCAGCTTAAGAAGTGAAGACTGGGCTATATTATAATGATTGGCTCTTTCCTCCACCCTAACCACAGTACCTTATGTGCAGAACACTAGTGATATCTAATCCATTCAATTTCAGGTGAAAGTTGAAATGAGTTGACATCGCCAATAGTAATATGGTAGTTGCTGGGAGTCAAGTTCTCCCGTATTATAAAAATTAAATTTCTACCAGCATAGAGGTAAGAGTGAATACTATAGGAATAATGTAGTAGACTGTTTTAGAGGTCTTCCATTATATCTCTTGACTCATTTTCCACTTTCTTTATCTGTTCTATGTTCTGGGTGGCTAATCTGTATATACTACATGAGATCCCTTGCTTCTGATGGTTTAAAACTGTGAACACTAGGAGATCAGAGACACAGAGTGAAGAGTGGGGTTTTGGCATTTATTCTTTTGGCTTACTCCTTTGGTGGCTGCCGCAGACTTCTTGTAACTCTACGAAGCCATGTAGCCTAAGCTACTTGTCTTGATTTCCAGTGACCTTGCTCTCTCATTCCTTTTTAAGGGCTATGAGTAACTATAGCACCCAGGGGTCCTCCATTTTCCCTTTTGCTTTCCATAGATTATTTTCTTACATCATAGTCTCCTTTTAAACTCTTCTCAGAGTTTGCTGGTTTGAATTAGCCCTTTTTCCTTCCTGAATGTTGACTGATATATTTCTCTACAACATGTCAGGCAGCATACATATATTAATGTATCTGGAAATTTTAAAATTAGACCCTGTTTTTCACTTGATGAACTGTCAACATTTCAAAAGTGCAAACATTTCATGTCTGCAAATTCAAAAGACACTAAGAAACATAAATACTTGGACAAAGGTCAACCAAATGATTATGTTGTGTCACATGAATAGAGGAAATATCAGTTTGTTCTTAGAAAAGTCCAGATGTTGTGAAAGGGGTAAAATACAAAAACTTTGAAAATAAATGTTTATTATCATTTTAAGACAGAAAAGTAGTGCAAATAATTTATAACTTCCATTATAATTCAATAAACATTTCTTTTTCAAACTATAAGTCTCAGACATAAGAAGGCTCTGAGATTCACTCACAATGAATGTCACCCTGTAAACCTGCTATGAACTATGAGGGGCACCAGATATGGACTAACAGCTTATGTTTCATAAAATTATTTAACATTTCCATGTAATTATTTTATTTGCTTTCTGTAAATTTGAACTGAAAGAATAACTTGTACTGGTAGAGTAATAATCTAGTTTGAAGTGTATTTAATTGCAAAGCATAACAACACGTTAACATGACTCCCCAAAAAGTGACTTGGAAAAACATGAGTGAATGATCAGAAGATTGGGTGCAGCTAGCAGTTTCTACTAATGAACAAGAAGGAGACAATTTAAAATAATGTTCTAAGACTACACTGTGTTGAAGGATGTATAGTCAGAGCAAGTGACACAAATATGAACCAATTATAACATTTAAAAAATGATCTTAAGGCGCGCTCAGGAATTGAAAATGTTTATCTAAGAACTATGAAGCAAGTTTCCAGGAAGGCTTGCAGAAATCCATAATGATGCTTAGTTTTAGAGAAAGATTGAGTGTTTTTTTTCTAAAAAGAGAATACCAGAGGAGGTAGTTTATTTGAAACAATACTATGTATTTAGCAGTAGAAATGTTAAATAGTCTCATATTCAGTGAAGATAAGTAATTTTGTATGGCTGAATATGGGTCAGGATGTGGAGAAAATATAGGCTTAAAAAGGTAAGTTTAAGCAGAGCTAAAATTGTTGATGAATTGTGTATTTCACACAGGAGTTTGAAAATCATATTAAAATTGTGGTGGGCCATATAATAATTTTAACAATAGGAATAGCATAATTAATGTAACATTCTACCACGTTTGCTAATAATATTATTATCAGATGAATATGAAGGAGCTAAGCTGGAAAGTGGGGGATAGATTAGAAAACTGTTACATTAATGGAAAGCAGAATGCAGAGACTAGTCTGGACGGAAGAGCAGAATATGGAATAAATGAACTTAGGAGCAAATTGGTATGGAGGATAAGTGAGAGTGGGCATCCAGGAATGATGTTCAGGATTCCAGCTTGTGGAGTCTCACTATTGATATCAATCAGAAGGATAGGAAACATTGTGAATAAATGGATTTGAGAGAAAAGTATCATTTAAGTGTTTCTATGCTTAACTATGTCAGATCCCAATGGTAAAAGTTTAATTTTATGTGCTGATAGCGTACAGTCTTTAAAACACAATGTTAAAGACGATTAAAATGTTAAAGACAGCAGAAATTTGGGGAAAGGAAGGTGCTGGCATGGGATCAGCTGTTCGATGAGTACGTCGAGGACTTGGATCCCTTGGATTTTCCCGCTGTGTCCCTCAGCAAGAAGCTGCACATCAACACATGTGATGTGCGTCTATGTGAGGATTGATGTAGCTTCAGGCTCTCATCTTTTAATAGGATTAGGAGCAAAGCAGAATGGTGATACTGGCCATTTTTCTTTCTCTACTTAATGCCTCATCCTCTCACGTGGATCCATTAGCTAAAATGAGTAGAAAATCACAGTGTGCCTAACTCTATTTCCTGTGAAAGGAAAAAGAGAGTTAGGCATGGATTTTGAGTTAGTGAGTCAACAGTGTCTGCCATAGGGAAATCAGGATTTTTAAAATTCTATATGAAACTCAAATTTAAGTATATCAATAATTAGCATTAACACAAATGGGATAAACACATTCACTAAATGGCAACTAGCTTCAGATAGAGTTGTTTTAAAAACATCTAGCAATGTGTTAGGACATGTATCTAGATCATGGTCACACAGAAAAGCTGAAAATAAAGCAATGAAGACTGGTACCCAGCAAAATATAAGTCCCACATAGAAACATCATGTATTAGACAAATATATTTTAATATAAAACTATTAGTAGAGATTAAGAAATATAGCAATTCATTAATAATATAAATTTAACAATTATTTTAATAATCATTTATTTTTTGATTATTGGATTATATAATGACATAATTATCAATTAGCTATTAATAATATTAATAGAAATTTAATGAATTAAAAACAATAATCTAAGAATTACAGCAATTGAATTCTTGTATGAACACTGTGAACTAGCCTCTAAAATACAGGAAGCAAAGAGAAAAAGAGATATATTCACAGAAAGATTATAAATGTCATTAAATTGGGAAATACCCATCAGGGTGAAAATTGCATAAAAGTTTATCATAAACAAATATGTCAGGCAAATATATATTAGTAAGTATATGCAACAACTAAATAACTCAATTAAACATTTAAAGCCAGGCCGGGTGCAGTGGCTTATGCCTGTAATCTCAGCACTTTGGGAGGCCCAGGTGGGTGGATCACCTGAGGCCAGGAGTTCAAGACCAGCCTGGCCAACATGGTGAAATCCCATCTCTATTAAAAATACAAAAATTAGCTGGACGTGGTGGTGGATGCCTGTAGTCCCAACTACTCGGGAAGCTGAGGCAGGATAATTGCTTGAACCTGGGAGGTGGAAGCTTCATGAGACAAGATTGCCCAGCCTGGACAATAGAACGAGACTCCATCTCAGAAAAAAAAAAAGAAAAAAAACTAAAACCAGTGTTTGTTTTGAACTCACATATAACATTTATGAATATATATTAATAACTTGATCATAAAGGAATTACAAATCTCTAAATATATGTAACACATAGAGGATAATGTAATTTACAATCAAAAATAATAAAAAGCAAAATGTATATATGTTAGAAAATAAAACATAATTCTTAGGTTCAAGGAAATATAATACCCGTCAATATTTCTGATTGAAAAATTCAGACATATGGATGAAAATTAAATGTTATTTAAATGTTAAATAAATAATAGAAATAATTTTAAACACATTCTCGAGCTCACAATAAATAAACTGAAATTCTGAGTTTCGGACTCAAGGAATGACCATAAAATTAGTGAAAAAATTCATGAGATAAAGTTGCAGAAACTAAGGGATAGGTTGCTCCTAATATTGTCACCATATCTAAAGATTAAATATCTATGCAAGATATTTTGATTAGAGAAGTGGGCCAAATAAATGAGGGGCAGCTAGGAGAGGGACATAGAAACTTGTGTTGGGCTCTCTTAGAAGGAAAAGTATCCTGTCAAAATTTAAAATTACAGGCTTTAATTTTGTAGGAATTTCCAATTGAGGAATAAATTTAAAGCTTCATTCCATATAATTGAAAACTCTGGAATTTCCAGCAGAAATAGCATGCCTAAAAAAGTTATTTAATAAAGAAATACAGCCATGGGTATATGAAACGCCTGCAGAAAAATATGAAAATATACTGAAGATAAAACCATAAGCAGAGCAATTCATATAATGGCTTGATGAAACTAAGGCTTAGGACCATAAATATAGATAAATAAGAAGCTGAAAGAAATACCAAGAATAATTTTCAAAATGGAAAAAAACAGAGAAAGTATTGTAAAATCAAAGAGATGTAGGGCAATTCAAATGCATGGTTTCATAAATATGGAGATGGGAAGACCTATATTCAAAATGTCAATTTTCCCCAAACATACCTACAATTTAAAAATTAGAACAGGCATAAAATGCATAGTCAAAATTTGAAAATATATGGGTATTTCACTATAAATTATACACATATGTATGCACTTTTCTTTTTTTCTTTTCCTTTTTAAATTATTTTTTAATAGCCATCTTGCTCTGTCACCCAAGCTAGAATTTGGGGGGCCTCAGGGAGGGGGAATCACAGCTCACTGAAGCTTCGACCTCACTGGCACAAGTGATCCTGTAGCTAGAACCACAGGTGCACACCACCATGCTACCATGCCTGGCTAATTTTTTTTTTTTTTTTTTTTACTTTTAGTAGAGAGAGTTTCACGCTATGCTGCCCAGGTGGTTCACAAACTCCTGGCCTCAAGTAATTCTTCTGTGTCAGCTTCCCAAAGTTCTGGGATTATAGTTGTGAGCCACCACACCAGGCCTAAATAATAATTTTAAAACATATCAAAACAAAAGACAAAATTAAAGACAGCATTATTCCACAAAAGATAAGATTTTAATTTTCCATGCTTGAGAAAAAAATTAGTATTTATAAGGCATAAATAAAATACAAGTCTAAGACAGTGAAAAACAACCAAGATAATTATGATAAAATACTATAAACAAAAAGTTACAGTAAAGAGATCCTCTATTTCCAACAACAAATTTGAAAGAAAAATTAAATACAATAGGAACCCAGAAAATTCAAATAAACATATTATGTGATACTATTTCACATTTACCAGAGGAATACATTGTAAGTCTGATAATACTAAGATTTCAAGATATGTGAAAAAACAGGAACTCTTATAAAGTCCCACTGGAAGTATGAATTGGATAAAAAATGTCACATATAAATTTAGTAATTTGTAGTAAATATAAAGCTATGCATACTGAAAGAATAGCACTTTCACTTCTGGCTAAATACTCTAGAAGCCCTACCACATATTCAAAAGAAATCATATATTAGAATATAAATTGCAGAAATATCTTTCGCTAATTGTGAAAATGCATGAAGCCTAAAACCTTAAAGTAAAAGAAGAAATGATGGGTGTAGTTTATTAATGCAATCATGTCTTATTTAACTACGAGGGTATATTCTGAGAAATGCATTATTAGGTGATTTCATCATTGTGCAAATCATGGCAGCTGCGGCCTGTCTGGTGTGGCTCCTGTGAAGATGCCGACTGCAGTGGGGCAGGTGCAGCCAGGGTTGTGTACTCTGTGGAGCTGCTGGGAGCTGAGGACAAGAGGGAGTCCTGCCCTCCACTGAGTTAGCAGGATGGAAGCCCCTCGTTTCTGGAGGCAGCCATAGCTGCTTAGCCATGGCTCCAGATACGGGCATCTCTGTGCTCCCAGGATCCCCGGAAGCCCCGTGCCCCTCCATTCTTGAAAGTGCCTGCTCCCATTCCTGGTGCCTGCTCCAGGACAGAGCAAAGTTGTGGCTGAGCCTGGGCACTGTTGCAACATGGCTTTGTGGGCACACTGAGGGCTATGCTGACATGCCAGCCCCCTGCTGCCTCAGCCCCATCTGGACTTCGGGTGCTGACAAGCACATTAGGGAGACCAAGGGGGCATGAGAGAGACTCAGGGAGGTCCTGCAGGCAGACCTTGGCACAAACAGTCTGGGTGCCATGGCAGACAGGTTCCTGTGCGGAAAGGGGCAGGTCCTCGGTGAAACCCCACCTTCAAGCCGGTGATGGCCGGAAGTCTGGGGGCCAGGCTGCCAGTTCCAGGTCGGTCGAGTCCTTGACCCAAAGTGAGAAATTACGGTGCTTTCTCCAGGCCCTCCCATGGTTGCCTATGGACCAATCAGCATACACTTCTTCCCTTCTGAGCCCATAAAAACCCCTGGAATCATCCAGACTCAAACAAATGTCAGGACTACCAGCTGTGGAAGGAGCTACCCACTTCGAGTATCCTTGAGTCGCTGGACAATCTGCTGTGGAAAGGAGCTACTCACTGCCGGTCTCCTCTTGGCTGAGAGCTGGACGCTTGTGACAACTTGCCTATAGAAAGAAACTACTTGATGTCTCCTGAAAGCTGTTCTGTCACTCAATGAAGCTCTTCTCTCCCTTGCACACTCTCCATTGTCTATCTCTTTCTTCCTAGATGTGAGACAAATATTGGTCCCACTTAGCGGCAGGACCGAAAGAGCTGTAATAAAAATAGGGTTGAAACACATACCCGCACTTGCCATGTTGCTGGCAATGAGGAGAGAAGAGCTGTGGGCTTTGGGGAAGCCCAGACCTATAGGATCTTCCCCAAGGCAGGGCTGTGACATCCTCCTCGGGGCTCTACAATTCTTGGCATGTCCAAGCTTCTAGGCGCCACTGCATTCCCCACCTCCAGACGTAGGTGATGGCAGCGGAAGCCCTGTGCCCTACATCTGATCCAGTTGCAGCCTCGCACAAAGCTGGTGCCTGTGCCGGGGCCTGGAGCTGCCTGCCCGGCCGAAGCAGCCACTGTTCCTGGCTGTGTGTAGTGGCTGGACCCTGTGCTTGCTCACCCACACACCCCTCGCCTCTCCACACCTGGCTTGCCCTTGGCGGGTGTTGCATCCAGGCCATTAGAGCAAGACAAGTGCAGCCTGCTGGGTTGAGTGGGCAAAACAAAACCAGCAGGCGCAGCACGTTCAGGAAGAAGGCAGTCCCGGCCACAGAGGTTTCTGGCTGGTAAAGTGACACCCCAAGGATCCCATGACACAAACATCATAGAGTGTTTATAAAAACACCTGCATGGTATAGTCTACTACACATCTAGGCTATATCGTGTAGCCTACTGCGCTCAGGCTACAAATCTGTATAACATGTTACTGTACTGAATATTGGAGGCAATTGTAACACAGTGGTTAATATTTTTCCATCTAAACATAGAAAATGTATAGTAAAAATATGCTTTAAAAGATAAAAGACGATAAACTTGTATAGACATTTATGATGAAAGGATCATATAGGATCGGAAATTGCTTCGAGTGAGTCAGTGAGTGAGAGGTGAGTGAATGTGAAGATCTAGAATTTTATTGTATGTTACTGTAAACTTTGTAAACACTGTACACTTAGGCAACACTGAATTATAAGACATAGTTTTCTTTCTTCAATAATAAATTAACTACCTGGCTGTAGCTTCTTTTCTTTATACACTTTTAACTTTTAAAACACTTAAGAATCTTTTGTAATAACGCTTAGCTTAAAACACAAACACATTATACAGCTATTTTCTTTGTTGATACCCATTTTCTATAAGCTTGTTTCTACTTTAGTTTTACTTTTTAAACTTTTTTTGTTAACAACATTTTTTTATTAATACTAGTACAGACACACCAGCCTAGCCCTACACAGGATGGGGATCATCACTATCACTATCTTCCACCTCCACTTCTTGTCCTACTGGAAAGTTGTCAGGGGCAATAACTTGCATGACACTGTCATCTCCTATGATAACAATGCCTTCTGGAATACCTCTTAAAGGATCTGCCTCAGATTGTTTTACAGTGAACTTTTATTTTTAAAAAGTAGAGGTTTATTTCCAAATAACAATAAAAAGTACAGCATAGTAAATATATAAATCAGCAACACAGTCATTTATTATCATTACCAAGTATTGTTTACTATCTATAATTGTATCTGCTATACTTTTACAAAACTGGCAGTGCAGTAGATGTGTTTACATCGGCATCCCCAGAAACACATGGGAAATGTGTGGCACTGAGACATCACAACAGCTATTGTATTCCCAGGCAATAAAAAAATTTTAGCTTCCTATTGTGATACGGTTCATTGTTGACTGATGTGTGCCACGTGACTGTATAATGTACAATTTATAGCAGTTAAAAATGAATAAACAAATTCTAAGTAAAGTATAATGTATTAGAGCATGAAAATAGGTCCACAATATATTCGTGAAATAAAACAAGTTTTTAAAAACAGGAAGTCAATCTAAAATTTTATACATAGAAAAGAAATCTTCATATAAAAATGTTTTTTCTTTCACATATGAAAGTGTCAAATATCACCTAAATTTAATGTGTTAAATTTGTGAATGGATATGTGTGGATGCATAATAAAAGCAGAGAAAACACTACAGTTAAGAATCTTAAAAGGAATATATGCCATGATATTTTTTCCCCACATAGTCTCACTCTGTCACCCAGGCTGGAATGCAGTGGTGTGATCTTGGCTCACTGCAGCCTCCGCCTCCTGAGTTCAAGTGATTCCCATGCCTCAGTCTCCTGAGTAGCTGGGATTACAGGTGCATACCATCACACCTGGCTAAGTTTAGTATTTTTAGTAGAGACGGGGTTTTGCCATGTTGCCCAGGCTGGTCTCGAACTCCTGACCTCAAGTGATCCATCTACCTCGGCCTCCCAAAGTGCTGGTATTATAGGCATGAGCCTCCACACCTAGCTTACACCGATTCTTTAACCAAGCAATACAATAACGCAAAAAAAGTTGAAGTTAAAAAACTACAAAAATAGCAACGGTGGAATCAGAAAAAAATGCAAAAGAAGAAAGATGAAGAAAAGGGGAAAAAAATAGATGAGACAAATAGTAAACAATTATTAAGATTGTATATTTTAATCAAATTATATCAATAATTCCCTTAAATGAAAATATTTTTAACATACCCAACTAAAAGCAGAGATGTCTGATATTTTAAAAGGGGATCAAATATATGCCAGCTAAAGGTACCAATTTCAATTCTAGATATTCAAATAGGTTAAAAGAATAAAAGGAAAATATTACTACAATAATAATTAACACAAATACGCAATGGCTATATTAAGGCATAAAAACTATATTTCAGTTAATATATATTAACATCAGTAGAAGAGAGTCATTTCATAAGGACAAAGTAGTCAAATTATCAAGAAAACTTATTAATTCTAGACATTTTGAACATAAATATGTAATTTCAAGGTACATGAGGTTAAAATAAAAAGATATGGTTGCAAGCAGAAATGAACAAATCAAAAATTATAGTGGGAGATTTCAGTACCCCTTTACAACAATTGATAGAACAAGTGAACAGAAAATCAATTAGAGCACAAAAGATGTTATCAACACTATCAACCAGCTCAACCTGATCTAATTATTTAGAACATCTAATCAAAAACTGACAATTTTCAAGTCCGTTCAGGAAAATTACCAAGATACACCATATTTGGGATCTTGAAACAAGTCTTATTATATAAAAAATAATACAATTATTGAAATATATGTTGTCTGAACACTACACAATTAAAATAGAAATAAATAACAGAAAGTTACATTAAAAATATCAAGTATTGTGATATCAAATAATACTCTATATAACTTTAATCAAAGAAGATATATAAAAGTAAATTAGAATTTATTTTAACTAAGTTAAAATAATAACACAATATATCAACAATTGTGGGGTGCCACTAAAACAATACACAGGGGTAAATTTACATTAATACACCCCTATGTTAAGAAAAATAGAAAAGTTCTCAAATCACTGATCATTGTAACAAACTTAAGGAAATAGAAAACGTAACAAATTTAATCCTAAGTAGAAGGAGGAAGAAAATAATAAATATCAAAGCACAGATGTATGCAACTAAAAATATTTGATAATTTGAATTTCATCAAAATTAACACCTGCTTATTGAAAGACAGTTTTAAGAGGATGAAATTACAGGTATATTCTTAGAAAAAATATTTGCAAATTAAATATCTAATAAAAGATCCAGAATGCAAAAACATCCAAAACTAAAATTAAAAGAAAATGAAACTAAACATGGGCACAATATTTGAACTGATAGTTTAGCAAACATGATAATGAAATGGTACATAAGACAGGCAAAGATGCTTCATTGCATTAGTCTTTAAGGAAATGCAAATTTAATACACAATGTGATATCACTACATATATTTGGAAAGTGTAAAAATTAAAAGGCTGGTTATACTAGTGTTGACAAGGATGAAGAACAACTGGAAGTCTCATATCCTACTGATGAGATGCAAATGGAAAAACAGTTCAGCAGTAAACCTACACCTATGATATTACCTACATGTCTCACTCCTAGGTATTCATTCCAAAGTAATGAAAGTATATGTCTACACAAATACTCATACATGAATTTCTGCAGCACTTTTAGGGGAATGAAAATCAAAAATTAGCAAGAGCAAATGTCTAACAATAAGCATATTGTTGTATATCCGTGCATTTTACTTCTACTCAGTAGTGAGCTATGAAAAAAATTCTAAATTCTCAGAATACACGTTCCTAGCAAAAAAAAAGTACATAAATCAATTTGTATAAATTTGAGACAATGCAATCTAACCTATAGTGAGAGAGAGAATGTCAGTTGTAGAAATTAGTTTGCTAGGAAGGAGAAGGTGGGAGGGATTATTACAAAGGGCCACCAAGGAACCTGTGATAGTAATGGATATATTTGGTATCCTTATTGTTGTGATCGTTCTACAGATATATACATATGTCAAATTTTACAAAGTGTACACTTTAAACAAATATAATTTATCATATTGTAATTATAATTATGTATATATGTATGCTTATATTTAAGTGTCATCTCAGAAAGGCACTATGCTTTTAAGGTAAATGTGTACTAATTATCCATACAGACAATTGCAATAATGTCAAATATCTTAGAGAAAATGAAAAGGAAAGAAGGACATTTGACTTCTTTATTTAGTTTAGTTGTATTCGTCTGTTTTCATGTTGTGATGAAGAAATATCCAAGACTGGGAAATTTATAAAGGAAAGAGGTTTAATTGGCTCACAGTTCCACATGGCTTGAGAGGCCTCAGGAAATTTACAATCATGGCAGAAGGAGAAGCAAATATGTCTTTCTTCATATGGGAGCAGGAGAGAGACATGCCAAGCAAAATGGGAAAAGCCTCATATAAAACCATCAGATCTCATGACTCACTCACTGTCATGAGAAGAGCATGGGAGTAACTGTCCCCATGATTCACTTACCTCCCTTCAGCTCTCTCAATGACATATGGAGATTATGGGAACTACAATTCAAGATAAGATTTGGGTGGGAACACAGAGCCAAAGCATATCTTTCCAACCCTAGACCCTCCAAAATCTCTTCTTTCTCACATTTCAAAAGACAATCATGGCTTTTCAACAGTACCTCAAAGTCTTAGCTCATTCCAGCATTAACCCAAAAGTCCAAGTTCAAAGTCTCATTTGAGACAAGGCAAGCCACCTATGAGCCTGTAAAATCAAAAGCAAGTGAGTTACTTCCTAGATACAATGGGGGTACAGACATTGGGTAAATACACTTGTTCCAAATGGGAGAAATTTGCCAAAACAATGGGACTACGGGGCCCACACAAATCCAAAATCCAATAGGGCAGTCATTAAACCTTAAAGTTTTAAAATAATCTCTTTTGACTCCATGTCTCACATCCAGGGCATGCTGATGCTAAAAGTGGGCTCCCATGGCCTTGGGCAGCTCCAACCCTGTGGCTTTGTAGGGTGCATCCCCTCTTCCAGCTGCTTTAACAAGCTAGCATTGAGTGCCTGTGGCTTTTCCAGGTGCATGGTGCAAACTGTCAGTAGATCTAGCATTCTGGGGTCTGAAGGATGGTGGCCGTCTTTTCACAGCTCCACTAGGCAGTACTCTGGTGGGGACTCTGTGTGGGATTGCCAACTCTATATTTCCCTTCTTCACTCCCTAGCAAATATTCTCCACAAGGGCTCCACCCCTGCAGCAAACTTCTGCCTGGACCTCCAGGCATTTCCATGCACCCCCTAAAATCTAGGCAGAGGTTCCCAAACCCCAATTCTTGACTTATGTGCACCCACAGGGTCAACACCACATGGAAGCAGCAAAGGCTTGGGGCTTGCACACTGTAAAGCAGTGTACCAAGCTGTACCTTGGCTCCTTTTAGACATGCCTGGAGCTGAAGCAGCTGAACATAGGGCACCATGTCCCAAGGACACTCAGAGCAGGGGGCCCTGGGCCTAGCCCAGGAAACCATTTTTTCCTCCTAGGCTCCAGGCCTTCGGTTGGAGGAGTTGTCACGACGGTCTCTGACATGCCTTCAAGATATTTTGCCCATTGGCTTGGCAACTGACGTTCAACTTATCATAACTTATGCAAATTTCTGTTGCCGGCTATAATTTCTCCCCAGAAAATGGGTTTTTATTTTCTCTCACATCATCAGGCTGCAATTTTTCCAAACGTTTATGCTCTGTTTCCTCTCACACACTTTGCAGCTTAGAAATTTCTTCCACAAGATAACCTAAATCATCTCTCTCAATTTCAAAGTTCCACAGATCTCTAGGGCGGAGGCAAAATGCCAGCAGTCTGTTTGCTAAAACATAACAAGAATCACCTTTATTCCATTTCCCAATAAGTTCCTCATCTCCATTTGAGACCAGCTCTGCCTGGACTTCCTTGTCCATAGCATTTTAGTCAAAGCCATTCAACAAGTCTGTAGGAAGTTCCAAACTTTCCCACATTTTTCTATCTTCTTCTGAGTCCTCCAAACTGTCCCAACCTCTGCCTGTTACCCAGTTCCAAAGTCACTTCCACATTTTTGAGTATCCTTACCGCAGCACACCACTCTTGGTACCAATTTATTGTATTAATCCATTCTCACACTGCCATGAAGAAATACTTAAGACTGGGTAGCTTATAAAGAAAAGAGGTTTAACCAGTCACAGTTCTAATGGTTGGAAAGGCCTCAGGAAACTTACAATTATGGCACAAGGGGAAGCAAACATGTCCTTATTCACATAGTGGCAGGAGAGAGAAGTACCAAGCAAAAGGGGGAAAGCCCCTTATAAAACCACCAGATCACATGAGAACTCACTCACTATCACGAGGCCAACATGGAGGTAACTGCCCCCATGATTCAATTACTTCCCAGTGTGTCCCTCCCACAATACATGGAGATTATGGAAACTAAAACTCAGGATGAGATTTGGGTGGGACCACAAAGTCAAGCCATACCAATAACATCAAAAATTGACACAAAATTTAACAAAATATGCAATAATAATATTTCAACACCTAATCCCTCATAGTTTAATAACAGTAAGGATATTTACTAACTATATGTGGGATGTTTCAATTGAGAGTATATCAAACAGTAGTTATATTGAAGAAAGAAGAATCAAGCACATGCTTGAATATGGTCTTTGATAAAGTGATAATTATCCATATATTGATTGCATTCAGGGATGTGAACATGTAACCATACTGAACATAGGTAGACTGTGGTAGAGAGATTTTTATGTATGATATTCTCATAAGTGTTTCTTCTCTCAACCCTGGAGGGTGGAAGATAGTATAGCAGGATTAGTTCCATGTATCAATTCATAGACATCCATTAATCATTATAATTTCCCCCACTTCTATATTTGCAAATAAGTTATATAACTTCTTTGCTATAAAATCACAGTATTTCATTCGGGAAAACCAGAAGTGCAAGGAGAAAACTGGGCATGGTATATATTTATTTAAATTTAGCTGAGTTAAAAGGCTACAGTAAAGTGAAATAGCCTGAGAAATACACCATCATGCCAGAAGGAAGAGATCCTATAGAAGATTAACTTTTCAAAAATTATTGATTAAATAAAGAATTTAGTCATCTAAATGAAGCGGTGTTTCAACTTTGCCCACACTTCAACTTAGTTCATATAATTCAAAAATGGAAAACAACCAAAATTCCCACTAGCATACCAATGCATAAATAAATTTTGATAAGCTACACAAATAAATATTAAATAAAAATACTTTTTATGTGTATATGCATATGTATATGTATATGTGTTCACACGACACCATGAATGAAATTCAAAAATGTTATTTTGAGTGAAGGGGGCCACAAATAAAATAGTACATGTTTGCTGATTCTATTTAATTATTTTCACAAAGGGTCATAAATAATTGATACTTATGGAAGTCAGAAGAGTGGTTATACTGGGGCAGGAGCTATAGACTAATAATCTGTGCAAGGAAACCTAACGGGATGCTGGAAAATTTTTTTGGTGAGGATTAGTAGGTAGCAAATTATTAAGATATATACATAATATTATTTCATGTTACACATTTTACTAAATATAGGCTATCCTCCAAAAAATGATATAAACTAATTAAAAATGTAGGAATATATTATTATCATGGTCTGAAAGTGTCAATACTGTAAAAACATCAGTGCTACAAAAGCATTATTTTAAATAAGTGGAAATACTTTAAATTCACTATTTTTACTTAAATTCATTATTAATTGATCATTAATGTGTTTGTAGGCTTTATTTACACTTACTTAATTTTTGGCATGTTTGCCTCAAATAAAGCACCCAATGAGATATGCCACCATTCAGTGATTGCCTTAGAATATGATGCTATATAAAGCTAGGATTAGATGTGAAGAGATGGTTTTCATCAATAAATGAGCTGGACGCATATTTCATTCCCATGAAATAATGTATGAGTTCAATTAAATTTCCAGAAATATTACAAAAGACTTTTTGCTAGGATTTAGTAGGCTCGTTTTAAATATGGGTGGAAAATAACATATTGAACTAAAGTGACTATAGAACCACTAAGGTCATAGCAAAAACATTCTTGGGAAAAGTAATGTTGGATGATGTATAGGACCATATATTGAAAATTATCATTAAGTATCAATAATTAAAACAAGGTGATGATGATGTAAATATGAAAAAAAATTGACCAAAGGACCTGGGAAGTTAGTCCAGATATAGGTAAATACATGTATGGTCATCAAAGTTATAAAAACATTCCTGTAAATTACAATGGGGGAGAAGTGTCCTTTTCAAAAATAAATAGTAATGGATGAATTGAAAATCTTTATATAAATAAAATAAATTATGAGTTTTACATTGTTGTAAGAAAAAACTACTAATTAATCAACTCAGTATGGATCATATAGTTAGAATATCTTTTTTGAACTTGATATAGTTAAAATTACAAAAGGAATGACTTCAAAGGTAATATTAATAAATTGAACTTCAGCAGCATTAAGAATAAGCATCAAAATATCACAATTAGGAGAATCAAAGGGCAAGTTACAATAATGAAAGAGATATGTACTACCGTGTTTGAAAAAGATTAGTAACGATAACATAGAAATCAGCTCCCATAAATAATTGAGAAACAATCAATTGAATTAAAAATGGCAGAAAGATAGAATATATACTTTACAAAAGTTAAGTTAGAAAATCATGTGTTTTAATTTAAAAAAAATCAGCTTTCATTGAAAGATGAGTTTGGGATTGAATCCTTTTGTCACCAATATCTTGAAGAGAAAACCCTGGGTGTAATCATTTTGGTGGGAGCTGTTACCTCTTACATACAACTATTATCATGTAGATTTAAAGTCAGAAGGAGCCCAAGAAGTATTTATTGAATTGAGGTAAAATATTAAGTCTGTTGTTGGTACTAAACTGATTCAACCAGCACATTTATATTTGATTTTTTGCCTTTCACTTAAGATTATCAATAATTATATAAATGAATGCCCACATAGTATTATAATTTTAAAATTCAATTCAACAGTTGATGGCCTTCGTGAATTCTTTTGAACATATCTTGGTACATTTCAAGATACTTTAATTTAAACACTAATAGATAAAAACCTATGTATTTAACTCAGAGACATATGAAGAACAAAGGCTTGATTCTAAAAATGTATTTTCTTTTAGGAAAAGAAAATTAATCAAAGAACATACACCTTATTGAAAATAACTATGAAGCATGTTTAAAAGCAAAAGTTGGTGAATGGAGCAGCTAATTATAATACTAAGCAAATAGTTACGTGTGAGTTAAAATTAGTGATTCTTCATACCAAATAAATTTAACATGCAAAACATAAACATATTTTTCCATGTAAATATCACAGGACACCAGAATTGAAGGATTTTGTTTCATGATGCAAGTTTTCTTTGTCTGTTATTTTTTGTTATTAATAGCTTTCTTAAAAGCTATGTCACATTAACCTGCAGGCACAGTTTGAGGAGAGAAATGAAATGTTTGACAGTCTACCATTCCTTGTATGTATATATAATTTTCGGATTATGATATCATCAAACAGGAGATGGCCAATGTAATTTTCAATTCTGACAAGGTGCTCCAAGAAAAAGGTAGATTGCCTTCTATAGCCTATGAAATATGTATTAAGAGAGGAGTCTGTTACTGAAGATGAAATTTATAAAGAATCTTTTCATTCTCTGCCATAAGAAAACCTCATATATCACTCATGGAAAAGAAGAAGGAAGAGCTCACTGGAATGGCATAATAAAATGTCAGTACTAGATGGTGATTAAAAACACCATCTAAATTCTATGGGGGCAGGGTACTTGAGAATCCAGATCAAATAGGCCATGTATCAAGAGAGCTGACTAAATGTCACAATGTTCCATAGTGACAGGTTAGATAATTGCCAGAAAAATATATAGGCTGTGTACAAGAATTACCAAGCAGACATCTAAAATCGTGCTTCATAAGCATCAGTCCAAATAAGTTGGAATATTTGAAATGGTGTTTTTCTTGTATATCATTAAGCACAGGTACATACATATTAGATGAAGCAGTAAGGAAATAGGGGTTTATAAAAGTAGTGTCACTAATTTTCTTACCAACCAAATCATTTTTCACTTAAACCAACAGAAGAATAAATTTGAGTCAATAATTAGCAGTATCTCTACAACCCTCTCAGTGTGAAGAGCTGTTACCTATTGTTTGTCCCTTACAAGCATTTGTCTATGGGAGGCTCAGGGACTCCAATGTTTCAGAGATGATTATCATCATGGCAACAGTGTTCACAATATGAATTCTTTGTGAATTCATTGGGCTCTGAGTTATTAATACCTAAAACACAGTGACTTAAACATGATATTTATGTATTTCTGTTATGGCTGCTGTATCCTGGATTGATATGGCAGCACGGCTCCTCAAGAATTTTAATTATCTGGCTTCTTTTCTGTATTTATTTCATCATTCCTTGCCATGACCTTTATCTTAGTAATCCAAAATGGAGTTCATTTCCTCAATTCAATAGCAAAGACAAAGTGTCAGGTTTCTCTTTTGGAAATTTTTCTGCAAGCCACTGACTGGGACTTATGTACATTTTCAGTTTGCTGAGACGTAGTCCCTTGGTATTTTTACCATTAAGGGAGGATGACATATGGAGTGTTGTTAAGTGAAAATAAGTTAATAAATGGATATTGATTTGAGGAAAAATCTGGCGGTGTCTACTATAACAATCTTTTAATACAAAAAGTGATCAATTATACACAGCTCCTGGAATAGTAGCACATTTTAACTTCCAAGGAGGTCTAGAGTTATGCCTGTGGTTTGCAAAAGAACTGTCTGTGATGGTGGAAATGTACTTTCATACAGTCCAAGATGGCAGACACTACTGCATCTAGCTTTTGGGTGCTTAGAATGTGGTTAACATGATTAAGTAACTTAATTTTCTATTTTATTTCATTTTAGTTTAATTAAATTTGAATAAATAGTCACATGGAAATGCTGGCTACCATACTGAATTGTGCAGGTCTAGATTTAGTAGAGAACTTAAGTTCCTCAAACATGACGCAGCCTCTGGAAATAAAGGTAAATATCTTCAAACCACTTTCATCAGAACAAAGAAAGCACCTTTAATATCCATCCAGATATTTTATGTAAATACATATGTAAATAATTTTTTGTATACATTTTTATTTGTCATTGCATCATAATTGCATGTGATGTGAAAATGAACAATCAATGGCTCTATAGGCTATATGCTAGTAAATTTTAACAGGAAAAAGGGAAAATGCCTTTTAAAAAGGTTTTTTTGTTGTTTTTTTTGTTTTGTTTTGTTTTGTTTTGGCAGAGCTTTAACCCAGGTTTTCAGAGAGTAAGAGCATATCCTCAAACACCCTTCCACTTTCTCCTCTCCACTGTAAGACTCTTCTATAAATCTGCTGCAAAGGTGACCTACAAAGCTATAACTTACTGAAATGAGCCCTCAGAGTCTTGCACAGGATCTAGAGTTCACAATGAAAGATTATTGATGTTTTCAGCAGAAAAGCTGTCAATTATATGTACAGTTTGCCATAACAGCTCCAGGGTATAAACCTGAATTCCTCTGTGAATTTCCTGGATCTATTTTGCAGCCACAGGGCCAAGCACACAACTCACCATTTGCTTCAGGAGATCCAGATGTTCACCTTATTTTGATGTGTACCAGGAATTGGATTGTGAGTTTTATGCATTGTTGGCCTTATAGCATTTTGGAGTTTTAGTTCAAACACTTATTTTTTAAAGTGTGTTTATTTTTTTCTGACTATAAAGTGATACAGATTCAATGTGGATAATTTAGAATGTATGAAAAATATGAACAAATTATAGTTACTTGTAATTCTGCAACATAGTGATAATGACTGTTATCATATTTCTTCTAAGTTGGGAAAACTACTATTTTCATTAACTTTGCTTTACATGTAGCTTTTTTTAAAAGTGTTTTCTTCCCCAGCCATGGCTCCTTCATTTCTCATTCACACTTCTCAATGCACTGCCATCTGGCTCCCTTCCTGTCAATCCTTTGTAGCTTCTGTTGTCATGGTCACAAATGATATTTTTTTCTTTGTCACTAATTTGAATGGACACTATTCAGTCTATCTTACTTAAATTATCTGCAGTACTTCAGAATCCTGCCCTACCACCTAGGGAAGTTAATAACAGCTGCTGAGTCAGACTGCTTCCAACTCATTGCTTAAGCCTTTGGGAATAAGCCCAGTCAAATCCGTGTGCCAAGAAAGAATTAGGACTCAATCTATTTTGCGTCACTAGCTAGTTTACCTCAAAACTTCCCCAAAGGGGCAAGTATATGTGCTCAATTCTTATGATGTAACCATCTGTAACATTATTTTGTGCTCATTATGTTTTTCATGGTGGTATGGTTTGGGTTTGTGTGGCCGCCCAAATCTCAAGTCAAATTGTACTCCTCAGTGTTGGAGGAGGGGCCTGATGGAGGGTGATTAGATCAGGGTTTTGGATTTCCCGCTTGCTGTTCCCATGACAGTGAGTTCTCATTATACCTGGTTGTTTAAACGTGTGTAGCACCTCCCCCTTCACTCTCTTCCTCCTGCTCTGGCCATATAAGACATGCCTGCTTCCCTTCATTTTCTGCCATGATTGTAAGTTTCCTGAGGCCTCGCTAGCCATGTTTTCTGTATGGTCTGTGGAAGCATGAGCCAATTAAACCTCTTTACTTCATGTATTACCCAGTTCCCGGTATTTCTTTATAGCAGTGTAAGGATGGACTAATACACATGGCTATTCTTTCTCCCAGAACATGTCATTATGGAAAGATAGTCATGTAGTCACCCATACCCAATTCAGAAACAGCTCTATAACTCAGATCCATCTTCTCAAATTCTAGTCTCCAGAGCAGGGGATAGACAGGGAGAAGCACACGTCACGAGTGGCACAAATCAGAAACATTTGGGGGAACTGATGTAGTTCTGATAAATTTTAAGGACTTAAAGCACAGAGAAGCAGTGACTGATTTTCTCACATTGGAAGAAGCCTACTGAGGATTAAAACCAAGACACAAAATAAAAGAGAAACAAGAGAAAGCAACATTGTTTGGAATTGCCCTGGAATCTAGCTAGCTAGCTCTTGGGTCTACTACTCTGAGTCAGTAAACTACTTTTTTTTTTTTTTTTTTTTTTGCATCTCTCTCTCTCTCGTTTATGATCTGTCAGGATACTAAAGCAAAAGATCTTTGACTAATAGTTCCTGAACACTTTTCCTAAACACTTTGAATAACGTCACAGGAACAAATGCAACCTTTCTCCTTTGGCCACATTTACTGTATTCCATCTGGAAAACCCGAGCCATGATTACAGGAATTACAAGGAATGTACTCATTTTAGATTCCTCTATTCACTGGTCTGCACTTCATTTGAGGGCCTGCAGCAATCCCAGTCTTCTCACGTTGGCCAGCATTGGAATCACCAGTATGGCTTCCCAATTACAAAATTGCTGAACCTCACCCCAAACTTTCTGATCCATTAGTTCTGGAGAGGGGCCCAGGAACTGCATTTCTAAAACTGTTGGTGCCACTGATCTGGTGACAGCAGTTTAGGAACCACCATTCTAGACTGTTATTTTTGCTTTCCTCAATTTAGAAAGTCCCTGAACTTTTGCAAGTCTTTTTTGCCTCTTTATAAAGACCTTAAGAGATCTTAAGCACCTGTTTTCTTCTTTATATCATTAACCAAATTTGAAATTATGTTTTTGAGTGTGTGCTTTTTGAAAATCGTATCTGTTATATTGTGCTGTACATGAAGTAGTCTCCATATATGTTTTTGTTTCCTGAGATTCCTCGCTTTTACGGTTCACAATAAAGTTCATGCTCCTATGGGAATCTAATGCCACTGTTGATCTGACAGGAGGTGGAACTCAGGGGGTAATGCTGGCTCGCCCACTGCTCACCCTCTGTTGTGTGGCCAGGTTTTTAACAGGCCATGGAGTGGAACTGGTCCATGGCCCATGGCCCACAGGTTGGGGACCCTTGCTGTATAGTATGATTTTTCCATTGCAGACTCTCAATAGATGATCATGAACACATGACGTCTTCATAATGTTTTTCAGGATATGGAATCATTCTATATGTTCTTACAATTCACATTCATTTTTCTATTAGAGCCACATTCCCACTTCATTTAATTATTGATTACTTTTCTATCTTATTCACTAGTACATAGGATGAGCAAATGAACTTTATCATGTTTCTCTCTGAAGTCCATTACTTTTATACATTTCAATTTTCTGATAGTAATTGATAAATCAGTGGTAGGTACATCAAATTAAAACATCTTCAATTTGATCTTAAACATTGCACAGAATTTTGTATTTTATAGAAATACTGTAATTCATCCACTCAGGATATTCTTGTTAGTTAATATTAGACTGTTTTCACCTCTCATGGTTATAAAGCATTAAATATATACAGTGTGCACATCTGTCTACATGCTACATTATTTTCATGAGATGAACATCAAAGAGAGAAATGACTTGATCAAGTAACATTAGCATCCTACAAGCTAGTGTATTATTGTGCAATATGTTATACAAAAACATGGAAATTTATATTTTCACCACCAGTCTTTGAAATGTCTTCTTTAATAACAGCTAGAATTGAACGTGCAAATGGTAAAACTGCTTTTATATCTCAGTAGATGAAAATGTTTGCAAGTATGTTTAAGTTTCTGATTAGCTTTATTTACTTGCTCATTATTTATATTTTGAAAATCATTTGCCTTTTTCTTTACTTAAATTTTTCTTCTCAATAAATGTACAATTATCTTTTTTTACTATTATAATTTAAGAAGCCTTTTCTCTATGTATATATACATACACTATATATGTATACGTATGTGCAAGTGTATAAGATATATAGATTGTCAGTTTGGGAAAAAAAATTTATCCTTTTCTGGAAATTTCAAATCTTCATGTGGAGAACTTCCAAATTTTTTTTATCAGTTTTTTGTGGTAAGGTGAATCTGTTTAATTCAGTGAAGAAAATTTATAGTTACAATTTTCCCACAAATTATCCACAGAGAATTTATCAGTAATTAAGGTAATCAAGAGGGAAGAGGAAGTAATGTCACAGTAAGAAAGTACTTTGACCTCATCCTTCACTTGGGTTTCTGTTTTATCTACCCTGAACTGGTAAAGCACCAACAATATTAATTACCATAACAAAATTCATTATAATAGGTATTTATTATGTGATTATTGCATTATGGAAAATACTTGAAATGGTTTACATAAAATATTTCACTTAATACGTAAAAAAGCTCTTTAATCAATACAAAAATAAATCAACCATTTTGGTATAAGTGGTTTTCAAATGTATATCAAGAAGTGGGACAATTTTCACCAAGTCTCCTAAGTCCCTTATTAAAAATAAGAGTTCAAATCCATTCTGAGAATAATAACTCAGAACTTCTCATGATGACTCCCTAAATTATATCTTTCTCACAAGAAGACGAAGTGATCCTAAGTTTCGGAAACCATTTTATGGAATTTTAAGTTTGATTGTATTTCTAAGATCCTATGGTATGGAGGAAATTACATTGCTCAGAGATAAGAGGAAAAAGCATGACATTTTCTCTAACCCAAATTAATAATTATTAAATACAAAAACAAATTCAAAATGCATAACCAATCTGCTGCTCTGCTGATCTACAATCACAAATCTTTGCAACCAAAAGCTGGTCCTTTGCTTTCTATGATTTATAGGACATATAATGGAAGACAATTATTAAAACTTAAATTACTTTCTGTGTTTAGATATATAGAATTTAGTGAGACAAGGTGAGGAATAAAAGAGGAATAAAAATGTTGGTTGATAATCGCAATTCATATTAATCCAAGTGGATTTATTATGAATGGATATGTTGAAGCATTGTATATTTCCCGAAGAATTATGGTTGACCTTAAAAAAAAACACAAAATAAATGCAATACCAAAAAATAAATGGCATTTAATTGAGGTAATCAAGAGGGAAGAGAAAGTAATGTAATAGGGTATAAAGCCAGTTAAAAGACAGGTCCTTAAAACATATATAATATAGCTCTGTTATTTTGACTACTATTTGGTTGAATTCATTGTTTCTAATTCTTAGGCAGAGAGACAGATCAATAAGAAAGGTTGAAAATATACAAAGTCATCTCATCACATGAAGGTTTGATATTTTTATTCAACTTAAATGACAGTATTTGAATATTGATAATTTGTTATGAAATTATAGTTTGCATTTACCTTACATTTTTTGGTTCAATTTGCCTGGAAGGAGAATTACTGAGATAAAGAATTCTCTGCTAAACTACAGGTTCTCTTATGTATAGAGATATATTTACTATATATAGTAGATATATAGTATATATTATATAGATATGTAGTATCACCTAATTATGTATTACATAATTATATATCTTATATAATTATATACTAATATAATACTATATTAGTATATAATTATGTATGATATGTCTTATATAAATACATTGTATGTAATTATATATAATTTTATAAACATAATTATTATAGTATATAACTATATATAATATATATCTACATAGTATTGTATTATATAAAATTATACATAATGTAATACTATATAGAGTACTATAGATACATAGATATATATCTACATAGTATTATATATATGATGTATAAAAATACTATATACAGTATTAAAATATATTTATTCATTGTATTAAGATTGATATATAATATATATTTATAATGGGAGATTTAAGGCTGACAAGTGTAAATTAATATTGCTACTAACATGATAGTGTTAATTAACTAAAATAAAGAAGTGTGAATTAACATGCATTTGTTTTTAGAAGGAGATCACATTAGATTTAGAAGACGCTAGAGATTGAAAAGTGAAGACAGAAGAATGAGGACGATTATGAAGAGGAGTCATGAAGAAATAAGAGAATAAAGGTAACTCCTTTGTGGATAAACCACACAATAAAACACAAAATGTTATTAAATAGTACAAAATTTAACTAACATCCAGGACGGTACAACATTGTTAAGGTAAAGTTTTAATTTTAAAAGACATTTTTCGTTATTCATAATTCTCTATAGTGCTGATTCTTGTTCATGGAAGAAAATGTTGCCAAGCAGCTGTTCTTTAATTTGAAGTCATAGCTCTAGGGCTCAATAGATTCATTGTGAGATCTAACTATTAAACACACTTGCACCTGCGAGAGCTAGAAAATTCCAGTCAAACTTTTCCGGTTTATATGTGAAGAAGCCAGAATTCATACCAAGTCCAAAATATACCTGGAATATACTTTACAGCTAATACATAAGGGCAAAATATTTAAAATAATCTTATCTCTTGAATAAGAAAAATATTTGTTAACAATTTTCTTTATGTATTTTTCTTAAAAACAAAGTAAATTTTCATGAAGAACACCATTTATGTATAAAATTTTAGTATGTTTAATACTCCTGAGTAAGTATGTGTGTTAAAATTAAGTTCCTTGCTCAAATAATTAAGACCTAAGTCTTAAATCTTAAGATATTAATATAGAGCTCTTGAAGCTGATGATGAACTTTGTTTAAATCACACTTTATTCCCATTGCCCATTATCTTAGTTA
The DNA here is from genome assembly GCF_009828535.3 of Hylobates moloch. Taxonomy (NCBI): domain Eukaryota; kingdom Metazoa; phylum Chordata; class Mammalia; order Primates; family Hylobatidae; genus Hylobates; species Hylobates moloch. The sequence goes on along the minus strand of NW_026652292.1, from coordinate 23,937,345 downwards.
CTATAAAAAATACCTGAGACTGGGTAATTTATAAGGTACAGAATTTTATTTCTTACATTTATGAAGCTGGGAACTCCAAGATTAAGATCTTGCCAGTGAAAGCCCAGTCTCTCTGCTTCCAAGATGGTGCCTTGTTTCTACAAACTCTAGAGGAGAGGAATGCTGTGTCCTCACGTGGCATAAGGGAGGAAGGGGTAAAAAGGGGCAAACTTCCTCAATCAAATCCTTTTATAATCTAATCCCATTCATAAGAACGTAACCGTCATGTCTCAAGGTCCTGCTAAAGACCAAACCTCTTGATACTGTTGCCTCAGTGGTTAGCTTTCAATGTGAATTTTGTAGGAAACAGCATCATTCAAACCAAAGCCTTCTGGCCCTCTCCTTCCTCCAAAAATTATATCTTTCTTACATAGAAAACGCATTCATTCCAATCCAATAGCCACCAAAAGTCTCAATTTATTCTGGGGTCAACTTGAAAGTCTAAGTCAAATGTCTTATTTAAATATCTAAATCAGACATGGGTGAAATTCAAGGCACAATTCATCACGAGGCAAATTCCCTTCTGGGTGTTTGTGAAATCAAACAAGTTATGTGCTTCCAGAATACAATGGTAGGACAGCCATAGGATAGACATTTTCATTGTAAAAGAAAGAGGCAAGAAGAAAGAAGCAGCAGGCTTGAAGTAAGTCCAAAATCCAACAGGGCAAACAGCATTATATCTTAAACCTTGAGAATAATCTTCTTTATTCTATGTCTCACCTTCCAGACACACTGGAATAGGGGTTGAACACTCAAGGCTCCAGGGGACCATGCCCTCATGATTTTGCTTCGCACAGCCCAAGTTGCAGCTCTTGGAAGTTGGAGTCAGATGCCTATGGCTCTCTCAGGCTGGCCTTGAACACTGGTGACTCTACAGATTTGGGTTTTTGCAGGTGACCTTGCACCCACAGCACTACTAAACATTGCCTGAGCAAAGGCTCTCTAAGGGGGACCCACACTGGCAGCAGTTCTGTGCCTGGGCCCTGTTGTTCTACAGGGAATCCTTTAAAATATAGGTGGAGGCAGTCATGCCTCCACAGCTCTTTTGCAATCTGCAGGCCTGCAGAGTTAACAACATGTGGATGAAAGCAAACCTCAGTGCTTGCATACTCTGGAGTCATGGCCCCATGCACACCTCGACCTGCTTTAGCCATAACTGGGGCAACCCAGGAGTATTGCACCGGAATGCGGGAAGCAGAGACTTGAGACTGCCCTGGACAGCAAGCCCCAAGGTCGCATGGACACCCTGGGACCTCCCTTGTTAGTGTTCTGCCCTCAAGGCTCTAGCACTCTGGACCTGTGATGGACGTGGCAGCCTCGAAGATCTCCAAATACCTGCAAGGTTGTGGTTCCATTGTATTGACTAGCACCTGGCCTTCTTTATTATTTACTGATATAACAATATATATATTTATGGTGTGTATGTGAGTGTTTGTGACATGAATAGAATATGTAATGAACAAGTCAGGGTAATTTGGGGTATTCGTCACCTCAGGTGTTTATCATTTTTATGGGTTGGTATCACTTCAAGAAAAATTTATGCTTGCTCAGGTTAACCTAAATAATAAATGGAAAGGAAGACTCTCTAAACCAATGATATTTATTTAGTAATGAGCATTGTAATGAGAATTTGCATACTGTAGTAAACTATGTGCCTATTATGGGAGACAAAGGAAGACAAAGGTTTTTAAAGGAAAAACATAACTTTTTAGAGGATTGCCTAATAGGTTTTAGATACCTATTCTTGGCTATAAGAATCAATAACAAGGGTGGCACCAGGTCAAGACTGAACTGCCAGTTGCTTGGCAGACGTCCTCTTAGAAGGATTTCTGTGTGGGCAGGTGTGTAAAGTTGCGATGGCCCTTGGGCAAGTTGTTTCTTCAGTCTTTTGTGATAGTTCTTCTTATCAGATGTCCTGCATGAGCACTCTCCCTACAAGGGCTTTTCTCAGCTCAATTTTTTAGTGTTTCCACAAAAGCGACTCCATTTTAATCTTGAAAATGTTCACACTCACTGATATTTCTACATTAACTACTACTGCTCTACACTCGAGGGACATGTAAATAGCAGGATTTAAACAAGTAGTATTTAAATATCAAAACAAGGCCCCGTGCAGTGGCTCAAGACTGTAATCCCAGCGCTTTGGAAGGCCAAGGCGGGCAGATCACTTGAGGTCAGGAGTTCAAGACCAGCCTGACCATCACGGTGAAACCCTATCTCTACTGAAAATACAAAAGTTAGCTGAGCATGGTGGTGCATACCTGTAATCCTGGCTACTCAGGCGGCTGAGGCAGGAGAATTGCTTGAACCCAGCAGGCGGTGTTTGCAGTGAGCTGAGCTCTTGCCTCTGCACTCCTGCCTGGATAACAGAGCAAGACTCCATCTCAAAAAAAAAAGAAATAAAAATTATGTTAAAATAAGTAAAAATACTGAAACAAGAAGTTTTTAGCCTGTTTTATTTCTCCTCCCAGCTTATTAAGACAGATGTACAAAAGCATTTCAAGGAAAAGTTAAGGGTAATTAATATTGCTAAATTAAAATACTGTTATTATAGGAAGAGAAGAGAGTGAACATTGTAAAGAAACACACATTTTCTTTGTACCCTTTAAAAACATTGCTGCAGTAGAGACTGACTTATCTTTTTTTCTTTAAAATATTGGTTGGTAAAAATAGTTTTGAGAGGCACTGAGGTGTATTCTACTCACTTTTTCTTTAAGATAAGAGTCCTTGAGAATGCTTTATATACCTCTTGTTAGACAAAATTGCTTTATTCCTAGAGACTTTTGTTCCTTTTTATTATATTGGTAGTATTTTATTTCCATATGGGCTTTACACGTTTCTTTCTTCAATATGTAATATTGACTATCTCTCCTTTCTTTAATATTTGATATAGAATTAACTGACTACTGCCTGTGAATGCCAAATTCTCCTGACATTTACTCACCTTCTTCATTTTTTTGCACCCCTCAATTTTTTTCCCTTGAAGGTCTACTTTATATTAGGATGAAATTTTCACATTGTTAAATGTGAAATATCGAAACTTTTTGGGAATGAAGTGAATAACTTTTTGGGAATGAACTTTTTGGGAAATAACTTTTTGGGAATGAAGTGAATGCGTAGGAATAAGATAAACTAAAAAGAGAAAAATGATGTAAAATTATATTAATCACATATAAGCATCTAGATGCAAAGACATAGGTATCTATGTGTGTGTGTGTGTGTATGGACACACAAATACACACACATAAATGGGTGAAATTAAAAACAAAATGAAGGCAAAGTTTTATTAATAGTAACATATTTCATGGGAAGTGTAAGAAATCACAGAAGTTCTGGAAAAAAAATGCCATTAGGATTGTGAAACTGATTTAGTATTTATAAAGCATAATTATAATTAAAAATATTTAAAATTGATATTTGTTGCTTAATAAAGCAGACTAATATTTCTAGTAATGAACATGTATCAAGAAAGCAAGATATTAAAACTAACACAATTATGTGCATGTTCATAAAAAATCATTTTGGAATTAATATGGTAAATAAAAAGCAAAAGCTAAGATGATATGTGTAATCTGCCATGTTTATTTGACTTTAAAAATGCGGCTTCACGGCCGGGCGCCTTGGCTCACGCCTCTAATCCTAACTCTTTGGGAGGCTGAGGGGGGTGGATCACAAGGTCAGGAGATGGAGACCATCCTGGCTAACACAGGGAAACCCCGTCTCTACTAAAAATACAAAAAATTAGCCTGGCATAGTGGCGCGCACCTGTAGTTCCAGCTACTTGGGAAGCTGAGGCAGGAGAATGGCGTGAACCCAGGAGGCAGAACCGAGATAGCACCACTGCACTCCAGCCTGGGCGGCAGAGCCAGACTCCGCCTTAAACAACAACAACAACAACAACAACAACAACAACAACAAAAAAACGCGGCTTCACTTAACACTACAAATTTCTACTAAAACTTTTAATTTGTTTATACATACAATATTTTAAGTCGAAATTACAACTTTTCTCACTAAATATGTGAGTTTATGATAAGAAAAGGCAACCACAGAATGAAATAATCAAAACACATATATGACCGTATACTTTATACATGTTCTTAACTGGTTTTTCCTTTATTAACTTGGTAGAATAAACAGTACTGTAAAATATTTATTGTGCCAAATTGTGTCATTTAATCCAGAATTACTTCGAATAAATATAGCTGTAACGGGAATAGTTTTGTAGATTATTATGTAAAAATTAATAAAATATAGATAGAATAGAAACTAATAGACAAAGGTTTTAAAAGTCATTTTGAGTATTTGTCTTGTCAGAGTCTTTCAGATTCAAATAAATTCTTCTAAGGAAATCTTTTGTGTGGTGTACAACTTGGGGTATACTACCATGCTGCATAGTGCAATGAATGCTGAAATATTACAGATTTAAACTCAAATTCTCTTGTTCACTTGTTACATGTGTTTCCAGGGTAGTTTCTTTTTCTTAATTTTATCATTTTCAAAACAGTGCTAATAATGTATAACCTGCAGGACCATTGTACAAATATTAAGTAATAACATATTTACAACATTTTGTTCTGAGTATTGTACTAAATATACGTTATTTCTCTTAAGTATATTCAATACATGTGCAAATAAGGGGGTAAGGTTTGGCATTAAGAAATTGTTAAGCAATCATTTTTCCTAGTATAGCATATTTCTGTGCTGCTTACCGTTATTAGTAACAAACGTGTTTGTGTTCAGTCAAATAACAGTGATATTAGAGGGATGCTTGAAAAAGATGAAGACTGTTAATATTGTGAATATTTAGAATATTTATATCATATAATTGTCCAAAAAATAAGTTTAATTATATTTACTTTTTTCCTGGAACGGTTATCTATTTTCAGCTTGGGAGAAAAAAAAAAAACTGAACCGAATCTTGTTGAGAAATGTTTTCCCAGATTGAAATTTAAATCTGAATAAGCCAACTCACACAGTTTCCTTTGGTTGTCCTTTTGAAAGGACTGTTCATTGTCGTTTTATATTCATGAAGCAATCGAATTTAATACTGAGAAAGGAAATCTAAATTTTCAAAGGTACAGGAAAACAGATTGTTGATGAGGTTGTTTGTATATGAAACACAACATTTTTTTGAGTAAACAGAACAATTCTGATTGTCATCCACTACATAATTGAGGCAACTTTTTACTCTTTACATTAGTTGCACAAAACACATATTTGCACAAAGTAAAGAAAATCACTAACAGCTATATTCAATGTTGTTGTTTTTTCAAATGATAAACTGAAGAACCCATTAATTTTCAATATTCCTGAATAACTATTCTCCATTGAGTACATACATGCTTTTGGATATTTAAGTGACCTATAATTTCACGAAACATCAACATGAATTCCCAAATTAATCATTCATTTGTAGTCAGTGTCATTAAGGATTTTGTATTCCCCAAGCTCTGTAACTTCTTAAATAGAAATATCTTGGGAAAAAGACAATTATCTTGACAAAATCTTTGTATGCTTTGAATTTAGTAATTTGTTCTTGTCATATTCTTCAAAACAGTTAAAGAGATTATTAGTCATAAAATTAGCATCAAAGGGTGATAGAAAACTTTTTATGAGAAATCTAGGTAACTAACTCCTTATGTTTGGGTATAAAAAAAGATTTTATAGTAAGAATGTACAATGTGAGTAAGAATTTATAAAAGGGAAAGCGAAATACAGTAACATCTATACCATGGCTATATGCAAATAAGGTGTGTATATATATATATATATATAATTTTATAAGAATTAAGACAGTCAGGTGTGGTGGCTCACGCCGGTAATCTCAGCACTTTGGGAGGCCAGGGCAGGCACGTCGGTTGAGCTCAGGAGTTCAAGACCAGTCTGGCCATCATGAGGAAACCCTGTCTCTAGTAAAAACACAAAAATTAGCCAGGTGTGATGGCACACACCTGTGATCTCAGCTACTCCGGAAGCTGAGGCAGGAGAAACGCTTGGACCTGGGAGGTGGAGGTTGTAGGGAGCTGAGATCATGTGACTGCACTCCACCCTGGGAGACAGAGCAGGACTCTGCCTAAAAAAAGAAAAATAAATTAAAGGATTAAATATATATACAAATGTACAAAATACATATAAAACACACGTATAATCTATATCTATTATATGTTAGATATATTTTTACAATCGTATTTAGATTGCTTATATTCTATATTTCTGACATCTCACTTTTCTTGCATTTAGAGATGTTTAAATCTACTTTTAGTATGGCTAGGATAAATTTTGTTTCATTATATGAAACAGTCTGTAATATTTTCAGTGGTAATACATATATACTAATATTACCATTATTGTATAAAGATTAGCATAATATATGCTAATATTATCATTATCAATAAATTGTTATTAATTATTATATTATTATATAATAGTGGTAAGCATAATATGCTAATATTATCATTCTTATTGTATTTATTGTCATCATAGTTACCCAACATATGATATCTAGATTTTAAAGTTTCAAATTATGTATTAGTTTCTTTATAATTTATAAATTTCTGAGTTAAAAATGATGTAAATCTGCCCTTTTTTATTCTTGTGAGGCCAGCAAGAATAATTTTCTGATTGAATTCTAGTTAATGGGATGTGAGTGGAAGAGCTGTAGGGCACTCTCATGCCATGAAAACATTTCCATATTTCACATTCTTTCCCCATTCTGCGGCGACTGTGGAGGCTGGGCATCACAGAACGAAAGAGGTCTCCATACTGACTGATTTTGGAAAATATAGGTATTCTGACTTGGGGAGAGTCTCCAAAGACAGTGTTCCCACTTAACCTGGAAAGGTATGTAAAAGAGAAATAAAATTTTGTTGAGATAATGTTATGGAGATTGTGTGGTATTTGCTATTAAAAGAAAACATTATTGCAGCACTATCTACAATAGCACAAACTTGGAACCAACCCAAATGTACAACAATAATAGACTGGATAGAGAAAATGTGGCACATATTCACCGTGGAATATTATGCAGCCATAAAAGAGAATGAGTTCACATCCTTTGCAGGGACATGGATGAAGCTGGAAGCCATCTTTCTCAGCAAACTAACACAGCAACAGAAAAGCAGACATCACATGTTCTCACTCATAAGTGGGAGTTGAACAATGAGAACACATGGACACAAGGAGGGGAACATCACACACCAGAGTCTGTCAGGGGTTGGGGGATAAGGGGACGGAGAGCATTAGGACAAATACCTAATGCATGCTGGGCTTAAAACCTAGATAATGGGTTGACAGGTGCAGCCAACTACCATGGCACATGTATACCTATGTAACAAACCTGCATGTTCTGCACATGTATCCCAGAACTTAAAAGAAAAAAAAAAAAAAAAAAAAAGATTTCTTATTTATGCTAAACAATACAGAGCCATCTAAACCAATATGATGAGGACTAGTATTTGATCAGTATTTCTCAAAATGTTTAAAGAGAAAAATTATAAAAGAACTATATTTAAAGCATTTTACATTAACCTAAATATACACATATCTATTTAAGTTGTAGGTACAAATTCTTTTCTTGGAAAACTAATCTTTAAATCAGAATTTTTTTCTTTCTTGCATCAATTATATCCAGGAAGCAAAATGGAAACTTAAATTTTGATATCTTTAAACTGAAACAAGAACTCAAGAATAGACATGAAACAGAGTACACAGGCATATTTAGATGCGTTGTTTCCTTTTATTTTATATTCTCGAACCCCTAACCTAAATAGATAATTTTTGCTTAGCATCTCGTTTTCATGGAGACTTTCTATACAACCAAAAAATCACACACATTTTATCAGATTATTTGATGTTGAGAAATGAAGGGTTTTCTGTATACAGTCTTTTCTTCTGTTGTACATTTTTTTGAACATAGGAATTTGCCTCAACACAATTGATATATTAATAACATTTTGAGCATAAGGCAAATTTCACTTTTGCTTGTGTATAATTTCATCTTTAAGAATCACAAGCTGAAAAGAGAAAATTGCACTCAGCAGAATTAAGCCTCCTAAAAATACACAAATATGTACACACACACACACACTCACAGATCTACCAATTATCTCAGTACTATAAGCCATGTTCTTTCATATCTGATGTTATAACTTTTCCTGTTATTTCAGATAATGCTTACAACACTGCTTCATAAAAGCTAACAAGCTGCATTTATTCTGACATCCACTTACAAACAAAGTTCAGGTCCTTTTCAAGGTGGAGTGCCATATTGTACTATTTATGCATTTCTAAACCATTTAATATGTGTCTTAGCCCCTTTTGTGCTGCTATAACCGAATACCCAAGAATGGGTAATTTATAATGAACATAAATGTTTTGGCTCACAGTTCTGAAGGCTGAAAAATCCAAGATAAAGGTGCTTGTATGTGGAGGGGTTTGTTTCTCCTTTCACATGGTGGAGGGCAGAAGCGCAAAAGTTCAAGAAAGCAACTTCACTCCAATGAGCCCTTTTCATAATAGCATTAATCTACTCATGACCTAAACACCTCCCATTAGGTGCCACTGCTCAACACTGTTGCTTTGAGGATTAAGTTTGCAACACATAAATTCTGGGAAACACAATGAAATCAATTCATGGAAACTTTCAAAATTTATATCCTTCTCATATAACACACTTCCTCCATACTCCAACCCCCATAATTCTCAACTCATTCCAGCACCAATTTTAAAGTCTAATTTCAAAATTTCATCAAAACATCATATGAGTGAGACTCAAGGTGCAATTCATTCTGAGGCAAAGTTCCCTCCAACTGTGAGCCTGAAATATCAAAACGAGTTATTTGCTTCCAAAATGCAATTGTGGGGCAAGCAAAGGATAGACATTACCATTTCAAAAAGAAGTAATTGTCAAAAATAAAAATAAGGAGTAATAGTTACGAAGGAAGCCCAAAACACAAGGCAAACAACAATCAAACCTAATTTGACAATAATATTCATTGACTCCATGACCCACCTTCCGGACACACTGGAGTGGGAATTGGGCCTCAAGGCCTCAGGCAGCCCTGTCTCTATGACTTCGCTGAGCTCAGCCCATGCATCAGCTCTCAGATTGGAGTCTTGTGTTTGCAGCTTTCCTAGAGTTGTGTCCCATGGTGGTGGTTCTAGAGTTCTGGCATCTTTGGAGCAGCCCTGACCACATAGCTCCACCTGACATTGACCTAGTAGGAACTTTCTGTGGTAGCTCAATCCCTGTGGTAGGTCTCTGCAGCATCCTTTGAAATCTAAGTGGAGACAGCCATGCCTCCACAGCTCATATATTCTGCAAACTTGAGAATTAGCACCATGTGGACACAACTGAGTTTTATTTATGTATAAGCTTCTACCTTCCGTGTGGCAGCTACATATGTGCCTGGGCATGCTTGAACCACAGCCAGAAAGGCCAAGCAGTGCAGCACCAGAATGCAGGGAGCAAAGGCCTGAGGCAGCCCTGGTCAGAAAGCCCAAAGGTTCTATAGGTGCCCTGGGTCTCTTCTTCAAAACCTGTATGCCCCCAGTGTTCTAGCATTCTGGGCCTGTGTTGGGAGTGGAAACCTCAAATGGATTTCTGAAATGCCACTGGGGTCATTCCCTCATTGTGTTGATGAATAGCACCTGGTTTCCTTCTAGTCACACTAACCTGTTTATCTAAGGGTAACTTGGACACACCTTTGGTTTTCTCTGCTAAGTGTGCCTTTTCATTCTTTACACACCTAGGCTGGGAATTTCTCAAATCTCTACATCTGCTTCCTTTTGATTATATATTCTGTCTTTAAATCACTTCTCTCTTTTTGGATTTTACTATATGCAGTTAAGCCACACAGGTGGCTCAGACCTGTAATCTCAGCACTTTGGGAGGCTGAGGTGGGGGGATCATTTGAGGTCAGGAGTTCGAGGCCAGCCTGACCAACATGGTGAAACGCCTTCTCTACTAAAAATACAAAAATTAAGCCAGGCGTGGTGGTGCACACCTGTAATCCCAGCTACCACAGAGGCTGAGGCTCCGTGAGGAGAATCACTTGAACCCGGAAGGCAGAGGTTGCAGTGGGCCGAGATCGCACCATTGCACTCCAGCCTGGGCAAAAAGAGCAAAACTCCATACAAAAAAAAAAAAAAAAAAAAAAAAAAAAAGAAGCAGTAGAAGCCACAAGCCTCTCAATGTTTTCCTGTTTACAAATTTCCTCTGCCACATATCTTAGTTCATCACTCTTAAAGCCATCCATGAAGCCCTAGAGCATGGACACAATTCAGCCACGTTCTTTGCTGATTTATAACAAGAGTGGTCTTCTCTTTGCTGCTTTATAACTAGGGTGGTCTTTACTTCAGTTTTCAAAACCTCAATCATCCTTTCCATCTGAGCCCTCATCAGAATGCCCTTTAATGTTTATATTTCTGCCAATATTTTATTCATGATCAATTGAGCTATTTCTGAGACTTTTCAGACTTTCTTTATAGCTCTCCCCTTATGGATCCTCAACAAAATAACTCTTAATCCTCCATTCTCAGCAATGAAGGCTTTTTCTACTCTGCTCCTTCAAATTCTTCCAGCCTCTACCCATAATCTGTTTCCAAAGCCACTTTCATATTTTCACGTATTCAATATAGCAACGCCCCACTTCTCTGGTATTAACTTCTGTCTTAATATACTTTATGCTACTGTAACAGAATGGCTGAGACTGAATAATTTATATTAAACAGAAATTTATTGACTTACAGTTCTGGTGCCTGGGAAGTTCATGATCAGGTTGCTGGCATCTTGCGAGGGCCTTCTTCCTGTGTCATTACATGGGGGAAGATGCAAGGGCAAGAGCACAAGAGAGTAAATTTTCTACCAAAAGTCCCTTTTTAATAGTATTAATCCAATTCTAAACACCTCTCATTAGGCCCCACCTTCCAAAACTATTGCTTTGGGGATTAAGTTCCCAATGCATAGATTCTGGGGAACACATCCAAATCATAGCAATGTGTAAATCTGTGCTATCATTATTATTATATTACTGTCTATTTTGTGTGTGCCACCAAAAATACTTAAAAAAATTTTTCCCTTGCCTTATTTTCCTTATGCACAATTTCACATAGTGGAAATACATGACCTTTAAGAATACAAATATTACAATATAATATAACTGAATACATAACTCCATCTGTCCAAATGTCATAGAGAGAATAGAAAGATGTCCACTAAGATAGATAATTATGATTTGGTTAAAATAATTCAAATATAAAACAAAACACACTGATGATAGTAAGATACTACTCACTACTCTAAAATATTTATTAATAATATCTATGGATCTAGAGATAATTTTGTCATTCTCACACCTTGAAATTTGTCATCATTTCCAAAAGCCACAGAAAACCTTTTGCAGATATGTCTATTCAAGAAGTTTGACTGGTGGGAATATACTTTCCTGTACCCTCAAAATTCAATTCACAGTACGCATGTATGTTAGTAAATACACAATACACTTAATGCAGAAAGGTATGATGTCAGTAAAACAGATAGTTTAAGGAGTTCATGAGAAAAATCAAATACAATATTATTTACAAATAAACATGATGGCAGAAATTTGGAAAATATGCAAAAGAGAAGGACATAGCATAAGTGGATACGTTTATTTTGCAAGAAATGATTTGATTCAGAGGCTAAAAGCATACTGTCAGAAACTTGTAAGAGTTGGAGCAGAATTCTAGGCAATGCCACAGTCAATTATTTAAATTACGGTGCAGGATCATGCTTTCCTTTATGGCCAAATATTTAATGAATATTGTCCATAATAAAATATACTTAGAAGCATTACAGAAACCAAAGTGACTTGTTTTCCCTTCATTACATAAATTCAATTCTTCGAAGTTGACTTGGAAGTCAAATTCTTCTGAAATGGGGGTAAAATTAAAAATGAAAATTTTGCATAAAAAATATGTCTGTGCTCTTAAAAGTATTTCATGACATATTTCATATTTACTAAATAATTTCATAGAACTAAATTATTCTCCTATGTCTGGACAAAGTAATGGTCAAAGAGACATTTAATTATGATATATCGACATATCATTTGTTGCTTATCTTATTTTATATTATGGAATAGTTCAATCGTAAGTTTTAGAATTAAAAAATGTATATTTTAAAACCAGTGTTTTTTCTGTATTATTTAAGATGTTTTTGTTACAAAAACTGAATATCTTACTATCAGTGGTTTATGGAATAAAGATACTTTATGATTCAAGTAATGAGAAGTCTGAAGTAGGCTGTTGCAGGGCTCCAATATGTGATTCAGTGGTACCATCTCGGACCACTTTCCATCTCTACACTTGGCCCTCTGGAGATTGTTTTCTTCCTCATGTTGGTTTCAACCTTGTCACATGGTTCCTGTACATTCCCCACACATTACATCTTTGGTCAACTGAGGGAAGTGTCAGGTTGTGCGTGAATTCGCCTCACATCTCTCTCTATTTATCAAAGAGAAAAATATTCTCCAGAAGTTGATGTCAAGAGTTCTGTTTTTATGTCTCATTGACTAGAATTGTTCAAGCAAAGCTAGAAAGTGGGTAACTGGTGTTTTCAGACTTTTTCATGAAAGAGAAATTTCGTTCATAGGAATAAAAGTTGGTGATTTTTCTGTTTAACAATTATCAACATTTGCATAATAATTGTAATGTGTTTAATCTCATTAATATATGATTTTTAAATATTTACTGTTTATTTTCATTTTATTTATTTATTTTTGAGACAGGTTCTCACTCTGTTGCCCAGGCTGGAGTGAGATCACATCTCACTGTATCCTCAACCTCCTGGGCTGAAGCGATCCTCCTGCTTCAGCCTCCTGAGTAATGGGGACCACAGGTGCATGCCACCATGCCTGACTAATTTGTGTAATTGCTTTTTTTGTTTGTTTGGTTTTAGAGACACGTTTTGCCATGTTGCTCAGGCTGGTCTTGAACTCCTGGGCTCAAGCAGCCCTCCTGCCTTGGCCTCCCAAAGTGCTAGGATTATAGGTGTGAGCCACTGTGCCAGGTAATTGTTTTATTTTATAAAGAATATTTACCACTTATATGTGTAGATTCGGTAATTAATTGACTGAAACTGTATTTTCACTATTAAAAATCAGCAATGTTTCAACATAAAGTGCAGCAAATTTTCATTGTATAGTTGTATCTTATTCCTGAGTAACAGCATAAAATTAAAAACAAAACAAAAAAAAGAAACAAATTATTTACTGTTCACAAAGAAAACCTGTAGTTTCTGATTGTGTCTGATTTTCTTTTGTAACGAATTTCCAAGTTGCATATTTTGGTCATTAAGCATGTACTTTTCATGAATTACGTTCTAAAATTTAAAACATTATTTTGCATGCATAATTCAAACCCTCCACAAAAGTAAACTAAAGTGACTCTTTATTACAAAAATAATATAGTTGTACTTTTCTGCAGAAGGCAAAAGAAGAATCAAATCTTAATATTTAAGTTATTGTCATAAGATTAATCTTTATGCAATCTAATTATCTGTAATAATATATAAAAATAAATAATGTAATAAAACTCATAAAATTAATAACACCATTCGTATATATACACAAATCCCCGGAGAAAACAAACACATGAATAAGCAAGTTGCTATCCTACAATATCTTCAAGTGAATTCTGCACATTATCTACTATATAAATATATAGAGATGATTGTTTTCCCAGATTGAGATAGAATGAACTAAATCCTGACTGTGTTCATTAAAATTTCAAGCCAAGTCTCATTGCTCACTCGTGATCTTTTTATCCCAGCTCTTTTTCGTTTTTTGTACTTATTAATCTTTAACAAAAAATATTTATTGTATTTTGTTTATTTTTTCTCTCTTCTCTTAAATATAAGTTGCAAAAAACACAAAATATTTGATTGTTCTTTTTATGACCTATTCTTAGTACGTGGCAACTAATGAGCACTCAAAAAGTACATGTTGAATGCATAAATAATATAATGCATTCTGAGAAAATGGCAGCTTTAGCATAGTTTTGTATGATATGAAATGACCAATGAAAATATAACAAAGAACTAGGGTAACACTAACAATTCCATAGAAAATATCTACAATTTTCTGGGATAAGATGTCCTCATCAACCGAAAAATATGGCTGGATGGAAATAAGCCATGGACAGCCTCAAGAACGTGTGTCAGAGGTTACAGAAGGAGCAGTAGATGGACTAGGAAGCTCTCCCACTTTAGGAAGAACTGTAATAGAAGCAAACCAAGCAGGAAAGGTCAAAAAGGGCAAAATAAAGAGAAGATCTGTCATAGTTGGATAGTGGTGAAGAGTCAAGAAATCTCAAATTGTTTAAGATTTGTGCAGGTAAACTCCCCTTTATAAAATCATCACATCTTGTGTGACTTATTCACTATTATGAGAACAGCACAGAAAATACCCATGATTATCTCTCACTGGCTCCCTCCCCACGACATGTGGGGAAAATTCAAGATGAGATTTGGGTGGTGACACAGGCAAACCCTATCACCCGCTCTGCTGAGAGCAAGCTGGAAACCAGGGAAAGTTCCCCTGTGTGGGGAAAGGGTAAGTGATACACCCCCAGTGGTCCACTTTCCCAGTGCTGACTCACGCACCCCTACTCATGAGAGAACTCTTTGACCCTCATGGGACCTGAGACTACCATAGGTAGCTGCCTAGAGACTGTGCAGTAGCCCTGCTCCAGAGAGGCAGCTTATGATAGGTCCCACATGCAGCCTGAGTCTTAAAAGCTGCAGGACAGCAGTATTTTTAGAATCCATGCCCCACCAAACTGCAACCTGTCCTAGGGCCCAACCGTCCCTACATATCGTCATCCTTAGACCTCCACTGACATTTCCCACTATGTACTATGGCCCTGCTGCTAGGGGTATGGGGTTGCTATGAGTGGCAGCAGCCACAGGTAGGCACTTCTCCAGCTTCAAGGTGTGTGAACTTTGGCCCTTGGCCATGGTGGCAAAAGGACAACAGTGACTATACCCAGTAAAGCCACTTCCCAGGGCATGCGCAAATACCTGGCCACCCTGCCATTGAATGGGGTGGGAACACTGACAATGGCTCACACTTTAGCCCCTGGTCGAAGCAACAGTGGCAGCTGGAGCAGGCTGCAGCAGTGTGAAACTGGATGGATCCAGTGGAGTGGCAAGGTCTTTAGGACTCTAGCACACACGGTGTCTAGCACGCTGGCGAATAGGTAGTACAGTGCACAAGAGAGGCTCTTCCCAAAACAAAAAAAGGCAAAGTTGCACCTGTACACAACTTAGAGCCTGAGAACTGTCTGTCTTGGATGCCATCTACAGGCATCAACTCTGCTCTCTCAGCAGCAGTGCTATGTCACAGACCTTAAGGACAGACACTAACGGCGCCTACTAGAGCTACTGCTATTGTTGCCACCAGAAGCCAAAGCATGACCCATTGGCAGTGACCCCACCTCCTTCCGAGGCAGCGTGGCCATGTACGTTCACATGCCCTAAAGATTGATTTACAGGGTGCAGACAGTGCTGCTGCCTTTGTGACCATGGCTGGGGGCCAAATTGCATATTCTGTGGAGCTTGAGAACCACCTATCTGCAGCTGCTGCCACTTACAGTAACCCTAGACCCCTAGTGGCAGAGCCACAGTGTATTGCACATACCCTGAGGACAGGCTTTCCCCATCCATCACCACCACCGACACCCCTACCTGATCATTTCACTGGGGAGCCTAGAGATCACGCCTCCATTTCCAACCACAGTTAGTGCCTACATGTAATACCAAGGGGCCTGAGGACAACTCCTGCAGCCCAACTCTGCTCTCCCCCAGTCCATGAGCACACCATCCAAGGGCTTGGGAATTGCCCTGCCCAGTGGATGACTGCTGCCCAATGGTCCATACTTATCTCACTGCTGCCAACATGAGGGCCCAACGACTGGCTCATCTGGTGTCATAGTTCTCAACATAACTTTACCAAAGCCTCCACTAATAATCACACCCTAAACTACTGAGGAAATCACAGACACCATGGGACGTGTTTACAACCAAAGAAATCATGTGGCGACTAAACTTCTGTATGGAGGCAGCATCGAAGCCAAAGTGACCGACCCAATCAACACTGTAGATACAACTTTGGGGAAAATTCCTGCACTATGAAGGCAAATCCAACAAACTACAAGAAGTCAATGTTACACCAGATGGTTATATATCAATGTAGAGATGCAGAAATATACAAAAGCTAGAGAAACATAATAAATCTAAAGGAATATATTCCAATGAAAATAAATTTATAAAATCCCAGGAAAATAAATTTTAGAATTCTTAAAACAGATGTTAAAGAAGTGAATTGAGATATACAATACACTTAAAAAGACAAATAAAACAGAAAAAACAGGATATGAATAAAATATGAAAGAGACAGGTATAAAATCAACAGATCTTAAATTGTGGGACTGATGAATTCACTGAATGAAATACAAAATACATGCAAAACCTTCACCAATATACTAGATTACACAGAAGAAAATACTTGAGAACTAAAAGGTATTTAAAAATAAACTAGTAGGACATAAATTTAAAAAAGAAATAAGAAAGAATAAAGCATATTTGAGATATAGGACACCAGGAAGTGGCCAAATGTTTAAATGTCTGATGTCCCAAAAGTTGAAAATAACACAAAAGGAATTAAAAATAGATAAATAAAAGGAAAATTTTATGAGTCTACAATGAGACTTAGATATCCAGATACAGGAAGCTCAGATATAATCAAATAGACAAAATTTAAAAAAAGTCTTATCCATAACACATTATAGTTAAACTGTCAAAAAGTGAAAAACAAAGATATAATTCTAAGAAAAGCAAGAGGAAATTGTCTAGTTATATAAAAGGGTACCCTAATCAGATTAACAGCAGATTTCTCAGCAGAAACCTTACAGGCCAGGAGAGAACAGGATGATATTTTAAAGAGTTGAAGGGAAAAAAAAAAAAAAAACACCAACCAAGGAAATGACATGTAGCAGTTACTTTTTATAAATAAAGACAAAAAAAATCTTTTCCAACATGCAAAATATGAGGGAATTAATCACTATTAGATCAGTCCTAAAAAAGTATTTAAAGTAGTCCTAAATCTGGTAGTAAAAGGCTGATACCGTGAAAACACATGAAACTATAAAACACACTGGTACAGCAAAAAAACAAATAAGGAAGATAAAGAGCTCAAATGTTGCCATTACAGGAAACTGCCAAATCACAATGATAAATAATTGGAGAGAAAGAAAAGAATAAAGGACATGCAAAACAACCAGAAATTAATTAATAAAATTACTCAAATAAACCCTCACTTATTTTATTAGTCCATTTTCATGCTGCTATAAATATACTACCTGAGACCGGGTAATTTATAAAGAAAAGAGATTTAATTGATTCAGTTCTACATGACTGGGGAAGCCTCAGGAAACTTACAATCATAGCCGAAGACAAAGAGGAAGCAAGATTTTCTTCAAAAGGTGGCAGGAGAGAGAGCGTGTATAGGGGACACTGCCACTATTAAAACCATTAAATCTCATGGGAACTCCCTCACTAACACATTGGGGAACAGCCACCATGATCCAATCACTTCCCACCAGAGGGATCCCTCAACACATGGAGATTACAATTGTAGATGAGATTTGGGTGGGAACACAGGACCAAACCATATTATTTTATCCCAGACCCCTCTCAAATCTCATGTCACTATCACATTTCAAAATGCTATTATGCCTTCTCAGGAGTCCCCCAAAGTCTTAACTCATTCAAGCATTAACACAAAAGTCCAAGTTCCAAGTCTCATTTGAGACAAGGTAAGTCCCTTCCACCTATAAGGCTGTAAAATCAACAAGTTAGTTACCTGAAGATACACTGGGTGTACAGGCACTGGGTAAATATTCCAATTCCAAATGGGAGAAATTGGCCTAAACAAAGGAACTACATGCTGAGCATGGTGGCTCATGCCTGTAATCCCTGCACTATGGGAGGCCGAGGTGGGCATATCACAAGGTCAAGAGATCAAGAGAATCCTGGCCAACATGGTGAAACACTGTGTCTACCAAAAATATAAAAATTAGCTGGGTATGGTGGCACATTTCCGTAGTCCCACCTACTTGGGTGGCTGAGGCAGGAGAATTGCTTGAACCCAGGAGGCAGAGGTTGCAGTGAGCCCAGATTGCACCATTCGGACTCCAGCCTGGTGACACAGCGAGACTCTGTCTATAGAGAAAAAAAAACATAAACAAAAAAATAATAATAAAAAAAGGGACTACAGGCCCATGCAAGCCCAAAATTGAGTGGAGTAGTCATTAAATCTTAAAGCTTCAAAATGATCTCCTTTGACTGCATATTTCACATCCAGGTTATGCTGATGCAAAGGGTGGCCACATTTCCCCCTCTGCATTGCCCTAGTAGAGGTTATTTATGAGGGATCCTCCCCTGGAGTTGACTTCTGATTGGACAGCCAGGCACTTCCATACATCCTCTGAAATTTAGATGGAGGTTCCCAAACCTCAACTCCTGTCTTTTTTTAGCACCAGCAGGCCCAACACTATGTGAAGCAACCCAGGCTTGGGGCTTGCATGCTCTGAAGCAACAGCCCAAGCTATAACTTGGCCCTTAGAATAGTGGATCTCTGGGCTCAATCCGTGAAAGCATTTTTTTCTTCTAGACCCCCAAATCTGTGATGGCAAGGTCTGCCATAAACATCTTTGACATGCCCTGGAGACAATTTCCCCATTGTCTGGGCTACTAACATTTGGCTAATTGTTACTTTCGCAAATTTCTGCAGCAGACTTGAATTTCTTCCCAGAAATTGAGTTTTTCTTTTCTACCATATGGTCAGCTGCAAATTTTCCAAACATTTATGCTCTGCTCCCCTTTTACACATAAGTTCCGGTTTAAGACTAACTTTGTGAACACATGTAACTGTACTATTTCAGATAAAACCAGGTCATCTCTTGAATGCTTTGCTGCTTAGAACTTTTTTCTGCCAGATACCCCAAATCATCTCCCTGAAGTTCAAAGTTCCACAGATCTCTAGAGCAGGGGCAGAATGCTCCCAGTCTCTTTGTTAAAGCATAGAGTGACTTTTGCTGCAGTTCCCAATGAGTTTCTCATCTCCATTTAAGATCACCTCAGCCTAAACTTTATTGCCGTTATCACTATCAGCATATTGGTCACAACCATTCACCAGGTTTCCGGGAAGTTTCAAACTTTTCCACATCTTCCTGTCTTCTTCTGAGCCCTCCAAACTGTTCCAACCTGTGCCTGTTACACAGTTCCAAAGTTGCTTCCACAGGTTATTGTTATAGCAGTGCCCCACTCTCTGTGGTACCAATTTTCTGTATTAGTCTGTTATCACAAGGTGTGGATACTACCTGACACTTGATAATTTATTTTAAAAAAGAGGTTTAATTGACTCACAGTTCACATGGCTTGGGAGGCCTCAAGAAACTTATAATTATAGCAAAAGGTAAAGGGGAAACAAGGACCTTCTTCACAAGGTGGCAGAAGAGCGAGAGAGCGAGCTCAGGGAAACCTGCCACTTTAAAAACCATCAGATCTTGTGAGAACTCTCTCACTATCATGAGAACAACATGGGGGAACCTTCCCCATGATCCAGTTACCTCTCACCAGTTCCTTCCCTCAACATGTGAGGATTATAATCTGAGACGAGATTTGGGTAGGGACAAAGAACCTAATCATATCACATATCAATAATAACGTTGAATGTGAACAGATTAAATTTTTCACTACAAATACATAGACTGGTTAAATGTATTCTAAAAATGACCCAATTAGGTGGGGCCAAGGTGGCTGACTAGAAATGGCTGCAGGCAGAGTGTCTCACCAAGAAGAACCAAAACAGCATGTGAATCCTGCACTGGCAACTGAGTTATCAGGTTTCTATCAATCATCAGGACAGACTAGGCAGTTGGTGTCACCAACAGAAAGCAAGGAAAAGCAACATGGGGCATTGGCCCACCTGAGAGTCACATGGGGCATTGGGAGCCTCCACCCCAGCCAGAGGAGGTGATGAGTGATTGTGCTACCCAGCCTGGGAAATTGTATTTTTTCCATGGATCTGTGCAACCCATGGATCAGGAGATCCCACTCATGAGCCCACGCCACCAGGGCCTTGAGTCTCAACCAGAGATCTGCACAGATTCTCAACAGCCACTACGCTGAAGACTGCCAAAGACTACCGAGTTCTAAGGGGGAGGGGCGGTCATCATCACTGCAGTTGCCTGCTGCCTAAGATGACTGAGCTGCCCAGGGAGGGGCGGCCATAATCATTGAAGCTGCCTCCTGCCTAAGATGACTGAGCTCCCAGAGGGGAAGGGCAGCAGTCATTACTGCAGCTTCAGTCCACGTTTTTTCCCCTGCTGGTTCTGGGGAGACTGAACAGTTTGGACCCAAGAGATGTTCCCCACAGCACAGTCCACTCACTGGCTGTGGCAGACCGTTGCCAGACTGCCTCTTTAGGCTGGACCCTGACCCATCCCTCCTCTCTTGGCAGAGCATCCCTGCAGCAACTCCAGCCGTGGGTTGAGAGACAGAACTCTGATATCCTTGAGACTGAGCTCCTAGGGGTATGGGTGGCCATGGTCTTTGGGGACCAGCAGACTTGCTCTTTCCCCATGCTGGGTCTGAGAAATCCAGGCAGCCTAAACAAGTGGGGTTCGTGCCAGCGCAGTACATCCCCTTCACCAGTGGGCAACCAGAGTGCTTTGTTAACTGGGTCCCAAGTCTTGTGCCCCTGACTGGGTGAGACCTCCCCAACAGGAGTCAACAGACACCTTATACAGGAGTGTCTAATAAAGGTCCTATATGACAAAGCCAAAGCTAACATTATGCTGAACGGGGAAAAGCTGAAAACCTTTTCTCTAAGAACAAAAATATGACAAGGATGCCCACTTTCACTATTCAACATAGTAGTGAAAGTCCTAATCAGAGCAATCAGGCAAATGAAAGTCATAAAAGATATCCATATTAGAGAAAAAGAAGTTTTCCTTCTTTGCTGACAATCTAATATAATGTCTAGAAAAACCTAAAACCTAAATAATATTCTACTGAAAACCTCTTAGATCTTATAAATAAGTACATTAAAATTTCAGTTTACAAACCAATATACAAAAATCAGTAGCATTCCTAGACACTGATAATGAACTAACTGAGAAATAAGAATGACAATCCCTTTATAATAGCTACATAGAATAAATAAAACACCTAGGAATAATTTATACCAAGGATGTGAAAGACCTATTCAAAAACAACTACAAAACATTGATGAAATAAAATGAAAAAGACAAAGCAAATGAAAAGACATCCCATGCTCATGGATCAGAAAAATAAATGACCATACTGCTCACAGCAAATTCCAGATTCAATGCAATTCCTATCAGTATGCCAATGTCATTTTTTACATAAATAGAACAAAAATCTAAAACCCACATGGAACCACAAAAAGCCTGAATTGCCAACACAATTCTAACCAAAAGGAACAAAAGTGGAGGCTGACAATACCTGACTTCAAACTATATTGCAAGGCTGTGGTAAACAAAAGAACATGGTATTGGCATAAAAACAGACACTATACCAATGGAAAAGAATAAAGAAACAAGAAATCCACGTATTTACTGCCAACTGATTTTTAACCAAGGCACCAGGAATATATATTAAGGAATGACCACCATCTTTAATAAGTGCTGCTCGGAAAAATGGATATCCATATGCAGGAGAATGAACCTGGATACCATCTCTCACCATATGCAAAAATCAACTGAAAATGGATTAAAGCCTTTAAGATCCAGAACTATAAAACTACTTTAAAAATATATAAGAATTATGATAGGACATTGATCTGGGCAAATATTTTATAGCCAAGACCTCAAAAGTACAGGCAATAAAAACAAAAATAGGCAAATGGGACTATATTAAACTAAAAAAGGTTCTGTATAGATAAAGAAACAATTAACTGAGTGAAGAGAATCTGTTGTACAAGAAAAAAAATTGTAAACTATTCATCTGAAAAGGCACTAATATCCAAAATATACAAGGAAGTTCAACAACTCAACAGCAAAGAAAAAAAAAAAAAGAAAAATTCCGTTAAAAACTGGGGAAAGGACGTGAAGAGCCATCTCCCAAAAGAAGATAAATAAATCGCCAACAAGTATATGAAAAAATGCTCAATATTACTAATCATCAGAGAAATGCAAATAAATATCACAGTGAAATAATACCTTACACAGTTAGAATGGCCATTATTAAATTGACCAAAATAAATAACAGGTCCTGGCAAAAATGAGGAGAAAAAGGAAATTATATGCTGTTGGTGTGAATGTAAATTAGTACAGCCATTATGGAAAACATAGAAATTTTCCAAAATTTAGAAATAGAACCACCCTACAATTCCGCAATCCTACTACTGGACATATATTCAGAGGAAAATGTATCAGTATATCAAAGGGGTTCATGTACTCCCATGTTTATTGCAGGACTCTTCACATTAGCCAGCATATGATATCCAACTAAGTGTTCACCAATGGATGAATGGATAAAGAAAACATCATATATGTACACAATGGAATACTGCTCAGGCATAAAAAGAAATAACATTTTGTCATTTGAAGAAACATGGGTGGAATCGGAGGTCGTTATTTTAAGAGAAATAAACCAGGTGCAGAAAGATGAATATCACATGTTCTCACTCATATTTGGAAGCTAAAAAGTTGATCTCCTGGAGGTAAATGGTAGAATGATAGTTATCAGAGGTTGGGAAGGGTGTCTTTGGGGTGGGGTGTGAAGAAACATTGGTTAATGGGTACAAACTACAGTTAAATAAAAGGAATAAGTACCAATGTTTGGTAAGATGGTAGGTTGACTATAGTTAAAATTAATGTAATGTATATTTCAAAATAGTTAGAAGAGAGAACTTGATATGTTCCCAACACATAGAAGTGATAAAAACTCATGGTGATGGATACTCTAGATAGCTTGACTTGATTATTACACATTCTATGCATATAACAAAATACCACATGTACCCTATAAAATTGTACACATATTATATATCAATACAGATGTTTAAAATGCAACTAATGAATATGAGTCTCAGGAAAACCAAAGCAAATACTAAAGTAGTATACAAATATTGTAGTTAGAAAAAATACTGAAAGCTAACATTTACTATTTTTTTGTTGTTGTTAAGTGAAGCTAAGTGTTGACAGGGCACATCAAATATTTTTTTGCAGGAAGGCAAAAAGATCAAATCAATCAAAAAATAAAATGAAACAAAGAACAACTTAGGTCATCCTACATTTCAACATTAGTACTACATGTCAGAAGACAGTGAAGTAACTTAAAGAGAGACTATGAGCCAAAGATATATACATACACAGTTACTTTTATATTTGAAGGCCACAGATATATTAGTATCAACATGAAGGGTTCACTCATAGAATAATTTATTTGAGCCATCCTGAGAGTAAACTGACAGCCAAAGTGACTGATATATAGGTTAACATAAGACTTTCAGAAAAAGTATAAACACTATTTAAAAGAGAGAGCAAAGGAATTTTTTTTTTTGGTGGGGGATGGGGGGTGGGGTGGGGGGAGCATGTCTAGCAGGCTGGAGTGCAGTGGCGCAATCTCCGCTCACTGCAAGCTCCGTCTCCCGGGTTCACGCCATTCTCCTGCCTCAGCCTCCCGAATAACTGGGACTACAGGCGCCCGCCACCACGCCCTGCTAATTTTTTGTATTTTTAGTAGAGACGGGGTTTCACCGTGTTAGCCAGGATGGTCTGGATCTCCTGACCTCGTGATCCACCCACCTCGGCCTCCCAAAGTGCTGGGATTACAGGCGTGAGCCACCACGCCCAGCCTGCAAAAGGATATTTTATAAAGTTGTTAGTATAAGCATAGTTAGTATAAAAATACAAGCCTTCACTAATAATAAAAAAAAACTTTAAAAAGGACAGCACAAACAAGGACATAGTAAAAGACTATATTGACTTGATGGTAATAAAATGTAAATTATATAACATAAGTGAGATGTAAAAATATTAATTATGTTAATAAAATAAGTACTCTCCGTTGATCAATGAAATAAATATTTTCACATTTAGTTAAAAATCTAATGCCATTCTGTATGGAAGGACACAATAATTTTTGAAAGGTTAAACATAAAATAATGGTAAAATACATACAAGATGCAAATAAACAAAGTCAGAATGATACTCTTGATATTACACAAGGCAGAGTTGATACAGTCCATCATTAAATGAGATTTTTAAAAAGTTTTGTTTTTTTATGATATAGGTTGCAAAAAAACAGGGAAGTCTTATACAGTGAATATTAATAATTACTCATCTAAAAATCAGTACAGTCCCAATTTTCAGAAATCTGAAACTATAGGAGATGCAAGGGAAAAAAAAAAGCATAGGACCAATACATCTCTGAGATACAAAAATTGAACCAAAAGCTATATGGATGGAGAACATCTAAACCACATAATAATACATAAAGGAGATCCTGTACATAACTATGGAATTTGTCCTTTGCTATGGTTAATTTTATGTGTCAACTTGAATAGGCCAACTTGTTCAGATAGTTGGTCGGACATTACTGTGCGTGTTTCTGTAAGAATGTTTCATGATTAAGATTAACATTCAAATCAATGGACTTTTGAGTCAAGTGAATTACCCTCCAAAATGTAGGTGAACCTCATCCATTCAGTTGAAGGCAGGAACAGAACAAAACAGGTCACTCTCCCTCAAATAAAAGAACGTTTTTTAGCCGAGAGCTCTCAGACTTGGCCTGGAATATTGGTCCCTCTGAGGCTTTAGACTGACAGCCTTCGGATTGAGCTACAGATGCCGCATCAGCTCCCCTGGGTCTCCAACATGCCAGCCTACCCAGCATATTTTGGACTTGTTAGCCTTCATAATTGTGCAAGCCTCTGCCTTATAATAAATATCTTTCTACATATAAACACATCCTTTTGATTAATTTTCTTAGGAGAACCCTACTAATATAGACTTGCAATTAAAGAGAGAATGCTTTTTTTATAGATCCACATAATATTCATAAACAGACAAACAAACAAAAAATGGTTATATTTAAGTCCACAAATTAAACAGGCCACAAATATAGAATGGTATTGAGATAAAAGAAAGAATTCAAAGACGACTTCTCTGATCATAACATTTAGCATGATAGGTAGGAAGGAGACATTGGCAAAAGTAGTTGGAAGAACAATCTAGAGAGAGGAAGCAGGATTAAAAATTCCCTTAAGTTGACCAAAAATAATCTCAACATTTTTTAGAAGCAAAGAAAACTTGTGTGATTTGAACAGTATGAGAAAATGGGACACAGTGACACAAAATGACAAAGTTGGAGTCAGAGGCAAGGGCCAGAATACACAGGTCACATGGGCATAATGTAACTTATTCCAAGACTAATCAGTAATCATAGGACGTATAAATGGCCTGGGAGCAAGAGTCACTTGGTATTTAAATTATATATATATATATATATAGTAGATAATATTTGTTGAATTAAAGTAGGAAAATGAAACAGATACCGGGAATTAACTCATAAGATATGGTGACTTGAGTAGATTAGTAGCAGTACACAGGAAGAGAACTGAACACATTGGAACTGTTTCAAAAGTAAGATCAACCAAGTCTACTAATTAATTAGGTATAGGGTTAAAAGTAGATCAAGAATGATACAGACACGTGCTTAGAAACTTGCATCGCATTGTAATAATTGACAAGGTAAATATAGTGGGCTATGAGAGCATTTGGAAAGGAGAGATAACCAGAACTGAGGACTCCAGCTAATATTTCATGCAGCAAGAATTTATGAGCTAAACCTAAAAAAAAAAAGAATAGAAAACGATTACTACAGCCAGTATATAAATTATTCCAGTATATGGATACCCAGAAAAATAGTGACTAATCTGCCATTAAAATTAAATTGGGCCCAAGATAAGGCAGGCAAAGAAACCAGTTATGAAAGATCACATGAAGAATATTAAATAATTGGTGCATTATTCAGAAAGTAATAAACAGCTTTTAATTAACCTGGGGAACAATATGATCAGATTTGCTTTTCGAAAGACCACAGCAGCTGCCCTTAAAGAAACAGATACGAGAAAAACAATACTGGAGGAAAAATATAGTTAGACATTTGTTAGAGAAAACTAGGTAGAATAACAGTGATCCAAATTAGGGTGAGGAATAGAGATAAGAGGGAGAACTATGGGAGAAATCACATGACTTAACCATTGATATGTGATAAATGCTATGGTTGTTTTATGAACCAAACTTCTTATCAGTTAGCCATTCATACTATGGAATCTATAAGAAAAAGGACATAAAGTTTTGGGCCTGTTTTAAAATATGCTGGCTCAGTTGCAAAACACAGAAAGTAGAACAAATAAAATGGTAAAAAGGTTGATGAATCTTAGACATAACAATAAGCACATAGATGTTTATTAAACTTTCCCCTCCATTTTGGTTTTTGCTTTTAAATTTCTATTTAAAACATTTGAAAAATAGATAATAAAAATAACCAAAAATTTATAGAAACAAGCAAGGCTATTGATAGGTCTTACCTTTTGGTATTTTAGAAGTGGTATGTTGGGAGGATAATTTTTCACCCTGGAGTTGCAGCATAGTTATGGGATTTTTCTGCACACCTTGTAATACTGTCTGCCAGCTTTCAAACTGCACACTGTCTACAGTGGGCCTGGAGGCAGGAAGGAAAGATGCTTGTCCATACCACTCAATGATTCTGCTGCCTGTAATGATTGTGTAGGTGGTTCCCTAGAGAAAGGAGCCTGGGAGAATTTGGAAGTGAGGTGAGCTTTTCCAATCATAGTTGCAATAACTTTCAGTTTTTAAGACGCAAATTCATAAAAGTTTTTAATAAGTGTCTTTCCCTGAATAGATACATGATGTTTCAAAAAAATTAAGGATTAGGGAATCTGTGTGCCTATAATCAAATTGTCACTATATTATATCTCCATAACTACATGCAGTTAAATAAATAAGAACATCTAGGTAAACTAGGTTATTGGCCTCTGGTACTATTTAAAATAAGTGCTATTATTCTGATGCTTGCTTACTTAATATTACTAGATATGATGAGAGAAAATGTTTCTATGCAGTCTAATTTCCCAAGTGCTAATTTTCAGTTTCTTTTTACTGTAACACAGTAGAAGTGGGAGGAGGTTAGATGGAATATATCCTGTCCAAAAAAGAAAAAAAATACCATGAATTTTACTATTTTCAAAAATGTATACATACAAATCTATTGCATTTTAAGGAGTAAAAGAAAAGATTAAAAGACAGATATCAGAATACGTAGATTTTACCAATACATATATTACATTTTACCTATATATTAATATCACATATTCCCTCCTCATATTTTACATAGTGGATATACGCATATAAATAAAATGTAACAGATGGCGTCTGAAAACAAATAAAGTTTATAGTTACATTAAAATAAGGTGTTAAAATTATTATATGAAATATTTGAGTAAAGATAGAAAAATATAGACTTTTCATTCTAGTCTTTATTTTCCAAAAACATGCATAATAAAAAAATTTTTAAAGCTTCATATTCAACTGAATTATAAATAATAAAATATAGAGTTTACATTTTACTAATATCTATCAAATATGTAAATTTAAATAAAATTAGGATAAAGCTAAGTGAAATGATCTTGAAAAGGTAAGAATAACATAACTAGAGAATGATGCCTTTCAGGTTTTCAGGTTACACGGTCATGGAAAATAGAAGGAGCGTTCCTATTCTGACCCATTACTACATCAGAGATATATAGCAGGGGTGACATGACCTTTTTCTTCCAAACCAAGAAAAATGGCCTGGAGGTGAGATCGTGAGAGTAAAGAGATCAAGTGTCAGTGACTTTGTAAATGCTTCCTAGAGTCAGTTGAAGCATGATAAATGCACTATAAATCAGGAAAGAGAGCGCTCTGACTAGTTTAAAGGCATATGAGCTCTCACCTAGTAGATACGCTCATCCCAAAAGGAATTCTCAAAATTCAGGGAGACATATGGCTTCACTGGAAGAAGACACACATGATGAGAGAGAACTAGTCAAACACATTGTTTTTAATTAAACCCAGCTGGTAACTTTTCTTTCCCCAAGATACTTTCTCAAACTCAAATATTTTTGTTGAACAAAGAGAGATAGAGACAAGCCTTTTGATACTTAAATATTAATATTAAGCAGGAAAGAACATCCATGCACAGATGTTACAAAGAAAATTTAATGAGTAAAAATATTCAAAACATGGTAGATGAAAAATATGAAACAGAGAAAGAAATGTTCAGAATTCTGAATAAAATTTCAAGCAGATAATTTATCTAGCTTCAAATATTATGAAGAAAAATATTTTATAAAAACATCTAAGTAGGATTTGAAAGAAAAGATGTATAATTATTAAAGAGAGTAAATGAGATAAAATGGCATTGGAGGATTCAGTAACTATATGAAAGATTCACCTATTAACAAATTAAAGCTATTTAGTTACAGAAAGAAACAGAACAGACTTGGCTAAAAATAAATTCATGAATGTCAAGGATATGTTTTAGGGACGGGCGCAGTGGCTCACACCTGTAATTCCAGCACTTTGGGAGGCCGAGGCAGGCAGATGAGTTGAGGTCAGGAGTTAGAGAACAGCCTGGCCAACATGGTGAAAACCCATCTCTACTAAAACAATAATAAAAAAATTTAGCCGAGCATGGTGGTTCACACCTGTAATCCCAGCTACTCCAGAGGCTGAGGTAGGAGAATCACTTGAACCTGGGAGGTGGAGGTTGCAGTGAGCCAAGACTGTACCACTGCACTCCAGCCTGGGCGACAGGGCAAGACTCTCTCTCTCAAAACAACAAAAAAAAAAAGTTTTAGAAAATGACACAAAATGAAAAGAAAACATAAAAATTATTGAAGAAAAATGACAGCTATATTCAGACAAATGTAGAAATTCCATAAGTTTAATTGAAATTCCCAAAAACAGATTAATACCAAATAATATATAAAAATAGTTTAAGATCCAATAAAAATAAAACTTTCTTAGGTAAAGAAATGTAATGTGCAACTATATTTTCTAAATAAAATTAAAATCAAATTTAATCAGAGTACATTTAATAAAGGTTTAAATTTAGAAAATAGTTCTTGTAGCTCACAACGGAGGCAAAACTCTAAAAAGATAGAATATATTCTTTTGGCCTTTTAGGTTTCTGTAGTGACATTTAAGGTCAAAAACCAAGAGAGAATGTTAATAACATGTGAAACCAAAAGACACCTGTAAGAAACAGGTATACAACATATTTTGTAATTCAACAGAAAAGAAAATAAATTATTTCAAAATTGTTTTATGAAGTTAGCATGACAACATTATAAAAATAAGTGGAAGTGAAACATCTGTTAATGTGTATGCATATGGGCCACACACAAAATATGCTGCTGGTTAATTTTCTGATATTTTAAATTGTTAATTTTGTTAATGAATGAGAAAATCTCTGTGACATGTTTAGCCCACCTCCATTGGGAAATTGTATGTTCATTTTATGTTGGTTAATAAGTATAATAATTTTGTGACATATAGTGTTATGAACTGAATTTTGCCTTCCTCTTCCAAATTTATGTGTTGAAGTCCTAACACTCAGTTCCTCAGAATGTGACTGTATTTAGAGATATCCTGTTTACTTTAAAGAGGTAATTAAGGTTTAATACTGTTATTGGAGTGCACCTACTCCAGTATAATTAATATCCAAATATAAAAGAGTTTAAGTCACAGAAAACTACAGAGGAAAGAAGACGTGATGACCCAGGGGGAAGACAGACATTGCCTACTCAAGGAAAGAGGCCTCAGAGAAAACTAACTTTTTCAAAATGTTGGTTTGATTTCCAGCCTGAAGACCTGTGAGAAAATAAATTTCTGTTGCTTAACGCACCCAGTGTTACTTTGCTATCCTAGCCCTAGCAAATTGATACATGTTAATAATAATATCTATTACTATTATAAACAATTAGAAAACAGAATGCAACTGAACTTTAATTATGGAAATTGTTCTCATGGTGCATAAATAGTTTATGTTAACATGTTTGTAATGCAATTAAACATTATAATTTCAAAGAAAAATTAATATCACACAGCAATACATTTCATAAGACTATCTGAAAAATTCTCCAATCATTCTGTAAAATTAACTAAATCAAATAGAGTGAGTTGATAGTTACTTATTTTTTATCAGCACTCACCATCATAAACAGAGATAAGAACACTAAAAATCTTCCCACTGAACCTAAAAACGCACTTGTGTTTGCTACTAGTGTAAATGAATATATATATGTATATACATATATATGTGTGTATATATATATGTATATACATATATATATATATTTTAAGAACTTGCCCATGTAATTATTTGAGAAACATAAACTCATTTCCTGCATTGATACAACCCAAAGGATAATGGAAACTAATGATGCATTAGATTACTTAAAAATTAAAGTAAAAAAATAACATCACTTAAATATTACATAGTGTTGTAAAAGGGAATGACAAAACAAAAGTTACTGGCCTGTTTTCTTTAATATTTAAACAGATCAAGTATATGAATGTTTTGGATAAAATATAAATAAATGTGAGAAAAGAATGAAGATGTGAAATATATTAGAATTAGAAAATTAATTAAAATTTCATATTTTTGCAAATATGTGGAATAAAACCAAATTTATTATAAGAAAATTATATTAAAGAATACTGACATGCCATTTGTGATCTATCACATTATGAATAATTTAAACTTCTGAAAATAAAAGTTATTGGTAAGAGTTTCAGAGTAGTGCTATATTTTTCAGATGTCAATGTTGCAAAATTTATGAAAATTAACAATGCATGAATCTTCCAGAAAATTATTTTTCAGTGTTCTAACTGGGTGCAAAATTCATCCAGCTGACAATGGAATCTATCCACAGAGTCATTCTTACAATATTATGCATTCTTCAAATATAATGCTATGTTTTTATAAATAATGATATGAAGAAATTCCAAGATAGGTCAACAAGTAAAAAAGAAATACAATATGCATACTAAGGTAACACACATTAATTTCGACTACATTCCAGTTTGTGATTCTTCATGTAAGTGTAATACAGCAAGGGAAATTTTCAGAAAATAAGATCAGAAAGTTGTGAGAGGACAGATAATGGATGGCAATCTACAGTGAAATAAGAGTTTTGGACTTGGGTATTTTATTTCAGGAATAAAAGGAAGTCTTTGAGGATAGCAAGCAAGGAGATGTGATCTAATTCAAGGTGTAAATGCATCACTCTGGCTAGGTACATGCATACACATACACACACACACACACTATCTGGTTGATATAGAATGCACTGTTATGTGAAAAACAAAGAAAATGTTGGCTTTTCTGCCTATTCCTGTCTCTTCCTTTTTCCCTTTTACATGAACATCCGTTTCTTTTATTAAAAACAAAGATATTTTAAATAATACTTTAAGATGATATAGAAGGATATAGAGTATTAATACCTCTCTTCACACTTTCTTCTACTGCCAATTTTCCTGTCTACTGCCAATTTTCCTGTATTTTTTGTGTGTTTATATATGTACACATGTGAGGATTATACAAGCTTACCATAAAAATAGCATTTTTTAAATTTAGAAATATTCTGGAAATATTTTCACATTAGTGGCTGTGAATTATGCCAACATATGGCATTTAATTTAACAATTCTCTTTTAAATAGACTGCTTAAAAATTAAAGAGAAATGTTTCATTTTGGATAATGTTAGAGGCCAACTCGTGTTCCTCCAAAATTCTTATGTTGAATTTCTAACCCCCAGTATCTCAGAATGTGACTGCACTTGGAGAATGGTCTTTGAAGCCGTGAGGGAAAATGAGGTCATTTGGGTGAGCGCTAATCCAATGTGACTGGTCTTTTTAAGAAAAGACAATTAGAAAACAGACATGTACATACACAGAGGAAAGTTCATGTGGGGACACAGCGAGAAGGCAGCCATCCGCAAGCCAAAGAGAGAGGTCTCAGAAAAAACGCACCCTGCCAACATCTTGGTCTTCTAGACTCAGTAGCTGGGAGGAAAGATATTTCTGTTGTTTAAGTGCCCTAGTTTATTGTCATTTGTTATGGGCAGCCCTAGCATACTAACACAGGTAAATATTTAGGTTGCTTCAGTTTTCTCATTTTTAATAACCCCTTAATCTAACATACCATGTACATTCATCTTTGTGCACCAGGCTTTTTTTTTTTTTTTTTTAAGATACATTCACACAAGAAGGATGAATGGATCAAAGAGAGTTTGATCATTTTAAAGTCAATAGGGACTATGAAATAATTTACAAATTGTGTCTGTACTAATTTTCTCTTATACGGGAATACAATATAAACATTCTCATTTACTCAGATAAGGATTGCTTTTAATAAAAAGTACAATTGGGAAAATGCTTTGAGAATCAGTGGAATTTGTGTACTATTTTTCCCATCCTCAGTTGTATTATAAGCCTTATTAATTTAATCATATTTATATTATTTTATTTTATCATGATATAAACTTAATTATATATACAAGCCAAAGGAGGAAAATGAAACAAGAGCTAAGTGTTTATTATATGCTAAACCTGAGTATTCTATAGCTATTATCTTCTTTGAGTTTAATCATTAGATAAGGAGATTGTTATTATTATTATTAAACCAATTTTACTGTAAACAGAATTGAGGCAAAGAGGCTGAGTGGCTTACTTAAAGCAATATAATTACTAAAGCTAGATCTCAGATTTGTGCCCAAGTGTTTTACTCTAGGTTCTCTCTAGGTTCTGAATGCTTTATTATTATTATTATTTTTTTTTTTTTTTTGAGATGGAGTCTCGCTCTGTCACCAGGCTGGAGTGCAGTGGTATGACCTCTGCTCACTGCAGCCTCTGCCTCCTGGGTTCAAACGATTCTCCTGCCTCAGCCTCCCAAGTAGCTGGGATTACAGGCATGTGCTGCTATGCCCAGCTAATTTTTGTATTTTTAGTAGAGACGGGGTTTCACCATGTTGATCAGGATGGTCTCAATCTCTTGACCTTGTGATCTGCCTGCCTCGGCCTCCCAGTGCTGGGATTAGAGGCACCACGCCCACCCTGAATGCTTTATTCTTAAACCATATTGCCTCTGAATATAAAAGGGCTCCATTAAGGTGGACACTTATGCAGGTTGGTTGTTTAAATCATATAACAGGACATCTAGAAATTATTATTATAGTGTCAATTTGAAGCAGGAAGTGATCAAAGGAAATAGTGCATCTAAAGTGGTAAAACTTGGGTGGGCAGTGGCTCACACCTGTAATTCTAGCATTTGGGGAGGCTGAAGTGGGTGGATCACTTGAGGCCAGGAGTTGAAAACAAGCCTGGCCAACATGGTGAAAACCCATCCTTACTAAAAATACAAAAATTAGCTGAGCATGGTTGCATTTGCCTGTAGTCCCAGATGCTCAGGAGGCTGAGGCAGGAGAATCGCTTGAATCTAGGAGACAGAGGTTGCAGTGAGCCAAGATCACACCACTGCACTCCAGCCTGGGAGACAGAGCGAGAGATTCTATTTCAAATAAATAAATAAACAAATAAATAAAGTGGTAAAGCTTTTAGCTCCTACTAAATACTTTATAATTTTAGGTTTGGTTATCCATTGTTAACGTAATTGCTACTGTTTTACTAATTATATAAGTATATGTCACATAAACAAGATAACTGCAATATTGCAAAACAGCTCTTGTAATATATATGTGTGTAGATCTATGTAATGAGTCGTGTATATATCATAGGTATATACATATATACTAATTTTCTATTGCTTGTGTAACAAATTAACACAAAGTAAGCTTAAAAGAAAGTAAATTTATTCTCATATAATTCTGGAGGACAGAAGTCTAACATCAAGTTGTTGGCAGAGCTGCATTCCTTCTGAAGTCTAGAGCAGAGAATTTGTTTCCTGTTTTTTCTTCAACTTCTCTAGAAGCTGCCTATATTCCTTGGCTTGTGGCCCGTTCCTTACAGCACTTCAACTTTTTGCTTCCAATGTCACATCTTCTAACACTGAACTTTGATGTTCTTGCTTCACTCCTGTAAAGACCCTGGTGATTACATTGGGTCCACCTGCATAACTGGGATAATATCCTTGTCTCAAAATCCTTAATATAATCATATCAGCAAAGTCTCATTTGCCATGAAAGACAGTTCACAGGTTCTGCTGATTAGAATATAGACATTTTCTCCCCCACCCCCCAAACACAAAATAAATTTTCTTAATTTTCATTCTAGATGCCACAACGTTTATGAGAGATGCTTCTGTTCTATAGGTTGGTTTTGTGATTATATGATAGCATGTTATCATTTAATATGTATTTTTCTCACTTTTTTGTTCTTTATTGTTTTGCAATTGAAGTTGCCTTGTCGTAGGATATGTTTTCTAATTACACATGTTCTTCATTGTATTTATCCCTGAAATAGGATTCTTAGCACTTATGTCATTTCCCCCTGTCTTAATTTGGGAGGTTCACATTTGATACGGTTTGGCTGTATCCCCACGAAAATCTCATCTTGAATTCCCATGTGTTGTGGGAGGGACACGATGGGAGGAAATTGAATCATGGGGGCAGGTTTCTTTCATGCTGTTCTCATGACGGTGAATGAGTCTCACAAGATCTGACAGTTTTAAAAATGGAAGTTTCGGAGCGCCTCTGCCCGGCCGCCCCTTCTGGGAAGTGAGGAGTGCCTCTGCCCGGCCGCCCTGTCTGGGAAGTGAGGAGCACCTCTGCCCAGCCACCCATTGTCTGGGATGTGAGGAGCGCCTCTGCCCGGCCGCCCCGTCAGGGAAGTGAGGAGCCCCTCTGCCCGGCCGCCACCCCGTCTAGGAAGTGAGGAGTGTCTCTGCCCGGCCACCTCGTCTGGGAAGTGAGGAGCGTCTCTGCCTGGCCACCCCATCTGGGATGTGGGGAGCGCCTCTGCCCGGCCGCCCTGTCTGGGAGGTCTACCACAGAGGCCAGAAGCAATGTGGGGGCTGGACGTGGTGGCTCACGCCTGTAGTCCCAGTACTCTGGGAGGCCAAGGTGGGTTGATCACTTGAGGCTAGGAGTTCGAGACCAGCCTGGCCAACATGGCGAAACATATGAAAAATACAACTGACAAACCAACCAACCAAACAAGCGACAACAAAACAGGTCTACCCTGGAGTCATACTCTAATTTTTTCTATTTTCCTCCCTTTCTGATCCTTTATCCCACTTTCTTTTTCTTCCTCTTCTTTCTCCTTCTTCTTTGTCAAATAGAGGATTGAATTATTATTATTGATCCATACAAAGTCCCTCTCTCATTTATTTTCTTTAATTCCCACCCCCTATTTCTATTCCCCATCTTCCCATGTGCAACCTTCCTAATATGTTTGAAATGCATCTTTTTGTTTGTATGTACTTTTAGAAAATGTTTATTGTTTGGTGTGCAAAAATAAAAAAAAATAAATAAATAAATGGAAGTTTCCCTGCACAAGTTCTCACTCTCTTTGCCTGCTACCATCCATGTGAGATGTGCCTTGCTTCTCTTTGCCTTCCACCATGATTGTGAGGTTTCCCCAGCCATGCGGAACTGTAAGTCCATTAAACCTCTTTCTTTTGAAAATTGTCCAGTCTCACGTATGTCTTTATCAGCAATGCAAAAATGGACTAATAAGACATTCTATTTCTATTCTTCATACAGCTTGTCTTTTATATTTTTATCAGTCATTTAAAATTTATGCATTTCTGTCAACATAAAGATTTCTCAGACCTCCAGCCAAAACGGTAAGTGGACTTCTCACAAATAGGACGAACAGATCTGGGGCTATGAATACTTCATGGGAGAAGGAAAAAGGGCACTTATTTTACATCATAGAAAGGTAAGGAAGGAGAGTTTGGAGATGGAATGTTTCTGAGGAGCTCTTACATTTTCTATGACCTATTTCTCTCTTCAGGCAGCCCAAAGCAGTGGGGAGAGAAAAGGGAGCAACCACCAGCTCAACAGATAGAGTCTATGTAAAGGCTTAGTTTGAGGGCCAATTAGGCCACTGAATTTAATGATGTTAAGGTGCATGTGCTTATTAACAATGATAGTATTAATAGCTTGTTTGAGAGGACAAAGAATTAAGATGTGTGAACTAATTCAGCCCATGATTTCTACTGTCAATCTTAGTTAAATATTGTGACAACATAAAATACTAGAAAAAACATAGAATACTTTTTTTAACAAACCAAACTGAAAAAAAATTGCATGTTTAAGTTAAAAAAGTCAAAATAAAAAGCTGGTATTTGTTTGGATTTTTATAAGTGGCAATCTTAGGTATTCTACTATTCTTTGACTACTAAAGTGTTGATTACATGCAGAAAAGGTATGTACCTCAAAAGGTTAATTCCAACATTGTTTGCATAAGAGAAATCAAAACTGAAGAAAATATTTAATACCCATCACTAGGCTACATGTTATGGCATATTATGAAGTAGTTAAAACATAAAAATTAGATTCATACCTTCCTCTCAGATGGATCATAATGTGAAGTAATGTAGTCTCCCAATTTTTAACTTAAAAGCGGTTTCCACAAAAATATAATTTTTAAGTTATTCTTCAATAAATAATTATTGTAAAGCTTTCTGCAAGGCTTTTTAGTTTTCTGATCTGAGTTTTATGGTAACTTTCATTAATATTTATTAAGCATTTAACACTTAATTAATATTCAATGATATTTAAAACATTTATTTATAAATACACCATAAAAATATATATTCAGAATTTTCTTTTTTAAAGGTTATATAGTATTTCATTGTGTCTATAGACCAATTTTATTCATTCATGTATGACAACATGGATAAAACTGGAGGACATCTGATATAGCTTGCCCCTGTGTTCCCACCCAAATCTCATATCAAATTGTAATCCCCAAGTGTTGGGGAAGGGTCCTGGTGGGAGGTAATTGGATCAGGGGGGCAGATTTTCATCTTGCTATTTTCATAATAGTGAGTGAGTTCTCATGAGATCTGATGGTTTAAAAGTGTGTGTCACTTCCTCTTTCATTCTCTCTCTCCAGCTCTGCCATGGTAAGACATGCCTGCTTTCCCTTCATCTTCTGCCATGACTGTAATTTTCCTAAGGCATCCTAGCCATGCTTCCTGTACAGCCTGTGGAACTGTGGGTCAACTAAACTTCTTTTCTTCATAATGTACCCAGTCTCAAGTAGTTCTTTATAGCAGTATGAGAACAGACTAATACAGAAATTGGTACTGAGAATGAGGTACTGAGAATGAGGTACTGATATAAAGACACCTGAGAATGTGGAAGCAGCTTTGGGACTGGGTAATCGGCACAGGACGGAACAATTTGGAGGGCTCAGAAGAAGACAGCAAGATGTGGGAAACTTTGGAACTTCCTACATACTTGTTTGATGGTTGTGATGAAAATGCTGATAGTGATATGGACAATGAAGTCCAGGCTGAGGTGGTCTCACATGGAGATAAGGAACTTACTGGGAGCTGGAATAAAGGTCACTCTTGCTATGCTTTAGCGAAGACACTGGCAGTATTTTGCCCCTGTCCTGGAGATCTTTGGAACTTTGAACTTGGGAGAGATGATTTAGGGTATCTGACAGAAAACATTTCTAAGCAGCAAAGCATTCAAGAGGTGACCAGGCTGTTTCTAACAGTGTACAGTCATATGCATTCACAAAGAGACAGTCTGAAATTGGAACTTACTTATGTTTAAAAGGAAAGCAGAGAATAAAAGTTTGAAAGACTTGCAGCCTGACCAGGTGGTGAAAAAGAAAAACCCATTTTATCGGGAGAAATTCAAGCCTGCTGCAAAAATTTGCATAAGCAAAAAGGAGCCAAATGAAAATCATCAAGACAGTGGGGAAAATGTCTCTAAGTTGTATCAGAAACCTTCATGACAGCCCCTCCCATCACAGGCCTGGAAGCCAAGAATGGAAAAATAGTTTCATAGGACAGGCCCCGGGCCCTACTGCTCTGTGTAGCCTCAAGACTTGGCACGCTGTGTCCCAGCTGCTCCAGCTCTAGCCATGGCTAAAATGAGATAAGATACGGTTAGGGATGTTGCTTCAGAGGGTGCAAGCCCCAAGCCTTTGTGGCTTCTTTGCGGTATTATGCCTGCAGGTGCACAGAAGGCAAGAATTGAGATTTGGGAACCTCCACCTAGATTTCAGAGGATGTATGGAAACATCTGGATGTCCAGGGTAAAGTCTACTGCAGGATGGAGCCCTCTTAGAGAGCCTGTACCAGGGCAGTGCAGAGGGGGAAATGTGGGAGCCCCCACACAGAGTCCCCACTGGGGCACTGCCTAGTGGAGCTATGAGAAGAGGGCCACTGTCCTCCATAACCCCAAATGGTTGATCCAAAGACAGCTTACACTGTGTGTCTTGAAAAGCCACAGGCACTCAATGTCAGCTTGTGAAAGCAGCCATGGGGTCTGGACCCTGCAGAGCCACATTAGTGGGGCTGCCCAAGGCCTTGGGAGCCCAGCCCCTGTGTCATTGTGGCCTGCATGTGAGACATGAAGTCAAAGGAGATCGTTTTGGAACTTTAAGATTTAAAGACTGCCCTGCTGAGGTTTGGACTTGCTGGGGGCCTGTAGTCCCTTTGTTTTGGCTAATTTCTCCCTTTTGGAATGACAGTATTTACCCAATTTCTGTACCCCCTTTGTATCTTGGAAGTAACTAAGTTGTTTTATTATTATATAGCCTCATAGGTGGAAGGGAATTGCATTTTCTCAGATGAGACTTTGGACTTGGACTTTTGAGTTAATTCTGAAATGAGTTAATATATTGGGGGACTGTTGGAAAGGCATGACTCATTTTGGAATGTGGAAGGAAATGAAATTTGGAATGGGCCAGAGGTGGAATGATATGCTTTGGCTCTATGTCCCCACTCAAATTTTATGTTGAATAATAATTCTCAATGTTGGAAGAGGGCCTGATGAAGGTGATTGGATCATGATGGCAGATTTTCCACTTGCTGTTCTCATGAAGTTGAGTGAGTTCTCATGATAGCTGATGGTTTAAAAATGTGTGACACCTCCACCTTTGCGCTCTTTCCTGCTCTGCCATGGTAAGAGATACTTGATTTCCCTTTGCCTTTTTCCATGATTGTGTTTTCTGATGCCCCCCGCCCCATGCTTCCTGTACAGCCTGTGTAACTGTGAGTCAATTAAACTTCTTTTCTTCATAAATTACCCAGTTTCAGGTAGTTCTTTGTAGCAGTGTGAGTACGGACTAAGTGAAACAAGCCAGGCACAGAAAGACAAATATGTAT
This sequence comes from Hylobates moloch, assembly GCF_009828535.3. Classification (NCBI taxonomy): domain Eukaryota; kingdom Metazoa; phylum Chordata; class Mammalia; order Primates; family Hylobatidae; genus Hylobates; species Hylobates moloch. The sequence continues at coordinate 23,897,849 of NW_026652292.1, read as the reverse complement.
AATTTCACTTATATGTGATATCTAAAAAAGTCAATCTCATAGAAATACAGTAGAAAAGTCATTTCCAGAGGCTGTCTGAGAGTAGGAGGGATAAGGAAAGAGAAAATGTTGATCACAGGCTACAAAGTTTCAGTTAGACTGGAGGAATACATTTCAGTAATCTATTGCACTGCATGGTGACTACAATTCATAGTAATTTTCAAACATTCTTAGTAAATTGTATATTTCAAAATTGCTGAAAGAACATATTTTTAATATTCTCACCAAAAAAAAAATGACAAGTTGATGTGGGGATGGATATGTTCATTAGTTTAATTGAATTTTCTCTATAATGTATACATAGCTCAAAACATCATATTGTACTTCATAAATATACACAATTACTATTACTTAAGATAATAAAAATACATAATATTTAAAGTAATAAAAATACTTATTTAGGGCTCATAGTATTGAGCAAGATATGGATAGAAATATGTCCTGAGTACTTTCTATGTTATTATACTGGACAACTATTCTTCTTGCCCTGAGGTTAGGTTCAATATTCTGATCTAGTACAACTTCTGAATAACTTTTTTTTTTGAGACAGGTCTCCCTTTGTCACCTAGACTGGAGTGCAGTGGCACTATCTCAGCTCACTGCAGGCTCAACCACCTGGACTCAAGCTATCCTTCCACTTCAGCCTCCCAAGTATTGGGACTACAGGTGTGTGTCACCACACCTGGCTATTTTTTTTTTTTTTTCTAGCAGAGACGAGGTCTCGCTATATTGTCCAGGCTGGTCTCAAACTTCTCGGCTCAAGTGATCCTCCTGATTTGGCTTCCCAAAATGAAAAATGCTGGGATTACAGGTGTAAGCCACCACACTCAGATCTTGAATTTTTAAATATTTGTCTTTTCGATGTTTCTTCCAAAGATTTTGTGCTTATTCTCACACAAGCAAAATTGTAGTCCTCTCTTAGAGTTGGTAGGTTGTTCTTACTGCACTTTTGCAAGAGTGGTGTTTATTTCCCCTGGAAATGCCAAGCCAACTAAAAATTATATACTTATACATATACACAAATTCTCCCTCTCTCTCTCATACACATGTGTATGGAAAGAGAGAGAGAGAGAGAGAGAGAGAAATTCTACCTGAAAACCAATAAAATTTTATTGGTTCTCTTGGACTAAGAGTTACGCATTATTTAATATAAATGTTCTAGTATATAAATGAAGTATGCACTAAGTAATTTCTAAAGTACTGGCAGAGAATTGATTCCAGAAAAAAATAGGAATATGCTTTGATTAAGCAATAAAGAGAAAGCTCTGACACTTAAAAAAAAAGAGAGAAAGAAGGTGAGTAATGTAAGTAAACAAATAGGGAGACAGAAGAGCAGCATGGTACCATGGCCCGGAAGCCAAGGGAAAGAGATCTCCAAGGCTACCTGACCAAGAACTTTCAGTACTGCAAGGAGATTTTGTCCCTTTTTCTTCACTTGTTTATTTTTCACACAACACCCACAGGTATCCTTTTATAATTTATGTCAGATTATTACTTTCCTGTGCTTAACATATAAATGACTTCTCATATTATCGCTAGAATCATAATTCAAAACTCTTCCTTTGGTCTCTTCTTACTTTGAGCCTATGCAATGTTGCCCAATTGCCCAACCCCCTTTCCTAACATATTACCTTCGATACTCCTTAAGTTCCTTGAGTCAACCAAGCTTGCTTGTGCTTTAGATGCTTCCTCTTCCCCTCCCCTCTAAATCACTCCCTGCCTTCCTTCAAATTTGGGCTGAAAAGTTGCCATGAGAGAGGGGCCTTTCTCATCTCTGTCTACAACGGTACATACATTCTTCACCAAACTTTGTTTTTTAAGAATGTATCGTGACCTTGTAGATCAATTTATCTTTGCATGTGTTTAGCCGCTACGCACCTCATTTGAACAGAAGCCTTCTAAGTTTGGTAACCAATATCTCTTGTTCTCTTTTGCCAGTACTAGAAATAGTTCTTGACCTATGGTACTCTTAACAAATGTTTACTGAATCAATGAATGGGTGATGGTGTCATTTATGTTTTTCACGTACTGGGATAATAGTAACATTTGAAACAACAATTTAAATATAGTTATAGACAATAAGACACATTCCAAAGAGAGTGTGTGTTTGTGCAAGTGGTTAACTTGAATTAATACTTTTGCTTCACTACTATGGTTCATTGGCAAGAAGAAGGAACGCTAACTAGAAATGTCACCAGAAATAAAATTATGTTAAACACATTTGAGTGAGGAAGAGATGGAGTCACTTCAGAGAAAATTTGTTGGATCAGTGGCAAGGTGGCAAAAAAATAATTGGTCAAAAAAGATATTTATGACATCTGGAAGGAAATGTGAGTGAAAAGAAGAGAGATTAAATGGAGGTAAAAAAAATACAGGTTTTCTGCAGGTGAGAATAACAGTTGGAGGAAAATCGTAAGGTAACCTCAAAATTCTCAATCTGTAAATAAAATGTCTACAGATATACAGAAACATAAAACAGCTCTAGAGTTGGCACTACCAGGAACAGAAGAAAATACTATTGATAGATGGGACAGGATCATCCCAGAAGCAATAAATATGCAATAGGGCTAATCATATTTTGCTAAGCCCTGCAAAACATTGAGAGCAGCCTGGAAGCAGAGACAGAAAGTAGAAAGTGTAGCTTAATTGGTTAGAGGTTAGCCCAGTGTTGCCAATGGAGGGATGAAGAATAAGAACGTCTTCTGGAAGTCTTTTATGGGAACAGAAATCCTGATTATACCAAGATCACATATATCATATAATCAATTTTGAGGAACTAATTTTGAAGCAGTCAATCATAAACAATTCTAATATTTTTACAGAATAAAATAAATTAGGGAATTCCATAAAACACCTTTGTAATTTTCTGTGATACTTAACAAACTGATTTCACATCATCCCAGCAGCAGAGACTGACCTATTATTCACAGAAACTTTTCTGGCATTGATGGTTTTCTGGTGTACTTACTTTAGATTTAGAATGTTCTGCAATTTGCTTCTCCTGACAAACATACACTCACAAACATACACTCACAAACACACACAGATATACATTCACAAACCCAGTAGGGAAGTTGCCCTCCCACACTTAACATTTTTTTTTTTCTATTTGATTCTCAGGCATGAAACTTACTTCAGCACTTGTGTTCCCATGCACCTGCACACACACTCTCCTCTGTCACCTTCTTTCTCTCTCTCTCATTCTCATACATGTATGTAAATGTTAAATAATCAGCAATGTTTTCAATACAGAATTTGACAGTGATTGTGTTATGATACTATGAGGTATTTTATGAAGAATAGTTTATAAGATATAAAATAAAAACAAGATCAATTCCTTTATAGGCCTATGTATCCCATTTCAAAAGCCAATTGCTTAAAAGTGAGAAGAGGAGAACAGATTCATACAAAGACTGGTTATAATATTGGAGTCATAAGCTTTTTTCTAATATAGACAATGTGTATGTTTTTTGTGTGCTTGTCTGTATCTACCTTATGCTCTAATGACTTTTGGCTCCTAAAAGTTGTCTTTATTATTCTAATAAGCAGTTAATGAAAAGTGCAAATGACTTCAGAGATATTCAAAATCACAACAGGGTGTAACTCTCCTAAAAGCAATGATTATTTTTTCTTGTTGTTTATAATTAAGTTTATCTGTAAAATCAATCTGAAACCCCTTTTCACTTTTTATTATTATTCTTTAAAAATATATTAGGATGGCCGAGAATGGTGGCTCATGCCTGTAATCACAGCACTTTGGGAGGCCGAGGTGGGTGGATCACCCGAGGTCAGGAGTTCGAGAGCAGCCTGGCCAACATGGTGAAACCCCGTCTCTACTAACAATACAAAAATTAGCCTGGCATGGTGGCATGCACCTGTAATCCCAGCTCCTTAGGAGGTTAAGGCACAAGAATAGCTTGAACCAGGAGGCGGATGTTGCAGTGAGCTAAGATCGCACCATTGCTCTCCAGCCTGGGCAACAGTGAGACTTCATCTCAAAAACAAATAAACAAACAAACTCTATATATATATATATATATTCACACACACACACACACACACACACACACACACACAGATACATTTAGCACATATATAGTTGAGGATCAAATGTATGTGAATAAGTTACGTTTTCTAACGAAAATTCTTCTAGTATTCTATTTTCGATATTTGAACTAAACATTAATGTTAGTTTCTAAAAAGTTCCATTTTTCCAAGAAGTGGTGGTGTGCAAAATGGAATGATCAATTATGATATTATCCACCATGCAATTCTAATTGTGATTTATTAATATACTCTAGAGAGTGGCCATTATTCTATTAGGCAATTAAAAAGCACTTAGAGTTTATAACATGAAAGACAGGGTTTGTTTATTTGCCCTTTTAAAAATGATGAATAATTTAAAATATTTTTAATGTGTGGTGGTGAATTGGTAATGGATAATGAATGAATGAAGTAACAAAAAAAATTTCGGGGCTGGGTGCGGTGGCTCATGCCTGTAATCCCAGTACTGTGTGAGGCTGAGCTGGGTGGACTACTTAAGGTCAGGAATTTGAGATCAGCCTGGACGAGATGGTGAAACCCATCTCTACAAAAATACAAAAATTAGCTGGGTGTGGTGGCACACTCCCGTAATCCCAGCTACCAGGGAGGCTGAGGCAGAAGATTTGCATGAACCCAGGAGGTGGATGTTGCAGAGCTGAGATCGCACCACTGCACTCTGCACTGGGCGACAAAGCGAGACTGTTTAAAAAAAAAAAAATTCAAAGGTAACACTATTACGTATTTTAAATTGAAGGTTTTTAGTGATTTTGTCCATGGCCTAGATGGATCTCAGAGTCATGATGATAAGTCATAAGAGCATGCAATTGCACCTAAGCAGCTTAGACCAGAGCATGAGACGTATAGACCAGAGCGATTCTTCTGAAACTGCCATGCTCCTCCTCTGCCTGTATCAGGCCTGATCCACATGCTGTGTGTAAGTCATTAGAGGAAACACCTTTGGAGGGGTATAGCGACAAATTTCCTTTACCACTCTATATCTTCAAGAATTTTCTATCATTTCTCTTCAATTTCACCTGAATGTGTTTCTGCTCCAGCGTTCCACAAACATTGCCTAAAATGTGTGTGCTTTGTGCTTTCTTTGCTAAATGTTAGACCAGTCGAGGCTAGGTTACCTGTTTTCTCATTTTAGGAGAGAGCTTAGGCCTTTTTACGTTGAAATGATATTCCAGAAAACTTTTGCATGGTTTCACATGGGGTCAAGATTATATTATTCACATTATTCACATGTAAGCATGGCTTTCTATGGCAAATGTATATATAATACGTGAGTATTTGAATTAATAAATTATTTTTTGTCATGGAATTAGCATCAATGTAGCACATTCTTGAAAAGCTCCATTACATGTTCAAAAGCTGTTTCAACTTCTGATATACTATGGTTCTATGTTTTGGCTATAAACAGGATCAGGACCCTCAAAGTAGCTCATGTATGCAATTTGGAAACTATTATTTTTTGAAAAGTATTCGATAACTAAAATTACTTTCTAAAAATTATCATATGCCTCTAGGTTTCCAAAAGACTAAAAGAATTCTGCTTTTAGCTCAATTTTTCAATATCTGTGTTTTTTTTTAAGTTAAAGGGTATTTTTTAAAGTATATTCATTTTCCAGCGGCTCAATCATTTTCTTTTCCCCTAAGTAACATATGGATTCACAGGCATTTGATCACAATTTGCTAATTTCCTCTGTGTTGATGAAAATTAGTTATTATTATTCCCTATTGGGGTAATCAAATTTTGATTGCATGTTAGATATCTACAATGTTAGAATTATATCAGCTTTTATATTTTATTCCATAATGGATTTGCTTATTTAGCCTAAAGATATAGTCTACTGTTATAATTGGCAATTAAATTTGTTTTTGATAACCCTCAACTCTTTTTTCATTTCTTTTTCTTATACTACCAGTTTTATGATCTTTATGTTTCTTTTCAGATATTTCATTAGTTTGTAAAAATGCTTTCTTTTTAAGTAAAACAAAATTACCAATTATAGAAAATCTCTTAATGTACTATAACCTACTTGACCCATTATCCTTGTTGAAATATGAATCTTTTACTACAGTTTTCTTGTGATCATTACACAGTGCCATTCAGAACATTTTTAGAATTTCTTTTTCAAAAAAACAACAAACAATAACATTAAAAATGTCAAAATAAACACAAGCAATAGAAAACAACAAAACATACCTTCAAAAAAGGCAAAAGGAGGAAAATTTTCTAAAGCACTAAAGTCAGAGAAAATAAAATATAAAGTGGAAAGGAGATTAAAGATGTAGAGATACTTTTAAACTTCCCAAAGGAAATATATTTGCTATTTTACTAATCACTGTGAGCCTGCCTAAGGAAGATAATCATATATTCATATCTCAATCTATTTGAGTATTATTTTTACCTCATCGTGTAGAAAAATGAAATAACTTCTTATAGAATTAGTTTTATGAGAGGAACTTGAAAACTATGTAAAAGATGCACCACCATGCTCACACACAGACACAAACACACACACGCACACACAAACACACACACACAAAATAATGGACTGTTCAGAGCAAATAGAAGAGCTATTGGTAATTAAACTATGAAAGTAATCTACTACTTCTGTTTTCCTGGAATTAAATCTTACCTGAACTCAGTAATTTTTAGTATATTATTTAAGGCTATTCACAATTACTACTTTAATTTATCTACAATGATTGCGTAATGTCATGTAAAAGTCATGTGTGTTGGTTAGTGTTTGAATCAAAGTGCTGCCTTCATAACCTGGAAACCCATGTACTGATTTACTCTCAGTTGTATGAGTTTGAAAATTAGACTTGATAGAAAAATTAAACATCATTAAATAGTGTAGTCACATTCTAGGAAAAGCTGGAATGAGCTAATTTGAGTGCATATTCTGCATATATGCATCTTATGTTTCAAGATTAGCGAAAGAAGAAAGCCTTAATGAGGAGAAAGCTACTTTTCTGCCAGTGATGCAACATCAGTGAATAGTATTGTTAGCCAATTACTAGGGAATTTTATAGAAAAATATATTAAAATTAGGATTGAATATATAGTTCAAGCACATATAATAGTTGTATAATAATGAAATGTGTATACTATCACCCATTCTTAAAATATAGTGATTCAGGAGGATAGTTCCTTTGCTATTTTTCTTTACTGCTTGGTCTCTATTTTTAATTCCTCTGCATGATTTTCCCACTGATTCTCTCTTCCACTAGATGTCAGGCAAGAGGAGGGAGTGGTAGTGAATCTCAAACCAAGACTACAGTTACTTTTTAAAGTGTTGGAAATTGATGACTAAACATAGCCAAAGTGAATAGCGATCAGGCATATGGAAGATAAAATGCTCTGATAATTAATTTGAAATAATATTAATAATAGCAGCTGCAGAAAGAACTGTATTCTCTCACAGTAATTCCAATCTCTGTTTTATCTTCCTGAGGGAAAAAAATTCCCTGACTGTTTAGCAAGTTTAGTTCCACTTATGCTTTCCTAAAACAACATGCACTTCTCCTTTGTAGCATTCAACACAATTTTAATTGAATAATTAATTTTGTCAAGGTTGACTGAATGCATATCCACCACCTCCTTTCAAATATAAACCTTGTGAAGTAGGGACTAAGTCTGTTTTGTTAATTGTTTTATTCACGGACTGTAGCATAATACATTGGGAGATAGTAAACTTTAAAAAGAAAATCATGCATTGAAGACATGACTAAATAAAAAGAATAAATATGAAATAATGAACAGATGAATGATGATATGAAGTTATCCATTTCTAACAGGAACATATTCCATTTTTAGATTTATTGTTCAGGCTCAATTTATGTATTTCTCTTAAAAACTTACAAGACTCATGAGAATGCTCTCTGGCCTCTTTACTAGACTAGCTATAGTATTATGGTTAAAATATCCTTAGAAGGAAGCACTAATGACACTATTGATACATAATGGACGATTCCCACAATAAAAAGGGGCACAATTTGGAAACACATATTCTACTTGAGGACGTAAATATATGAGTGATTTGTGCATATTATGCACGTTTTTACCATGTGATAGTTTATTATGTTACATGCCAATTCCTCTAGTGAGCACTTAAAATGCACAATAGAAGATGACTTATCATCCTTGCTTCTCCTTGCCCAATTCGTGTTCCATGCCATTGAATTAACTACTTCTTCTCCCTAGAGAAATCAATCTCCCTCATTCTTAATGGACGTGAAGATTTTCTTATTTACTTCTCAGGAAACCTCTACGTGCCACCTTCTCAATAAATGATCCCCCACTCCCTAGGTATATAATTGCCGATCCTCTTTGTTCTCATGCACATTTATGTAAGATCTGCAATAACAAGTAGCAAGTTTTATTGCAGCTTATAGCATATATGCATGTTTCTTGCCAAGTATTAAATGTCCTCACAAAGGGAGCCATATTGATTATCTATAGGCCTTTGCAGAGTAATGCAAGTTAGATACCTAGTAAATATGTTGAATAATTTAATAAAATAATAAACTGGGTATAAAGTGAGGGAAGGTGAAGAGCTTTATCAATTAGAGTAGGTACTGAAATAGCATAATCAATCAAGGATTCAGTCCCATTAAATTAGGTAATCTGAGTATAAGTCAATAATCAAATTTTAAGCATTGCCTCTTTCTTTTTCTTCCAAGATCAGAGATTTAGCTATTTACTTTCAGGGCTACGGCATATCTTATTTTGCTAGTTTCCAGGCATAATTTGTCTTCGCCTCATAACCTCATATTTCATTTTCCTCTGATACCTTCACTATTTCACATCAGAAGTTTATTCTTTAGAAATCTTTGTTCTTTTTCACAGTTCTCAACATTTAGATCGTAACATACGTGGATACAATTCATCAATCAATAATTAAGTTAGCATTAGTGAATTCTATATTTTTATCATATTGCCTTTATAAAATATGAAATTCAAAGTGGGTTATTTATGTTCACAATAATCTAGTATTTCTTACTTACAGTAAATTCTATTATGACAATTGAGAGTAGAATGAAGAATGGAGGAGGAACTTCTCTACGAAGACAAATAATTTTGTAAGCTTTTTCCTCAGTGCACTAATTAAGTGGGAGACCATGGATTTCATTAGAAAAAGATGTTATGGCTGAGGCTGGTCACTGGAGCACAGAAGTTCAAGACAAGCCTGGACAACATAGCAATACCCCATCTCTACAAAAGTAAAAAATAAATTAGGCAGGAGTGGCAGCATACATTTATGGTTTCAGCTACTTGGGAGGCTGAGATGGGAGGATCATTTGAACCTGGGAGGTCAATGCTGGAGTGAGCTGTGTTCACACCACTGCACTCCAACCTGCACTCCACTTATTCCAGATAATATTCTGTCTCAAATTTAAAAAAAGAAAAAAAAGAGAGGAAGAGAGAGAAAGAAAGAGAGAGAATATGGAGCCAGGCACATATCTTATCCTATCTCACATGTATTTTCAGTGCCTTATTTTTACAATTTAACTACATCCACATATTGAAGTGTACTCTAGTCTTTCCTGATAAAATAAAAAGCAAAACATGTGAACACATACACACACAATAACAAAGTGTCTCTTTATATCTCACACATTTTTTCTCCTGTTACTAGCCCATTTCTTTCCTCTTAAGTTCTATACTCATGATCTTCCTTTCATAACACTTACAACACATCAATAAACCTACATTTTTATCCCTAAGGTTATCATTGACTTTCATGTTGCTAAATTCAATAGACATTATCAGTTTTCATTCTTGGATTATTTTCACATTTTTTTACCGTGGAATTTTCTTCTCATTCTCTTTTGATTCCTCTACATGTGCATGAGCATGTGCATGTGTGTGCCCATGCATGTAAATGTGAATTGTGTATGTACATGTAAGTTTTTTTTTTGAGACGGAGTCTCACTGTGTCGCCCAGGCTAGAGTGCAGTGGTGCGATCTCGGCTCATTGCTAGCTCCGCCTCCCGGGTTCACACCATTCTCCTGCCTCAGCCTCCCGAGTAGGTGGGACTACAGGCGCCCACTACCACGCCCGGCTAATTTTTTGTATTTTTAGTAGAGACGGGGTTTCACCGTATTAAACAGGATGGTCTCAATCTCCTGACCTTGTGATCTGCCAGCCTCAGCCTCCCGAAGTGCTGAGATTACAGGCGTGAGCCGCAGAGCTCGGCCCATATGTGTTAAGTTTTTAAGGATAATGTCTGTTCTGATACATCTACAGCAAAAAAGGATAATGTTTAGCATATAGATACCACTTAGTAAATGTTTATTAAGTGATTTGCTATAATGCAAATGATGGCAGCAGTGAGCAGTGGCTGCTGCCAAGACACCAGCTGCAGTGGGGTAGGTGTGGCTGGGCTGCATGCTCCATGGAGCGGGCGGGAGCTGGTAACAAGTGGGAGCCTCACCCTCCTGGATGCAGCTATAGAGCCACGGCTGCGGACCCGGGCATCTCTGTACCATGCCCCACTTTCAGGCTCAGAGATATCTGCTCCCATTGCCTGACTTCTTCCAGCTCCTGGCACCAATCTTGAAGGGAGGTTGGGGCTGAATCCAGGTGTTTTCACAGCCTGGCTGGGTGTACACACGCTTGGGGTAACACTGACATGACAGCTCCCCGCTATGTCGCCCCCGCTGGACTTTGGGTGCTGACGAGCATGTGAGGGAAGCTGAGGGGAGGTTAAGGGCAGCTCAGCGCTGTACTGCAGGTGCCGCTTCACATAAACAGCCTAGGCTCCATGAACAGTGGCAGGAGGCAGGCAGGCTCCTAGGTGGAAGGGGACGTGTCCCTAATAAAGCTCGACTTTCAAGTTGGGAGGACCTGAATCCCAAGGCAGGCTGCGGGTCCTGCGTACTAGAATGGGGACTTGTGGGGCTTTTTCAGGGCCCACCATGGCCTTCCATGGACCAATCAGAATGCACTTCCTCCCCTCTGAGGTCCATAAAAGCCCTGAACTGAGCCATACTTGAGGACATGACAGGATGGCAAGCTGTAGAGAGGAACTACCCACTCCAGGGTCTCCTCTTTGCTGAGAGTTGAACATTCATTGGGTCACCCTGCCAGCAAAGAGGAGCTATGCATTGTGGGCCTCCTCTGAGCTGTTCTGTTGCTCAATAAAACTCCTCATTGCCTTGCTCAGCCTCCACTTGTCTGCGTACTGCATTCTTCCTGGGTGCAGGACAAGAACTCCGGCACTGCCTACTGGCAGGTTAAGAGAAATGTAACACGAACAGGGCTGAAACATGCCCCTTGCTTGCCACGTTGTGGGTGACAAGAAGGAGAGGAGAAGGAAAGAAGAACTGCAGCCCTTCAGGGAGCTCAGACCTGGGAGATCCCTGAGCCGGGGCTGTGAAACCCTCTTTGGAGTTCTGTGGTTCCTTGATGATTCCAAGTTTTTGGCGCCACTGCATTCTCTGATGCCAGCTGTGAAAGGTGTTTGAGGTACGGCTGGTCCAGCAGCAACCTTGCAGGGAGCTGGTGCCCATGCCGGCAACTGGAGCTTCCACCCCACTGCAGCAGGCATGCCTGGATGTGCGCAGTGGCCAGACCCTGCGTTCGCTTATAAACCCTTCGCCACTCTGTGCCTGGCTCACCTTTGGCCGGCATCGGATTCAGGCCAGTAGCTCAAGCCAAGTGCTACTTGCCAGGCCAAGTGGGTGGACCAAGCCCAGCGGGGCCAAGCAAAACTCTGGCAAAGGTGCCACTGACCACAGAGGTTTCTGGCTGACAAACAAAGCAACACCCCAAATATCCCATGATGTAAATACATAAATTATAACTATTTCGATTTGCTTATCTTAAGGTACTTATAGAACATCCACTTGAAATTCTAAAATACTTTGTAAATTTTTCAGGAGAATAAATTACTTAGGAAATAATCAAAAGGGGCAATTTTTACATTTCCCATCTTAGAATTTGAAAACCATTCCCCTCTTACATTGTGTGTGTGTGTTTGATAACTTTCAATTATTGAAGTTATATGAAGATGGTCCCAACTTACGATGGTTCAACTTAATGTTTTTCTACCTTACAATGGTGCAAAAACCACATTGAGTAGAAACCATACAAGTACCTCTATAACCATTCTGTTTTCACTTTCAGTAAAATATTCAATAAATTTCATGAGATTTTCAGTACTTTGTAAATAAGCTTTGTGTTAGATAATTTTTCTTATCTAGCCTAACATCTTGTAGGCTAATGTTAGTGTTATGAGCATATTTAAGATAGGCTAAGCTAAGCTATGATGCTCAGTAGGTTATTTGTATAAATACATGTTTGAATTATAATATTTTAAACTTGATAAGTTTATTTGGATATAACCCTGTTGTAAGTCAAGGAGAATTTGTATTTTTAAAGGTAAAAATATTTATACATGGCTCAGGATGCAGCTTTTTGTCTGTCTCTATCAGAGAATATGTATGGTTTTTTAAGTGGTTAAAATAAAACCTGTCCTGTGAATTATTAGCACCATACTCTGTCCAAGTAAACTACTGAACCAAAACATTCTGTTCTTAATGTCATAGAGAAAATGAAGAAGCTGAGATGTTAGCATCACCTCAGTGTTTATGATTTTTGCTCACAATTAGCATACCCACAGTTTAACTAAAACTAGTGATGGCTATTTCAGAATGAATGAATTTGTACATGCATCTAGATTATCTCCTATTATTTACTGCCTGCTCTTTATAACATCATATGAAGTTGTAGTCTTATGAATATGCTTTATATTGTAGGGAAATGATTTATTTTTTCATGCATATATTTCTAAACTTCTACATTACTGCTATTATTTATTCATAACACTCTTCAAAATAAAACAGCAGGTTGCATAAGCAGTGGTAAGCCAACATGTTGACAGGGAAAACATTTCACCAAAATTACATTATACAGTTGAGAAGTTGAGGACAACATTGTCACTCCTCAAGTGCATTGATGATGTTTATTTAAGAATTAAAGTTGAGAATTACACCAGAAATGCAATAGACATATGCTTTGCATATGAAGGAAGCATTATAGTAACTTTTGCTATCTGCACTGAAGGACAGTAAGCATTCTGATATTAAACATAAGATTCTAAGATCAAGGGCTCAGTGGGAAATGGAGGTTAATACTGGAATATGTGAAGGTAAATGGGAAATGTGGATCAAAAGAAGAAGAAATATAAATGGTTTTGTTTTTTAACATGTAACATTTAGCATTTAGGGTAATAATGTATATTAGATATTGCTCTAGGTTTCAGAATATCAGAGATTAGTAAGATAAACAAGTCCTTTCCCATAAGGAGTTAATTTATAATGGAGGTCTTGCAAAGTTGTATATATAGTAAATAGGGTGTGTGTATGTATACTTACATACAAACACATATTTATACTATGAAAAATATTCAAAATCAGTAAAATGGTATGGAATTACTGAAGTGGGGGTGTTAATATGGAAAGTAAAATCAAGCAATGTCCAATTAAGGACTTGTGCTTTGATTACAAACTTGAATAAATGAAACAAAACTGAGAAACATGTAAAAATACTGGAGAAATATTCATATAAAATCAGTACATTAATGTTAATAGTGGCTATTTGCATAATATCCAAAATAGAAATAACCCTGATATCCTTTAGTGGTAAATAGATTAACATATTATTATGTTGGAATACTACAGCCATACCCTGGAATACTACTCAGTAACAGAAAGGATGTATGAATCCCAAGGACATTTTCCTGAGTAAAAACCCAATCTCAAAGGGTTACATGCTGAATTATTGTATTTATATTATGTTTTGAAGACACAAAATTACAATAATGACAGATAGGTGTTTGCCAGGCTTTAGGCTTGAAGGAGGGATGAGGAGATTTCTCTGTGAGGATGCTGGGGTTTTGGCTTGAAGGAGACTATTACTTGAGGAAATTTCTCTGCGGGGATATAACAGTTGTGTATCCTATTCATGGTGATGGTTATTCAAATATACTCAGAAATAAAACTTCATGGAAATTGATAGCCCACAAATCCATCCTACTACTCCCAAAATGTGTAATCCAAATAAGCTATGTAGCTGAGGTAATGGTATTATACTCATATCTATTTCCCGGTATTGGCAATGTCCTATGATTATGGAAAATATTATTCTTGAGCAAACATGAACTCTGTGCTGTTTTTGCAACCTCTTGTGCAAAATAATCTGAAGCAGTTTCAAAATGAAAACACAACGCTGAAAAAAGAGCGGCAATTAGATTTCTAGGTGTGAACAATATAGCATGTTAGAGAAACGTGTTAAATTTCCACAGCCCATAGAAGGCACTATACACATGTTTGTTAAATAAAAAAGCAAATAAACAGCAAATGTTCAAATATAATTAAAGTGGAATAGTCAAGAGATATATGCAGAAGTAGTTAGAGGTAGCCAGGCTCCCATTACTGTCGAGATTTTATTTTATCTTGGATGGGAAAACATTATGGTATTTGGAGACGGAAAGTAAATTGAATTAATTCATAATTTACAGCATAGCTGGTGAAAGGTTTCTCTCTGTGACTGATAATTAACCACTTGGCCACTATTTAACATGCTCCTATTGGCTTAGCCACTGTAATAGGTGAAGAAGAAGAAACGGAAGTTATAAGAAGTTAAAAACGAACTGATATTACTAGAATATAATATGATTTATTCTTAGAAAACCATAAAGAATCTTCAAAAAGACTGTTATTCAATGTAAATGGATCTAATGGTTTAGGTTTACTATTTTCAAGGCTGTTGGTTGCAATCAATGAATTCCTATTATCCGTGATATAAAAAATGACTTTAAGAATAATGTAATATGGCCAGATGTGATAGTTTATACCTGTAATACCAACTCTTTGGGAGGCTGAGGCAGGAGGATGACATAAAGCCAGGAGTTACAGACTGGCCTAAGCAATATAGTGAGGCCTTTGCCTCTACAAAAAAAAAATTAAAAATTTGCCAGGTATGGTAGCATGTGCTTGTAGTCTCAGCTAGGCATGAGGTTGAATCAGGAAGATTGCTTGAACTCAAGAGTTAGAAGCTGCATTGAGCTATGATAGGGCCACTGCATTTCAGACTGGGTATAAAGTGGGACACTGTTTCTAAAAAATAAAAATATAAAATTAAATTAAATGACACAATACAACTGAATGAAAAATATCAAATGGCTAGCTAAAATTTGCAACAAAAGATATGCCAGACTCTATACAGTGTAGTCATTGTAAAGATTTATGCTTTCTTCGAATTTATCTATTTATTCAATGCAATTACAGTTAAATCTCTATCGAATTAGTTTTGGTAGTAAATGAACATCTGATTCTAAAATTTGTATGAAGTACTTTGTTCCAATAAGAGCCAAAACATTCTTGAAAAAGAATAAAAATTTATGGGAGGATTTACTCTATTAAATACCAATTTTAATATAAAGCTATGGTAACAAAATAATGTGCATCTGTCACATGTATAAGCACATAATAAAACATGTATTATATAAGAACCAAGAGTAGACCAATATTTATAAAAAGGTCATTCCAGAGCAGAATAGGAAAGTTGTTTTTCAATAAATAGTGATATTAAGTTGGGATGTACATATACAAAAAAGCAAATAAAACTTAATACATGCTACAGTCCATTCATACAAATAAGATTAAGTAAAATTTACATCTAAGCAGAATATTCATCCATTAAATTATGTTAAATAAATGTGAAAGTATTTTCAGTAATTTGATAAAGTTATTAACTCAAGTTTTTGGCTTGTGATTTGCTATTTCTCCTCCTGAACAGCTGGAAAACCTTCATCCCCCCTCCTTGTCCCCGTCTGTCTTTGGATTGATAATTTGGGTTGTTTTGGTCGTTACAATGAGCCGGAAGTGACAGGGTACTGTTTACAAGCTTAGGGCATAGGAGGTTTAAAATGGCTTATTTATTTATTTATTTATTTTTCACTTCTGTTCTCACACTGTGAAGAATGTGCACCAGCAAGCCCTTTGGTCCTAGGAGGAGGGTGAGAGACACTTGGACAGCTATCTCCACTGAGTTGAACCCCAAAGAAGAGGCAACATATCTGAATCACAGATGTGCAGTGAGAAGCAGTCAGTCTGCCAATCCTAACCCTCCTGCAGACTTTTGAGCAAAAATTAAAGATTGTTGTTTGAAGCTATTGAATATTGGGCTGCCTTTATATTGAGAATTATGTTGGGAATCACTAATGTGAATTTGAGGGAAGAAATCTACATTTTTAAAATAGGAGTTGAACAGCATTAAACATAAAATATTACTAAATTGAACTACATTAAAATTATAACTTTTCTTATCAAAAATCACTATGAGAGCAAAAAGCAAGCCATAAAAGAGACTTTTTTCCCTGAAAATATGAAAAAGTCTTGCAAATCAATAGTAAAAGAATATCAAAATAAAAAAATGAAAAAATGTGCAAGATAATTTTTCAGGCACTGTGTGAAACAGTATATCCAAATGACCAACAAACATTTGAAAAGGGGCATCATTTTATTAGCAATTACGTTACTGCAAATTGAAAGCAAATTAACAGAAACTCATGATTGGATTAATGTAAATTAAGAGAAAAATGAGATAGTACTACTGATTCCCAGAATGAATACTATTTAAAGGCCTGACGATAACAAGTATTGGATTGTGAGGCAAATGGATTCTTGAATGCTGCTTGTGGGGTTATAAATCAATAGCGCAACTTTGGAAAGTCATTTAGTATTTTCTAGTAAAATGAATTACACATGAATGTAAAATTAATAATTCCATTTGTAGGTATTTGAGAGTGCTTATGTTTAATGAGATATCACAACAATTTTCAAGGCAGCATTATAAGTAGATGGCAAGTAACTGGAAACAGACCAAATGTTCACTGATAGTGAAATGATGAAAAATGAGCAGAATGTACCTACGCACGGCAAGGGTGACACTTAGGAAGCAATACTGGATAAAGATGCAACACAGATATATATTTTATAATTTTTCAAATTAATTTAAAACCAGTCAAAACTAAGCTTATAGTATTAGAAGACAAGATAGTGGTTATATCGTGGGATGAGGAGTGCGTCATCATTAGGACATAAAACTGGGAAAGCTTCTGCAGTGTGAGTAATATTTCTTGACCTGGGCCATGGT
The DNA here is from genome assembly GCF_009828535.3 of Hylobates moloch. Lineage (NCBI taxonomy): Eukaryota > Metazoa > Chordata > Mammalia > Primates > Hylobatidae > Hylobates > Hylobates moloch. The sequence goes on along the minus strand of NW_026652292.1, from coordinate 23,880,588 downwards.
TATAAAAGAGTTCTCATATTGTAAAATTTATTCAGTTGTTCATTTAAAAATATATGTTTTTGCATTTGATTATTACTTGTCAGTTGAAAAATTATCCATAATCAAATTGCCAACAACACAAAAGCCCAGAGCCAGGCAGATTCACAGTCGAATACTACAAGACATTCAAAGAATAGTTAGTATTAAACCTATGGAAACTGTTCCAAAAGATTGAGAGAGAGTCCTCCATAAATCATTCTATGAAGCCAGCATCACCCTGATATCAAAGCCAGGAAAGGACAGCACAAAAGAAAATAATATAAAACCAGAGACTAATATCCCTGATGAACATAGATGCAAATACCCTCAACAAAATACTAGGAAACCAAATCCAACCGCACATCAAAAGGATAGTTCACCAAGATCAAGTGAGTTTCATCCCAGAGATACAGGGTGGTTCAACATAACGCAAGTCAATAAATGTGATCCACCACTTAAACAGAATTAAAAACAAAAACCACATGATCATCTCAATAGATACAGAAAAAGCATTCAATAAAATCCAGTATCCCTTTATGGCAAATATCTTCAAGAAACTAAGCCTAGAAGAAACATACCTCAAAATAATAAAACCCATAAATGACAAACCCACAGTCAACATCATAGTGAATGGGGAAAATTTGAAAGCATTTCCCCTCAGAACTGGAACAAAACAAGGATGCCCACTTTCACCACTTCTATTCAGCATAGTACGGGAAATCCTGGCCAGAGCAATCAGGCAAGAGAAGGAAAGAAAGGGCATCCAAATTGGAAAAGAGGAGATCAAATTATCTCTTTTGCTAATGATATGGTCATATACCTAGAAAATTCCTCCAAAAGACTCCTAGATTTGATCAATGAATTCAGTAAAGTCTCAGGTTACAAAATCAATGAACACAAGTTAGTAACACTACTATACACCACCACCAACCAAGCTGAGAATCAAATGAAGAACTCAATCCTTTTTATGATAGCTGCAAAAAATAAAAATAAAATACCTAGAAATATACTTAACCAAGGAGGTAAAAAGAGTTTTATATGGGAAACTACAAAGCACTACTGGAATAAATCATGGATGACACAAGCAAATGGAAAATATCCCATGCTTGTTGATTGGAAGAACCAACATCATAAAAATGAACACACTGCCCAAAGAAATCCACAGATTCAATGCAATTCCTATTAGAATATACCAACATCATTTTTACAGCATTAGAAAAAACAATCCTAAAATTAATATGGAACCAAAAAAGAGCCTGAATAGCCAAAGTAATCCTAAGCAAAAAGAACAAATCTAGAAGCATCACATCACCAAATTTCAAATTATAATGCAAGGGTATAGTAACCAAAACAGCAAGGTACTAATATAAAAGTAGATACATAGACCAATAGAAAAGAAGAGAGAATCCAGAAATAAAGCCAAATTCTTATCAACCAACTGATCTTTGACAAAGCATACAAAAACATAAATTAGGAAAAAGAACCCTATTCAATATATGGTGCTCAAAAACCTGAACAGCCACATGTAGAAGACTGAAACTGTATCCATATCTCTCACCACAAACAAAAATCAACTCCAGATGGATAAAAGATTTAAATCTAAGACCTGAAACCATAAAAATTCTAGAAGACAATCTAGGGAAGGCTATTTTAGACATTAGCCTAGGCAAATAATTTACGACTAAGACCCCAAAAGCAAATGCAATCAAAACAAAAATAAATAAATAGGATCCAATTAAACTAAAAAGCTTCTTCACATCGAAAGAAATAATTATCAGAGTAAACAGGCACCCCAGAGAATTGGAGAAACTATTTGACAAGTGTATCCAACAGAAGACTGATATCCAGAATCTATAAGGACCTCAACAAATCAGCAAGAGAAAAAAAGTCTTATCAAAAAGTGGGCAAATGACACGAATAGACATTTCACAAAAGAAGAAACACAGATGGCCAACAAATATTAAAAAGTGCTTAACATCATTAATCATCAGGGAGATGCAGATTAAAATCACAGTGAGATACCTCCTTATCCCAGCCAGATAACCGTTATTAAAAAGTCAAAAAACAATAGATGTTGTTGTGGATGTGTTAAAAGGGAATGCTTATATATTGTTGATGGGAATCTAAATTAATACAACCTCTGTAGGAAACAGTGTGGAAGTTCTCTAATAATTAAAAGTACATCTACCATTCAATACAGCAATCCCACTAATGGGTATCTACTCAAAGGAAAAAAAGTCATTATATTAAAAAGAACCCTGCACACATATGTTTATTGCAGCACAATTTACAATTGCAAATATATGAAACCAACCTAAGCGCCCATCACCTGATGAGTTCATAAAGAAAACGTCTTATATATACCATGGAATACTGCTTAGCCATATAAAATAATGAAATAATGTCTTTTGCAGCAACTTGGACAGAACTGAAGGCCTTTATTCTAAGGGAAGTAATTCAGGAATGGAAAACGAAATACCGTATGTTCTGGCTTATAAGAGGGAGCTGAGCTAAAGGTACGCAAAGGCATGCAGAGTGGTGTAATGGACACTGGAGACTAACGGGGGAGAGTGAGAGGGGTAAGAGATAAAAAAATTAGATATTGGGTACAATGTACACTACTTGGGTGACAGGTGCAGTAAATTCTCAGATTTCATCCTATACAATTCATCCATGTAATCAAAATCCACTTGTACCCCCAAAGTTATTGAAATATTATATGTGCATATATATGTGAGGATGGGTAGGTGTGTGTATATATACACATTTGTATATATACCTATATATATATGTGTATATATATATATATATATATACACAGAGAGCCACAGTTTTAATGACAGCAATAAATAAATAAATAAATAAATAAATAAAATATACGCATACTGCATTGCAGAGTAGAGACTACAGTGAGTATAATGAGTCTTAAGTGGAGTCAGAACTGCCAGTCGAGTTCTGGCTTGGACCAGGTTATCAGTGGTGTGGATGTTGAGTAGTGACGATATATCAGTCATGAGGGAAACAGAAATCAAGTGTGACTGCAAAGGTTTAGGCCTGGGTAACAGGATCAATGATGCACAGCTGGGGGAGTAAAAAGGTTGAGGTATGTATTGAATAGGGTGTGTTTGTTGTTGCCCTTTTTTTCTTTACCTCAATAAATCTTAGAAGACCTATTAAAAGTCAACTAAAGATGGCATATAGGCATTGCAGTCATTTGGAGCTTAAGAGAGGACTAGCATGTCTATTAAGTTCTGTGAATAATCACCACACAATCCTTAAAATGTGGAATTAGATGAAATATCATGGATAGACTATGTAGAAAAGTAACAAAGGTTAATGATTGAACCCTGAGGCATTTTGCCCGTCATGAATGAGGAAGCCAGCAAAGGAGAAAGAGAGATAGAGAACTAGGGAACTACACACACACACACACACACACCCCGAGAGAGAGAGAGAGAGAAAGAGAAAGAGTGAGAAATCGTGATAACACAAGCAGTAAAGTGAACATTTAAAACAAAGTCTATACAGTATTAAAGCATATTTCTCTGCATTTCATGATGATTAAGGTAAAAGAGGAAGACAAATTATATAGATGAAAGAACGAAAAATTTTGGAGACATGCCACAATCCCCCATGATGTGTGTTCTCCCTCTTGGCAACAAGTAACAAACCCAAGTTAATTAATAGTTGGTGTGTTCCCAAGCTGTCTTTGCCAGGAGAGACTTGACAAACCCCTTGACTGGTAACTGGACTAGCAGGTCAGGTACTATTTCTAAAATTTCCTCTTGACTTCTCTCCTTTCACCCACTTGAAAGCTCATATAAGGCTTTCAAGATTGGAAAGCTTATATAAGGCTTTCAAGATTGGAAAGCTCATATAAGGCTTTCAAGATTGGAAAGCTCCCAAGTCACAGTATCTGTCCTGGGCTATGACAAAATCAGGTTCATCTCTATGAATATCATAAACCAACCTAGGGTTAACTGCATCCAGAACTTCCTAATGCATTGATGGAAGTGTTCCATTTTTTCATGGAGAAATGGTGAGCCAGAGAATCCTTTGAGTAACTGCTGAATTGAATTATTTTCTTTATTCTTTACTCAATCAATTGTCCTACTGTCTGAAAGAGTGGGTTCACAACATTTGCAGCCACTGAGAAATTGATTGTTAACTCATACAAACTCTTTTATCTAACACTATCAAAATTAGTGTTGTGCTTCTCTGAATATTTGTCCTGAGAGTACATGCTAGCAGGGATTCATCAGACTTCTGATATTTCTCAGTAAAAAGTCTCGATTTTTTCCACTCTGAGTTTCATGCTAACTGGCCACAGTCTCATTATACATGTATAGCCTTTCAGACAATCAGAATTCTTAATAGAGTTACGTCGAAAATGAGCATGATGTCTCTCCAAATGACCGTGAAGCCTAAGTTTTTCTTATATTGGGGAAAAACTGGTATTCCTTTTTTCTGTATGAATCTTTCTGCTTCTTCCTTTCTATGTCTAGTTTTTACCTGGGGTACTAAAAATTGTCAGAGGATATATTGTTTGCTAATTGTCCTTCTTCTAGACACTGTCTATTCATTTAGCCAATTGTCCCATGCAAATGTCTATTCCCTCCAAATTGCATAAGTAGAATATTTTCCCCTGCAATCTTTTTCAAAGATCTAGTTTCATATTAGTGACACATTGGAAACTATCCCTGCATTAAAACTTCATTATGTTGTTAAGGCAGCTTAACTTCAAAATGCATTTTAAAACTTTTCTTTCCCTTTCTCTTAGGTTTCAAGATATAACATTGAAAGGAACTGCAGAAGCCTTATCTCCTAGCCTTAAGATAGACTCCATGTCCCTCGCTTTCACACTGTATATGCTCCCTTCACATTTATTTAACTGTATTCCAATGTCTAACTATGTGCCTTCTTAGCAGTTCCAGGGGCTAATCTTGACACAGACAGACTAAGCCTGGAGACCCAGTTGCAAAATTCAAGAGATTACTTCAAGGCAGATAGACAACAACATGGCCATTGTTGAAATGAGGCCAGCCTGAGATTCAGGTGGACTGGGACCCAAGATAGCCACCAGAACAAGATACACAGACGTTGTATTCAACACAATTCTTGCAGGCATTCCATATTAAATTTTCCCTTTTTAAACTCCTGTCTCCCCAACTCCTGGATGCAAATTAAAGTGGTTGCTTTCACTAGAAATCCAGCCACTTCCCCTTTAGTAGTTTTAGTTAATAACATCACTTTCTACCAGACCTTGCTCTTCTTAATTGGACTCAGCAAGCAGTGAGCATGTGAACCTGTGTTAGGTTATGGTGTTTTCTATAACCTCAATTTTCTTGTGAAAAACTGTCTTAACCATTGTGGTACATGGGCCTGAGAGTCAATAATGCTGTTGGCCCAATATATATAGTAAAAGGAAAGATTGAATTGTCAATAAGATTCAAATGTGTTTGGAATCTTTCCAAGGACCTAACATTACTAATATCCAAAAATTTGCAATGAAAAAACAGTCACAGGTTAAACATTCTTTCTTTGTAGAACTCAGATTTCCAGATGCAATTGCACCAAAATGATTTTTATCTCCTGCATTTGGACCCACTTTTGTTTTGAAATCTAACAGAAGATGTTGGTTCTGAGCGGTATAAATGGAGATACTGCTACATAAAAGAAAAATATTTTAAAATATTTCCACTTTATAGTCATTGATTAGTGGCTTTTGGGACTATTCTTGATTATCTAGACAGCCAGGGATCCTATAAATCTATAAAGGCCAAATTTACTTAGAGTCAGCAATCTTGATAAATCAAGTGTGACCTGCTAAAATTATTTTATAAATTAGGGCTGTACATTAACTTTTTGTTAGTAAATAATATTGAATATGTGTTGCAAATTCTGATATATAGAATTTCTCCCCACAAGCATATTTCACTTCCATTGTTTCTTCTTCTGAGACATCTATGGCAGAAGAGTCAATGACAATAGTCCTCTTGCTAACCACCATTTTCTTCCCATATGTAAAGGCCATTTTTGAATTTATGGTTTCTGATAACCAGATCGAGTAATTTACAATAAAAATATTAAATAATTATAAATACATATACAACATATATAAAACCATTATATATGACATTTTTGTTTTACTTTACACCATATTATTATCACTCATTAAAAATTATTACCTTATCAAAAAACAAATTTTTATTTTAATTTTTTCTCTTCCAAAAAATTATTTAAGGATTTAATATTTACTGATACTGAAAAATGTTTTAAGAAATAATTATTTCACTACATATGTATGTATTAAAATATTTGAGCTTGTATTATAAAATGATACATTATGTTCTAAGGTTTTATTCCAATTAACATCTTTATGTAGAAAATTAACATGTAGATTTTCCTGATGTAGCCTAAAATATTTTATCTTTATTAAATATTATTTTTAAAATCTAAAATATAATTTTCCTTTAAATATAAATGAAATGGATTAGATGTCTACCCATTCCATGATTAAATTGTAAGACCATTGCATCCCTTAAGAGCAGATAAGATCAGTAAAAAAAGTACGAATATAAAATATCTTAGCAACATAGTAAAAATAACCTAATTCAGGTATAGACTGTACCAAACAATAAGAAAATCCTTGTTGTATTCAATGGCATTGGATACATTTACCAAAACTAACCATATGCTGTGTCATTATTTATTAAAATCATTTAAAAATGTTCTTTTCTATGTAATACCGTAATACCTATGCCCATCAAAAGCAGGAAAAAACACTCTTAAGTATCCTATGGTTAATAAATATTAAAAGAACCCTCCACGAAAGATAATTAGAAACATATGAAGCTAGTGGGATGCAGTTTAACTTTGTTCAGAAAACAAGTTATAGATTTAACTGCATATATTTGTAAAGTAATGAGGTAGAAATTCAGTGATTAAATGTTCTGTCTCAAGAAACCAAGAAAATTAAAATAAAATCAGTATAAAAATACAGAATGGATAAAATCATAAAAATAAGAACATAAATTACTAAAATATATTTTAAATGTATAATATAATGAAGTTGAAACACAGCTATTAGTTCTTTGAAAAAATCATTAAATTTAACAATTCTTCCATAAAACTGAAGGAAAAAATTAATGGAAAAAATGCAAAGTATCAATGTCAGCAATGCAAATAGGAACACCGTCATGAATATAAAAAGAAAATAAGAGGTAACTTAAACAATATTAAGTCAGTAAAGAGAAAGTTTTGAGTAAATGGGGAATTCTTTTAAAAATAAATTTATAACTCATGCAGAGATATGGAAAATTTAAAAGGCTCTAAACATTTTTAGAGAATCAATTAACTTAAGAGAACAGGCCATCATTGATTGCACTAAATTTTAAATATAGTTATTGGGAACAAGAAAAGTAGTAAACATTTCTTGTAAAAATTGATAGAGCCAAGTGTGAAACAAACTTTATCTATTAGACATTTTGTGAGAATATTTTCTTAATCTGGTCAAAGTTCTGAATGAACTATCTTTTGAAATGGACCTGAGCAAGATTTTAAAGATACAATGACCTTTTCTAGAAGGAAAAAAATACTGTCCTTACTGAGGTCTGACTGTAACTTCTGTTTCTATATTAAGAAATGCAAAAGTTCATAGCTCTCACATATTCATTTTTAATATATTTATATGAACTTCTCCAAGCTGCTCAGCCTCCAATTACTTTTTTTATTGCTTTATGGGGAAAGTGCTATATTCTAAAAAGACTTACGCCTAGTGTTAAACTGAGTTTTGTGTTTTACAAGGAAAATTTATTTCCAAAGTAATAGTGCAAAATGGCTACTATGACTTAAATAAATGACACCATCATTGAGAAAAATAGTTTTGTCATTGTGCAAGAAAGGTCATTTTTTTCCTCACCAGGATCAGTTAAGATAGAAATAAAGAAGAAAATTAAATATCTTAATGTGACAGAAGAGATTTATTTTTCTAAATATTGTATCTTTTACTTCAGTCTCTTACTTCAAAAGCTTGAAATTCAACTATACAGAGTTGACTAAGCCCAATACTTTTTATTCAAAATTATTCTAGCTATACTCACTTCTATGTAAATATATGGTAACTTTTAGTATCTTTAGAAATGTTCACACAATCTTGAGCAGTGAAATTCATCAAAATATATAATTTGTACGATGTAGAAAATATTATTTCACATGTGACTTATTATTATATATGTGAGAATCATATGGTAATGAGCTTATTACATCAGATAGTGCAGAAAAATCAAAATATATTACAAAACTCTCATTCTAAAGCTCGTATAATAATAGAAAAATAATATAGTCTAGAGACAATTTTTTGTCAAAACAATGTAATTACATACATTCCATCTCTTTCCGACAAGAGAGGTGTTTTAATATATTGGTGGTTTGTTTAAAACATTTTAAACTACATTTACATCTCAAATAATCACAAACCTATAGAAGAGTTGAAAGTATAGTGAAAAGAACTTTTCATTTTTGAAAACAAGATGAAACAAATTGCCAGTCTGATTCCCAGAAACTTTAGTATGTATTTTCTCTCAAGCAGGACATGTTCCTGTGTAATCATAATACCTATACCCATCAAAATCAGGAAAAGGATGTTGATCAATCATTCCCCTCTAATCCGCAGACCATATAAAAATTTTGCCAATTGCTGTAATAATGCCCTTTCTAGCATTATTCTAAAATAATTCAGTTCAGAATCACTCTTGAATTTGTCATTTTCCGTTAGTCCCTCCTTCGATCTGGAATGCTTGTTTATCTTTGATTTCTGTGTCTTTGGCACTTTTGAAGATTGTAGGCTAGTTATTTTTTGAGATATTTTAAATTTAGGTTGGTTTGTCTCCTTGTGTTTAGACTCAGGTTATAAAAAGAGACGCTATGTTCTTATTGCATCCTATCAGGGGCTCACAATTCTCACATGCCTCCTTATTAATGACATTTATTTTTTAATGTATTTTTAAATATACATATAACAGCATATGTATTTATAAAGTACAAAATAATGTTTTGAGGTATATATACATATTCATTTAAATCTAGTTGAGATTTTTACTAAATTATCATCTTCAAGGCTTTGGAAGCTACTTGCTTCTTATGCTTTATCAGAAATTATTTTCATCCTCACCTGGGTTCGTAGCAAACTTCTAATTATGAGAGGAGATGTGTGTGAATCTGCATGGAAAGGAGAGAGAGCACAGGCTGTGAAACTAGCCAGAACAGGCATTTCTCCTAGCCTGGATACTTCATTTATTAAAAGAAGTCATCTGTTAATAATTATATTTCTTTCTGTTTTATCAAGCATTGTTTGTGATGCATTTAAACATTAACAAAATATTTCTTTAAAAATGAAAGATGAAGTGTATTAATAATTAAACACAAGTTTTTAATTACTAATACACAGTTGGGCTTTGACAACTGCTGTGTGTGTTTTGTTTTAGATGCTGCTGTTATTTTTTTAAACTGCATGTATTTATTGACCCTATCTTAATATTTGATGGCTTACTTATTTTCCAGGGACTGATTGAGAGGTTGCACGTGACGGCATATAATAAGATAATACTTACAATAATAAAGACAATAATAGTAATATTTATGATGATTATTATATTATGAAATAGAACGCTATATTGTCTATTCCAAGAATTTATGCCACAGAACAAATAATAATAACAAACACAGAAAGAGATGATTAATATGCAGTATAGTCTGAGAAATAACAAGGTAATATATTGGTGTAGTTAGTAATTGCATTGACAGTTGTAGTAGTCCTATCATTTTCTTTTCTCTTTTTCTCCCTCTCCCTTTCCTTACCTCTATCTTTATCTCAATCTTTTTCTCTCCAGATATCAATGATTATTTTATTTATTTTTATATTATTATACTTTAAGTTCTAGGGTACATGTGCACAATGTGCAGGTTTGTTACATATGTATACAAGTGCCATGTTGGTGTGCTGCACCCATTAACTCCTCATTTATATTAGGTATATCTCCTAATGCTATCCCTCCCCCCTCCCCTCACCCCACAACACGCACCAGTGTGTGATGTACCCCTTCCTGTGGCCAAGTGTTCTCATTGTTCAATTCCCACCTATGAGTGAGAACATGCGACGTTTGGTTACTCGTCCTTGCGATAGTTTGCTGAGAATGATGGTTTCCAGCTTCATCCATGTCCCTAAAAAGGACATGAACTCATCATTTTTTATGGCTGCATAGTATTCCATGGTGTATATGTGCCACATTTTCTTAATCCAGTCTATCGTTGTTGGACATTTGGGTTGGTTCCAACTCTTTGCTATTGTGAATAGTGCCACAATAAACATACGTGTGCATGTGTCTTTATAGCAGCATGATTTACAATCCTTTGGGTATATACTGAGTAATGGGATGGCTGGGTCAAATGATATTTCTAGTTCTAGGTCCCTGAGGAATCGCCACATTGTCTTCCACAATGGTTGAACTAGTTTACAGTCCCACCAACAGTGTAAAAGTGTTCCTATTTCTCCACATCCTCTCCAGTACCTGTTGTTTCCTGACTTTTTAATGATGGCCATTCTAACTGGTGTGAGATGGTATCTCACTGTGGTTTTGATTTGCATTTCTATGATGGCAAGTGATGACGAGCATTTTTTCATGTGCCTTTTTGCTGCATAAAGTCTTCTTTTGAGAAGTGTCTGTTCATATCCTTTGCCCACTTTTTGATGGGGTTGTTTGTTTTTTTCTTGTAAATTTGTTTGAGTTCTTTGTAGATTCTGGATATTAGCCCTTTATCAGATGAGTAGATTGCAAAATTTTTCTCCCATTCTGTAGGTTGCTTGTTCACTCTGAAAAGGTAGTTTCTTTTGATGTGCAGAAGCTCTTTAGTTTAATTAGATCCCATTTGTCAATTTTGGCTTTTGTTGTCATTGCTTTTGGTGTTTTAGACATGAAGTCCTTGCCCATGCCTATACCCTGAATGGTATTGCCTAGGTTTTCTTCCAGGGTTTTTATGGTTTTAGGTCTAACATGTAAGTCTTTAATCCATCTTGAATTAATTTTTGTGTAAGGTGTAAGGAAGGGACCCAGTTTCAGCTTTCTACATATGGCTAGCCAGTTTCCCAAGCACCATTTGTTAAATAGGGAATTATTTTCCCATTTCTTGTTTTTTTCAGGTTTGTCAAAGATCAGATAGTTGTAGATGTGTGGTTTTATTTCTGAGGGCTCTGTTCTGTTCCACTGGTCTATATCTCTGTTTGGTACCAGTACTATGCTGTTTTGGTTACTGTAGCCTTGTAGTATAGTTTGAAGTCAGGTAGCGTGATGCCTCCAGCTTTGTTCTTTTGGCTTAGGATTGACTTGGCAATGCGGGCTCTTTTTTGGTTCCATATGAACTTTAAGGTAGTTTTTTCCAATTCTGTGAAGAAAGTCCTTGGTAGCTTGATGGGGATGGCATTGAATCTATAAATTACCTCGGGCAGTATGGCCATTTTCACGATATTGATTCTTCCTATCCATGAGCATGGAATGTTCTTCCATTTGTTTGTATCCTCTTTTATTTCACTGAGCAGTGGTTTGTAGTTCTCCTTGAAGAGGTCCTTCACGTCCCTTGTAAGTTGGATTCCTAGGTATTTTATTCTCTTTGAAGCAATTGTGAATGGGAGTTCATTCATTATTTGGCTCTCTGTTTGTCTGTTATTGGTGTATAAGAATGCTAGGGCAATCAGGCAAGAGAAAGAAATAAAGAGTATTCAATTAGGAAAAGAGGAAGTCAAATTGTCCCTGTTTGCAGATGATATGATTGTATATCTAGAAAACCCCATCGTCTCAGCCCAAAATCTCCTTAAGCTGATAAACAACTTCAGCAAAGTCTCAGGATACAAAATCAATGTGCAAAAATCATCAACAATTATTTTAAAATCTTTTTAAATGAGGTGATGTTAATATTAATATTGACATTAATATTAAGCTTATTCTTTAAACCCAGAAAAATTTGATTTTATAATGGTTGTGGTATGAGTGACATGTGGGAGGTAAAACTGAAATAGGACCCCAGGGTCAAGTTGTAGAAAGTATTTTGTCAAGTTAATTAGCTTGGGCTGTTCCTCATAGTTGGTAATAGGTTATAAATAGAGAAATGACCGTATAAATTAGCATTTTTGATGAATTTCTTGACTAGCACTAGTAAGATTAAAGAATGCATTAATTTAATTGACTAATTTCATAGCAGTTTTAAAAATTTGTAATATGCACAAATGCAAAATGAATCTATACTTCTTATGTTTCCCTTTTTATTGCTAACACACTGGTATCATAGCTTTGTTGTCTTTAAAGAAGTATTTCTTCTTTATATATATATATATATATAAATATATACATATATATAAACTTCCATGAGTTTATTTTTAAAAATTTGATAAAGTAAAAACAACCACATAAAAGCAAGCTTAGATAAAAGTAAATGGGGATCAGTACATTTATGTCTTATGGCTGATGCTGATAAGTGTTTCTTGTGTGAATTGGAAAATTACCATTATTTTTTAATTTGGCATATGGTGTGGCAAATTAACTGCATGCCTATGAACATTGGGCACCATGCAATATATTATTTCTTTTAATTCCCATAAATGACTACCACCTGTTTTCCATATAAATATATATTTGCTGAAAAATGAAAAAATCATTATTAAAAATTCTACTGATAATCTAAATCATCTAAATTGAAGAAAACACTAACTTCAATTACACTGTTGGCAGGTAAAAAATATCATTTACTGATACAACAAGAAGATTGTACTCTTGTGTAATTATTTTAGGAGGACCACTGGCAGCACTGCTCAGGAATTGGCATTTAACTGCGTGCTGCAATGACATTTGTCTGCAAATTCTTGAGGAACTTATTCAGGAACAAATCCATAATTATATAATCAATTTTTAAACCGGACTACCCATTTTAAAAACAGTTAAATTATTTTAAAAATTGGGTTAGAGCCTCAACATCTGTTTTTCCAACAAATGCTGAGAAGAGTAAATCTTCATATTATTAATGTTACTTTACCTTTGCTTTCTTTAAAATGGAGAAACTACTTCTTTAAAATGGAGAAAGACATTTATATTTTTTCTAAGAATATTCAAGGCATTTTAGTATATTAGTCTATTTTACATTTTGTCTGAAATCTTAATGAAAAGTAACAAGGTTTTTTTAACTTTTAAAAAATCCTCTAACTATATAGACATATCTATTCAAGATATTGTAATAATATATTGCTTAAGGATTTATTTAAGTAATAATTTATTACTCTCCTAAGAATCAAAACTCTATATAACCAGTAATTATTAAGACTAGAGAATAAGAACAATTAAAATACAAAAATTTAATATGTAATTTAGTTTTAAAATCTACATGCCGTAGCATGTAAATTCAAGAAACGTTAATTTCAAGGTAATAGAGCCATGATAAATTTGTTTAGTGTCAGTTTGGGATAAGCCAAGTATAAAATAAGATTAAAGATGGTATTTTATCTGAACTTCAAAGAGAACATGGATTAATTTTTAATATAAAGTTAGTAGTTAAATCAGGTGTACATACAGTAAAGCTTTGTGATATTAATTACAAAGTTGTGCTTTCATTAAGCCTGAGAATTGAAGCAGGTCTTTTTCTTCTATAGTAAAAGTAAAATAAATCATACATTAATAATAAAAATGTTACGTGGTAATTTCTACAGCTATATAATTATAACAAATTACTTGAAAATGAAATTTGTTCCTTAAGATGCATATTTGAAGAAATTACCATAAAGACTTGTGTATGCTTATCTGTGTTATGATATGCATGTAGAAAAAGTCTCATTCACTGACTAAATTATCATTACTATGAATAGATGAGGATTTGCATATATTTTCATGCAACAAAATATTATATTAAACTTAAATTTGTTACATAACTGCTCACCAATTATATGTGAGCATGTGTGGATAATCAAGATCTGTGCCTGTTATATTAAAATCTTTATATATCTAAATACATAATATATTATCCTAACATTTACTTATTTAATTTTTGGGTTGATCCTGAAATTTGTTTAAGGTGAATTGATTAAACTCACCAATTAAAAGGCAGAGATTGATACAATGTAATTTTTTAAAAAAGAACAAGTTTCCATTGTTATAAGAGACTCATTTTAGAATCAAAGACACAGTTTCAAAACACAAATGGAAATTTATATGTAAAACATATACAAAGTAAAAGTAAAGAAATAAATCTCGCAATATTTAAGACCACAGTTTGGGATTTAAGATAGAAGAGAATTGTTATCTTTACCCATTTCTGTCAGTTAAAATAAACTGGGGGCAGGGGTGGGTAAGGACAGAGGAAAGGTAGGAAAGTCACACTTGCTATGAAACAAGAAAACACATAATTCAAACAAGACATTATATAAAGAAGGAAAACTAGATGGTATAAAACAAAATCCCAGGAACAGGGTGATCATGCAGAGAAGATGTGTGTGTGTGTGTGTGTGTGTGTGTGTGTGTGTGTGTAAGGTATATTGGACACACATTCACAAAAGTAATATATAAAAATTAGAATCTGAAAAAATTGTACTATGAAACAGATATAAATTTAAAAAATAGCATGATTTTATGGAAGACGGTAGGAGGCTTTAGAAACCAGTCCTCCCATGAGAATAATTATTGAGCTGGCAAGGACTATCAGAATAAATTATTTTCAAACACTGGACTGTGGCCAAGTACTTGCAGTGCCCACTGGAATGCTTATTGAAAAAAATAGTTTGATATACTTTGACATTTTGTGTTTAATATATATGATTTATATATATAATGTTATATATATAGTGGTTATATATAACATTGTATATACATAGTGTTTATGTACATATTATATGGAGAGAGAAAGGTAGATTTAAAACATGGCTTGCAGGATTATTGAGGCAGGCATGTCTGAGATTTGTCGTACAGGTCAGCAGTCTAGAAATTTAGGTAAGAGTTGATGTTACAGTCCTTAGTCCATATTTCAGAGAGCAGTAAGATAGAAACTTAGGCAGTATCAGTTCTCTCTGTTGCCATTTTAAGGATGATTTCTTCCTCTTTGGGAAATGTCAATCTTCATTATCAATAAAAAAATTAAATGTAAATTGATTAAACTCACCAATTAAAAGGCAGAGATTGATAGAATGTAATTCTTTTTAAAAAGAACAAGTTTCCATTGTTATAAGAGACTCATTTTAGAATCAGAGACACAAATAGTTTGAAAACACAGATGGGAAAAAAAAGGTATCCCATACAGATAATATTCAATAATAACCAAATAATAGCTAGAATGGCTATACTATTATAAGACAAAATAGATTGCAAGTAAAAGTTGTTGCAAGAATCAATGGACAAGTATTTTGATAAAAAGTTCAAATCATCAAGAAGTCATGACAATTATGAAACAAACACAAAACAACAGAGTCCTAAAATATGTAAAGCAAAAACTGACAGAATTGTAAGAAATATACAATTGTACAAAAATATTTGGAGATTTCAAAACTTACAACAAAACTATACAATTATAAAAATGTACGCAACTGACCTAAGGATAGGCCAAATGTAATATAATTAAGAATAAACAAATAAAAATTTATGGCCAATAGGTATTTCACAAGGGTGCTAAGACCGTTCAATGGGAAAAGACCAGACTTCAGTAAATACTGCTAGAACTTGATAAACACATGCAAAAGAATAAAATTGGATCCCTACTTCATTTGATATTCAATAATCAACTTAAAATGAATCAGCAACCTAAATATAAGGAGAAAAATTATAAAACTCTTAAAAGAAAATGTAAATGTAAATCCTCATGACCTCATATTTATCAGTGGAATCTTAGATTTGACAACAAAACATAAGAGACAAAAGAAAACAGATAAGTTAGACTTCATTAAAATTTAAAACCATTGTGCATCCATGAACACTACTGAGAAAGTGAAAAGACAATCCACAGAATAGGAGAAAATATTTGCAAATTATACATTCGATAAAGGTCCAGTATGAAGAATATAGATGGTTTACAAACTTTATCAACAAAAGGTGAACAACTCAATTTAAAAATGGGCAAAGGACTTGAATAGACATTTCTCTAAATAAGACATACGAATGACCAACAAGCAAATAAAAAGATGTTCAGTAACATTGGCATTAAGGAAATACAAATCAAAACCACAATGTGGCACAATCTCACACTCACAATGATGATTATAATAAAATGAAAGAAAAATAAGTGGTTATGTTTGCCACCTTCACCAGCCCCAATCAGTTAGACAAATCATTATCAGTCCTCACTTTTTTCCATTCAGTTACCTCTTTACCAACATATTTTCAGACTTCAGTAGTCTGTAAATTCCATGGTGACATGATTGACAAGTGAACCACCTAATCTGGGGCTTCATAGCTCTTAGATCTGTGGACTTCATATCTGCTCAAGGTAACCTATAATGTGAATAATCCAGCCACCTAATCATGGCAACCTTTAGATCTCACTAACATGTCCTCTCATGAGCATTGGTTACCCACTGACAATGCACCCACACCACTATTAGTTCTTCAGGAAGAATCTTCCATCCTCATGGTGGTCCAGTCAACCCTTTCAGCCATGCAATAGCATAGCAAACCATTCTATATTAGGAGACACGCTGTGATGCTTCTGAAAGTCATCAATAAGAATCACCTGGAAGAATCATGCTATTGTTCATCAGCAGAATAATCAGTGGGTACACAGACACCCTTCCTTCAACATCTGTAGAGAGATATGCTTGGGTTGAGACACAATTCTGTGCAATACTGGTCTGGCATCAGTAGATAAACCATTCCTTTTGTGGCTCTTTCATTTCAAAATGAGGGCTAGTGGTTGGGACTTCTCTTGGGTTAAGGCAGAGTAGTCTGAGTTTAGGAGCTGCATATTTAGCAATTTCCTGGAATCATTCAAAGAATGAAAAAAAATTTCATTTTAGTACCACGGGAAGAGAGTTTAGGCAGGATTTATAAGTTAGTAATCAATTAGAAATACAGTTTGCAGACAATAATGTATTTCTCCAAAATTTTTCACTGTAATATGTAGGTTTGGTTTGTCATTATTGTATAAAAATAACCACATATTTTAAAATCAAAATAAACTTTCTATCACTTTTTAAACTTCAAAAAATTATATCAGAGATTGAGTTGCCTTTACACTCTGTCAATATCCATGGTCTTTTGATAATTCAAAAAAGGATGTAGACTCCGGGAAGCCGCATTTGAAATAAAGGAGAATTAATTAAATCACTGCACCTTTTGAATGCAGAATATAATTAATGGCACTTCCATGTTATCAATTTATTATCAACTTATTACAGAGGCCTGGTCATTCATAAGGGCTCAACCCTCCAGTTCACAGCTTTCTAATGCAATGATACTAAATTTATTTACATTTTGAAACATTTAAATGAATAAATAAATATCTACTTTGGCTATTTTTGTTACTGCATAAAAGCAGTGCTTTAATAAAGTATTGTAATTAATTCATGTTAATTATAAAAATTATACCATTGAACATTCAACGAAGAGTCCAAGAGGCCAAGACCTACGTTTTTTGAAAATGTGGGACAATCTGAATAACTAACCTCCAGAGAGAATGTTCAAAACAGACGTAAGTTTAAACCATGACTGTGACAATTATTCTTCATTGGAATACTTTTCTATGCCTCTAAATTTTGTCTTTTAGATTGGCAATATGGCTATTATATGTAGTAATAAAATTATTCAATAGTTGAACTATTAAATACTGGATTTTTTTTCTAGACCTTTAATGTTCAGAGCTTAGTAGAGTTTCATAAGTATACAGGTTAACCAACCACTGTTGATAGTGCTTTGGTTGTTCATATTAAAAGTAATTCAGAGAACATCACAAGACACCAATGGCAAACATTTCTCTTGTAAAAGGAAATAAAAAAAATTAAAGAGAACTTACTAGAGACAAAAATTGCTTAACATATAGGGAAAAAATGTGCCCACATAATGAATCAAATTGAGTCAACAACTTTTAGCCTTACTAGACAAAATACAAACTGTCAGTATTTATATCTAATTTTTATACCTCTGTGTTATTTATATTTTCATAGCATAGAGGTAACTTTTAAGTATTTTTTTTTTCTTGAATACGTGGAGGATAGATAGAGATCCTCTTAGAGAAATAAAATTTTAGGTAGTGGTTAAGTACTTTTGTACTTAATATCCATATCAGCTTTAGACAGATGTTACCATCTGTTTTTAAAGCCCTTAGGAAAATTTAAACTAGGTTTTAACAATAAACAGAGGACAACTTACTTCTCATTAAAGAGAGGGAGAAATTGATGATGTAGGTAAAAGCGTTTAGAAAAATTTGTCAACATTTCTCCCATTAAATTACCTTCAATCAATATTGATTATAGAGACTTCATATTTGGAAAGCATTTAGTTCATTTTATGCTCATTTGCAACGTTTTTGCCTTTCATTAAAAAAATAGGTGTAACAAAAGGTGAATACAATAGAAAAAGTACAACTTTCAAAGAAATGAATGTGAGTAGATTACCTTTCTCATTAATAAGAAAAATCTTAACATCTTAATAAATAAAAAAAATCACATTTGAGTTAATGTAATAAGAGTACATATGGTTACAAGACAATTTTTTAGGCTAACCAGAGACAAAACTCAAAAAATGTTAAAAATGTTATTGATTATCTTTCCTTGTGATGCTACCTCACACTCTCTATACATACTCCGAAAATAAAAACCTGCCTTTTTATTTGACTCTTCTGGAAATTACATCTCTTGGAGATATTTCATGCATCATCTCTTTCTTTATTATACTCCTGTCTACTTAACAAACACCATGTCCTATGGAAAAGTATGCAAGGACAGTTTTCTCCATTGCATGCACATGAACTAACTCATATTCCAGGACTTTGTTCCCTCTCATTTTCAAGAGTCTTCAAAGCATTGTCAAAGCCTTCAAACTTTATCCTATGAACCATAGTACACATTGCTAAGAAAACAATATTTAGAAGTGAAAATAATAAAAATAAAACTGTCATAATAAGTAACTTTTCTAATAATTAACACCTATGCTAATTTTCACGATGGCCACATCCTTAGTTTGACACTCAAACTTCTTCATAACATACATACATTTTCAGATCTATCACTTCATCCGGCACGGAGTCTGCACAAACTGCCCTGGACTGCTATAAGCATATATGTATATTTATCTCCTTATCCTCTAAGGTCGAATTTAAACCAATTGTTCTATAAGTCCTTCCTAATATTTCAAGTTTGAAAGTTCTCTCTTTCATTTTATTATTTTTGCACTTTCAACATTTATCTTTATACACATTTGTATCTCAATGAAATATCATCTATAATAATTAAATTCTCTCTGGGAAGATACTGTGTTCACTCTCCCTGCCACACAATACAAAGAGCCATTTTATATATATATATATATAGCGAGAGAGAGAGAGAGAGAGACATGAACAGATATTTTTCAAAAGAAGACATACAAGTAGCCAACAAACATATGAGAAAAATGCTCAATATCACTAATCATCAGAGAAATGCAAATTAAAGCCACAATCAGATAGCATCTTACACCAGTGAGAATGGCTATTGAAAAGTCTGAAACAAACGTTGGCAAGGATGTAGAGAAAAGGGAATGCCTCTGCACCATTGGTGGGAATGTGAATTAGTACAAGCGTTATGGAAAACAGTGTGGTGATTTCTCACATAACTAAAAAGAAAACTACTATTCTATTCAGCAATCCCATTGCTGGGGATATACTCAAAGGGAAATAAATTATTATATCAAAAATGAACGTATACGCGTATGTTTATCACAGCACTATTAACAATAGCAACAAAGACATGGAATCAATCTAAGTGTTCATTAATGCGAGTTGGGTAGAGAAAATGTGGTATATATATATGCCATCAAATACAACTCAGCCATAAAACAAATTAAATTGTGTCTTTTGCAGCAAGATGGATAGAAGTGGAGGCCATAATGCTCAGTGAAATAATGCAGAAGAAGAAAGTCAAATACCATAAGTTCTCACTTATAAGTGAGAGCAAAATAATTTGCACACATGTACATACAAAGTGGAATAATACACACTGGAGACTTTAAAAGGTGGGAAGGTGTGGGGGAAGTGAGAGCTGAAAAATTACCTGTTGTACCTACTGAGTACAAGTTTTCTATTCAGGTGATGAGTACACTAAAAGCCCAAACTTTACCACAACAGAATATGTTGGAATGTAGTAAATCTGCATTTGTACCCCCTAAATATATTTTTTAATTAAAAAGGATAAATAACAGTGAGACTGATCAATGAATACATTTGAATCTAAAACAAAATAGTCTAAAAATTCTGGAATATAATTATTTCTAACCTAAAATTTGATATCCAGCCAAACTCTCAATCCAGCATTAAATTAAATATGAAGAGCTTTAGATTTGAATGTTCTCAAAATATTCACTTTCCCTGTTCCAACATGTTATGCAAAATAATTGATAAAAATAAGAAAGATAAATATATAGTACCAAATAAAGAGGAAATCTAATATGAAAAAAGAAATAACAAGAATAATCAAGAAAATGTAAAAGCTACGTAGAGAAGTACATACAGAGCAACCCGTGCAGACAGTAATAGATTTAGAAATTCAGAAGAGAAGAGCAAAACACCAGAATAGAATATCTGATAGAGATTATTTTTTTAAATATTTCAGAATTGTATCTGAGTTGGGGTCAATTAGTGAAACACATAGGAAAATGAATTGAATCACCACAAGGAAAATCATTCACCCCAAAACAATAATAATACAATAAAATAAATGTGCTATTACTTTACTTGGCAGCAAACAATGTTTAAAATTACAATTAAACAATAAATATCAATATAACCAAAAGTTGTTATGAAATTATATTGAAAATACAAAAAAGATAAATGCTCATGGTTTTATTAAAATATGTAAAAGGGAGTAACATCCAAATTGACTATTGAAGAGATTCAGTAGATAATGTCTAAAATAGAAGTAAAACTAAGAGGCAATTTTATAATATAGTTAAAGGGGGGTTAAAAAAAGAAGATGGAAGGGAGGTAGTCATGTTAGAGGGCACCTTTACTTTCTAAAGCTCTAGTATCAGAGCCGTAAATTTCCTCCAATCAGTTTTATATATCCAATTTTAGTGGCATGAAAGTACTGTAGAGGTTGCAGTTTGGAATAATAAATGAGCAGTGCTCTTCACTGAAATATTCTATCACCCAAAATCAATCTTTTCTAACTTGACTTCATTTTCATGTTTGTCTCACAATCTTAATGGTCAAGATTCTATAGGTTCTTCAGAATCTTCTCTGTATGTTACAGATAGACTGGTGAGTTACAGGTGAATTACAATTGAAACTTTCCCAATAATTTGTCTTTTAATTAGCCCTTTAGTAATTAGAGGAACAGTCTATTATGTCCAGAGGTGTTGCAAATTATTCTGTCTTTAGAGCAAATGTCTGGAAAAGAGCAAAGGCAGAACTTTAGATTGGGGAATTAAGTGTAGGCTTCTCTTTTCTACTCTATCTGGTAACTTTATCTGGCATCTGTTATGGAAAGTTAATGATCTCTGTTTATCAGATTTCAAATTCTAAATTGCTTTTCTAAATATTCCTAGTTTTGAGATATTATGATTTTAGTTCATATTTTTACAGCTGCCTTATGGCATTTCTTTAAACATTTTTTATGGTTAGCAATAAATTCTTCCTTAGAGTTTACATAGAACTTATTCTCCAGCAAAAAGAAAGGCAATGTCTTAGGGCAACTTTGAAAGCTCTAGACAACAGTCACTCATTTGATGCATGCTCTTTGACAATCACAAATTTGATCCTTTGTCCTCCTTAGGGTTAATTTTATGTTTATAAAATTTTAGTTGAGAATCATAGGCTATTTTCAGTTTAATCAATATCACATTTTATTGTTGGGCTTTTAAATTATTTGATACCAAATTTTGTTATCTGATAAAAATGGTTGTTTCCCAGACGGAGTTAGAATTTTGTTTCAGTCATCCACTCTATGTGAAAGACTCTTGGTTGATCCCATTTGGAATGCAAACTTTCCGTTTCCTTTTTAGATTTCAGTGTGCCCTCACAAAGTATAGTATATTTTTAAATTGCATACACATCAGCAAGAATAAAAAGGTAAAACAGGAATGGGAAGAATGACAAATATTTTACCTACCTTATTTCAACACAGTAATTATCTTCTGACAGGAGGATAAGCCTCACATGTTTACTTAATAATTTATCAGAATACTGAATTTACTCACAATCTTATGCTGACTATGCCAGAATGTTTTATGGAAATTCTTGGCAAATAGCAGGGGAGAATTATTTTCCAGGCCAGATACTAGATTGAATAAGTCATTTTATACAGCAATGATTGAAAGATTCAGAACATAAGGCAGACAAAACCAATACGATTTGTATTAAAAATAAATTTTCCTTTCATTTCACTCAAAATAGTGTTCCCTCAGACTTCTAATTATTTCTTTTTCCTTTGTTTCTCATATCTGAACTGTGATGATCACTTCTGTTAAGAGTGTCAGACACATGGAGACTTACTCACTGTGGTGTTCTGTGGATGAGTCATTTCAACCTTGATGGGTAAAAGCAAAGCAAACCACAACCCAGACTACTTTCTTAAGAAAAAAAATAGGATTATTGATAGAAAAGTCAAAGTTTCAATGAGAATCATTGTACGTGTAACAAATATTAAGCAGCATATTCTCCATATAGATACTTTTTTTTCCCCTTGATTCCTAGTGGACGCTTATTTGTTGGGCATGCTCCTGCTTTCCAACATACCTGTCTCTGAAAACAGGCTCAGTCCAAGGAAAACTTGTTAATCTGAGCAAATCCTAATATAGTTTTTGTGTAACTCACTCTTGAAATAAATGTGAATGGTAGGATTGTTCACATTTTTAAATTTAAAAAGATTATTATGTTTTGGGGATGTATGCCAGTATTTTCCTGTCCCATTGCTTAGCAAGAAAGACAAGTTATGAGCTGGCAAAGGATTTTTGCAATGCATAGAGATTTTTTTAATCATAGTAAGCCTGCACAGGCCATTCCTTAAATGAACAGTTTTGGGCTTCATAACAGACATCAAGCTCTAACCTAATATAGTATGTAGGGAGCAAGAGAACTATCTCAATGCCATAGGCTTATATGTTGAGAGGAGTGAAAGAAATATAGCCCTGTTTTTGGTAAACGTGTAGATTAAACCATGCTCTATGTATTTGCCAAGGACTTGCCTTTATCTGCTTGATATGTACATAGCTCAGTTTGATTGAAAATTTGAGACTGTGTCATAAAAAACTGTCAGTAGAAATAGTTCAACTCTTAAGATACCCCAATAAGGACTAGCACGTTTGAAAATATAGCTGACCACTTGCAGTTTTATTACTGCATATATATCTGCCCAAAGTATATGTGGGTTAATACTTTGGAGCTTCGTGCTTTCTCTTCATGGATATATTCTTTAGGAATTTCTTCCTTCCATAAAACTGGAAGCTCAGATACTCTTGAATTAACCATCATAAATATGTAACAAAGAATTGGAAGCTCTTATGAAAAAGCAGATAATTGGTCTTTCAAAAAACTTGTTTGGGAGCATTTCTAGATTTGAAAAACTCAGGCAGTGTTTTACACACAGAACATGCATAATTCAGTGAAAGTAACACAGCTGAGCCATGGGGTTTCTTTTATTTAAAAAGTAAAATTGTCAGTAGAAAAGAATCACATAAACCTAAGAAACATTGGAGTGGAAATTGCCAAATAGGAATTATAAACTATATTTATTACAAATAACAGAAACATTATTCTGAAAATTGAGCAATTCCTATAAAAAATTGGAATCTGAGAATAGATTAAGATTTGCTTGATACATGAGTGTTTCATATACTGAATTATTCAATATTGCAGCATCAATAAATAACTGATTCAATTTTCTAAAATTCTTACATTGCTTCTATTTCTTTGAAGTCATATGCTTTAAATAATATTTCAATGTGATACTGAATTTAAGCATTTTGAAATATAATTAAACACTATCTTCCTAATTGTCATGCAAGAGAAGTCAATGCTTGGGTATTACTTACGTGAAGCAGAGCTTGTGAGGAATTGCATAGTCACATGTCATGAGTTAGGAAATTGGCTTGCATGAGCAAAGGAAAAAAAAACCGCAAAGCCAGTTCAACAATTATAATATGTACAGATTCCTAATTTTTCCATTACCTGCATAAAGAGAACCATCAGAGTTCAAGTCATTTGTTGGACAATAAATGTACATTCATAATTTAGTAGATGGACACTACCTTCCATATTGTTGTCTTCGTACATTCTAATAGTGCAAATGTGAGTTACTTATCCAGCACCAGCCATTCTAAATTTGGCTTCCAGCAATTCATAAGAGTTGTCTGGCATCACATGTTGTCCAAACCTGGAAGTCTCGGTCAGTGTGGGACATTGTAGGCCCTCTAGCAAGCTGCAGAAGCCACAGGACAAATGGGAAACAGAAGCTGTGTGCCTGTGAGAATAGGAAGGCATTTTCTACTCAACTAACATTATCTAGACAACTAAGACTGAGAGCACAGAGCCATTTTAGAATAGCCCAGTTTTTGCATCACAGTAACATCACTGTTATCGGTGATGTATCTAAAATATGTACCTAAAATATAAAAATTAAAATACAAATAAAGTATATAGTTTGTGACTTTTCAGTTACTATTGTATGTAACAAATCACACCAAATCTGGTAGTACGTATTAAAATTTTATTATTTCCATGATTTTTTTATCAGGAATTTGGACAGATGGCGTAATCTTTCTCTGCTCCGTGATGTGACTCAACAACATGGAACTCAAATAGTCTGGAGACATCTGCAATCTCATATCTAAAACTTCATGTGTGCTGGCAGTTGGAACCTCAGCTAAATTGCCATCCCTAGCAACCACACCTAGCCATTTCATGTGGCCTTTCTACATGGACTATTTTAATTTTCCTCTCAGAATGGTTGCTGGATTCAGAGAAAAATCATCCTAAGGAAAATGAAGTGGAACTTCATGACTTTTTCATGGCACAATCTCAGAATTCAAATGCATCGTTTTTGCCATATTATATTGGCCAAAGCACTCAGAAAAGCCCATAGGGTCAAGAAAGGGCCAAAGGGATCCTCTTGATAGGGAAGTTGCAAGGTTCTAGAAGAGCTGTGGAACAAATAATGGATACTGTTTCAACATCTTTGGAACATATAATATGTCCCAGATAATTAGAAGAATGTACATCATACAATTGTATTTAAATTATTGTAAAAAATTAAATTCACCAGATTGGTATTTTGATTTCTAGTAAAATTTAATTTATTTGTGCTTGGAAATCATTATTACCCCATGAGTAATGGAGACTCAAAATAGAGTTAAGAGCTCACTCTGATAAGGCAAATGTGACTAAAAATTTTGAAAGTGCAATACATAGATGAATATATATTCATCTATTAATTGATGAACATTAAAATAAATGTAGAATAGATATTAACCTAGAACAAAGAGGATAATAAACTCCTCCTTCCCTTGTTTTATATTTTCTGAGTTTTGAAGAGATTAAGGCAATTAGAAGTTCTGTTGTAGGAGGTGACTACATAAAGTTTGTTCTAGATAATTATAAGGTAGCAAATAAATATGTATAATGACATGTATTCTCTACACTTCCTTACAAATTGCTCGGCTCAAATCAATACTCTAGTAAGGTAAGCAGTCACTGATTGCATTTGTCCAGATCAGAGTAATACATAATGGTAAAAAAAAAAAAAAACACAGGAAATTCTAATAATATTTAAGCATTGTGTGTAAACATCTCTTAATATTGTAATTATTTATTGGCAGGCCACATTACATTATAGTCATACTATAGAGGATTTGGTTAGCATTCTAAACATTGCTATTTATACTTTTAGTCAAAAGAAATTGTTGAACTTGTCAGCTTTTTTTGCATCAGCAATACAATACTGCTTGACAGATTCTTGGTAAAAATGAGACTTCTTGAGGGTGGGTTGCAAATGACCTAGTGGATCAAAATAGAAGAAGCAAATATGATGATTTTATAAAGGACCTATTTTTATTGTGAAATAATTTATGCACTTTATTCTTGGTTATTTTAATTCCCTTTAATAAAATATGATAATATCTACCCTCTTTAATGCATATATATTTTGAAATTTAAATTCTCACTAATAGAGATACTCAAACTCTCACCAGTATAAATTGTTTAGGACTTACATCCATTACAATTTATCTGTAGGTTGATTAAGATTGATTTGTGACTCTATTGCTCTAATTAAACATTTTGAATATCATCATATCTCATTATAGATTTGTATGACTGTTCTATATCTATCTATATCTATACCTATACCTATATCATATCTATATTACTATAAAGCTATACACACACACATGCGTGTGTGTATATGTTTTAAACTAGAGACAGGGTCTCACACTGTTGCCCAGGCTGAACTGCAGTGGCATGATCATAGCTCACTGTAACCTTGAACTACTAGGTGCAAGTGATCCTTCTGCCTCAGCCTCCTGAGTAGGGTCTACAGGCATGGGTACTACTGGCAAGGTCTACAGGCATGCACCTCTGTGTCCAGTTGATTTTTTTTTTTAATTGTAGATATGGTGTCTCACACTGTTGCCCCAGCTGGTCTTGAATTCCTGACCTCAAGTTATCCTCCCACCTCAGCCTCCCAAAATGCTGGGATTACAAGCATGAGCTACCACAGCTAAGCAGATACATGTTATTTATATTTATAAAGTATCCACTACTCTGATCCAAATGTAGCTCACTATTACTTCCACCATCTGTCAAAATACTTGAAGAAAGAGGTCAAAGATACACTCTCAATCTATGTGTTATTCCATATGAAAAAGTCTCCTCTATTTAGAAAAAAAAAAAATTCTCACATTTTTTATTCCCACAGGAACTTTCAAAGTATATACATATATATTTCTCGCAATATATAGGCTTTTAGAAATGAAAAGCTATTTATCATTACCATGATGTTTTTAATCAAAATTAAAAAGAAATACACAAAAGTATCTAGGAAGAAAATAAAATATTGACTATATTTTGTAATTTTTGCCCAAATTTATCAAAGATAAATAACTGCTTTCTGTAAAGTAGTATTTATAATGTAGCATATAGATCATTTAGACTGTCAAAGATAAATGCAAATTGTTTGACTACAAAATTCAAATAATCATCAGAAAATATGTCGTTCAATCTAATGAAAACTTATTACCATCAAAATAGGCCACTGAAGCCATTCCATTGAAAGCAAGAATCCATCAAGTTTCTGATATCTGCATGTGTCCCAAAGACCTTCTTAAATATATAACTCATTGCTGAAATTAAAGAGAACACTTAAGCTAACAAGCCACATTTTTCAGATGTGGATTTAAATGCCCTTGTTCACATTCTTACTTATCTGGTGGCATGTAAAAACACATGTGACAGTGGCAGCTCTGACCCATAAGAACATGAATATTTGAACTGTAAAAGTATTTATTTTTTTCCTGTGTCTAACTCAAACCTTCTATGACAGTATATTTAGAATCCATTAATATATTGACATGTGTTTAAATTATGTCACATTTCTCACCTTAATTGCTATAAACTCTATCACTGATCTCTCATTCCTCTTCCACTTCCAGTGGTACCATCCGTGTTAAGCCACACTTTATGCCAACATATGCCAGTGCTGTGTGACTCCTAGGGACTTGGTTCCCTGTGTCTGAGCTACTCCAGCTCTGACTGAAAGGGACCAATGCAGAACTCAGGCTATGGCTTCAGAGGGTGCAAACTTCAAGCTTTGGCAGCTTCCATGTGCTGTGGAGCCTGCATGTGCACAGGAGTCTGGAATGGAGGTTTGGTAACCTGCACCTAGATTTTGGAAGATGTATGGAAACTCCTGGATGCCCAGGTAGAAGTTTGCTGCAGGGATGCAGTCCTCATGAAGAGCCTCTGCTAGGTCAGTGTGGAAGGGAAATGTGAGGTAGGAGCCCCCACACAGAGTCCCTACTGCAGCATCACCTTGGTGGAGCTGTGAGAAGAGGGCCACAGTCCTCCAGACCCCAAAATGATAGATCCACTGACAGCTTGCACCATGAGCCTGAAAAAGCCACAGATTCTTAATACCAGCCAGTCAAAGCAGCTGGGAGGGAGGCTGTGCCCTACAAAGTCATGGGGGTGGAGCTGCCCAAGACATGGAAACCCACTTCTTGCATCAGCATCACCTGGATGTGCAACATGAAGTCAAAGGAGATCATTTTGGGACTTCAAGATTTGACTCCCCTGCTAGATTTCAGACTTGCATGGGGCCTATAGCCCCTTTGTTTTGGCCAATTTCTCCCATTTGGAATGGCTGTATTTACCTAATTCCTGTACCCCATTTTATCTAGGAAATAACTAACTTACTTTTTATTTCACAGGTGCAGAGACAAAAGGTACTTGCCTTTTCTCAGATGAGACATGGGAATGCAGATTTTTGAGTTAGAGCTGAAATGAGATAAGACTATGGGGGACTGTTGGGAAGGCATGACTGTGTTTTGAAATGTGAAGACATAAGATTTGGGAGGATCCGGGGTGGGATGATATTGTTTGGCTCTGTGTCCCCACTCAAATCTCGTCTTGTAACTCCCATAATATCCAAGTTTTATGAGAGGGACCTGGTGAGAGATAATTGAATCATGGGAGATAATTGAATTCCTGTGCTGTTCTCCTGATAGTGAATAGTCTCACGAGATCTGATGGTTTTAGAAATGGCAGTTTCCCTGCACAAGCTCTCTCTTCTTTTGTCTGCTGCCATGTGAGATGTGGCTTTCACCTTCCTCCATGATTGTGAGTCCTCCCAGACACATGGAA
The DNA here is from genome assembly GCF_009828535.3 of Hylobates moloch. Classification (NCBI taxonomy): domain Eukaryota; kingdom Metazoa; phylum Chordata; class Mammalia; order Primates; family Hylobatidae; genus Hylobates; species Hylobates moloch. The sequence goes on along the minus strand of NW_026652292.1, from coordinate 23,851,512 downwards.
GTGTTAAGTCCAATGAATCTCTTTTGTAAATTGCCCAGTTTGGGGTATGTCTTTATCAGCAGTGTGAAAACAGACTAATACAACAATGAATCTCTAGAACTTTTTCATCTCGCATGGTAAAACTGTATATCTACTGAGTTGCAAATTCCCCCTTCCCCTCCCCCAGTCTCTGGTAACCACCATTATATGTTCTGTTTCTATGAGCTTGACTATTTTTTAGATACCTCAAATAAATAGAACATTCAATATTTTCCCCTTTTTGACTGGCTTATTTTCCTCAGCATAATGCCCTCAAGTTTCATCTATGTCTTAGCATATGACAAAGTTTCCTTCTTTATTAAGGCTGAATGTTCCAGTGTATATACATACCAAATTATAATTCATCTGCCAATGCACATTTAGATTGTTTCTAAATCTCCACTATTGTGAGTAGTGCCACAACAAACATAAGAATGCATATATATATGCATCTTCAATATAGTGATTTCAGTTATTTTGCATAAATACTCAGAAGTGGTTTGAACTACAGTATGATGCATTTGGAAACATTTGGATCATACAGCAGTTCTATTTAACTTTTTGAAGACCATTTCCACTGTCTTCCATACCGGCTGCATCACCTTACATTTCCATCAACAGTGCCCAAGGGTTCCAATTTCTCCCTCACAACCCTTGCTGTTATTTTTTTATATATATATAATGGCCATTATAAACAGGTGTTCAATAATTTCTTAATGGAGTTTTCATTTGCATTTCTCTGATGATTGAGCACTTTTTCATAGATCTATGGGCCATTTGTATGTATCTTTGGAGAAATGCCTATTCAAGTCCTTTGCTCATTTTTAATTGACCTATTTGTGGGCTGTGAGGTTTTTTATTTTTATTTTTGGTTTTGTTTTATTTTCCTTTCTAGTTCTTTGAGTTCCTTACATACTTTGGATATTAACCTTTTTATCAAATGTATGATTTTCAAATATTTTCTCCTATTCTGTAGGTTGTCTCTTTATTTGGTTGATTCTTTCTTTTTTATACGCAGAAGGTTTTTAGTTTGATATGTATAGTCCCACTTGTTTATTTTTATTTTTGTTGCCTTTGCTTTTGGTGTCATATCTAATAAATCATTGAGAAGACCAATATAAAGCTTTCCCTTACATTTTCTTCTAGGAGATTTATAGTATAAGGTCATGCATTTAAGTTTTTAATCCATTTTGAGTTAATTTTTGTGTATAATGTAAGATAAGGTATCAATTTCATTCTTTTAATATTTGTTTTCTTATAACTAAATATTCATTACTAAAATGATATTATTTAATGTTACTTAATTACTGTTAGAATGACATAAGTACTTTATAACATAAGAATACCACATTACTAACCTCTTCAGTATGATGTCCTCACAGAGACCCTCACTAATAACTGTCCCTCTTCACTAATACAAATTTGACCTACATAGAAATCAGTTCATTTATCTGGTTATTAATTTCCTCTAGAATACATGATTTTTCTGTTTAACCAGTTCTTTAGTTGCCTAGCTTCTACTTGTCATTCATTTAAAATACTAGTTTCATATTCTGCAGTTTGACTTATTTTTCTACACACTATACCTCAATACATTTCCATAAATTCTGCTTAAATTTCCCTGTAATGTACACCTATAGTACCTCCTCCATACCCAGACCATAGCATCAATAAAATGCTTTCTAGATTTATTTATGTTTTTTGCCTGCTGGCATCACTAGGCTGTGATTGTGTGGGAAATGAATTCTATAAATTCTTGCACTATCTGTATAAAATACATTTTGCCAATATTAGGCATTACTAATTGTTTGTTGAGTGAGTAAACATCCTGCTACACTCTTTTTGGTCTAGGTGACGTCACTGCATCCTTTTACACTAAGTCCAGTGTCACTACCTTTGGATTAACATTGCCCTCAATTTGAATTTCAGCATAGCAACTGCCTGTGGAGATTTGAGTAAGCCTTTTTACATCAGTTAATCTTAGTTTTATAATCTATGAAAATAAATAGGCACTTTAGATCCTTTGGATTTAATGTGATCAAGTTATTAAAGATGGATGAAAGAGTGGAGAGAGAGGACAATGAATGTGAAGTAGAGAGTATAAAACTGCAATGTAATGTAATTATAACCCTAATGCCTAAGCTATGCAGAAAGCCTTTATTTACAAAGTGTGTAGTTATATATAGTAACATATATAGTTATTTACAAAGTGTGTAGTTATATATAGTGATACAGGGAGTAGTATATATAGTAATATATATAGTTACTTACAAAGTGTGTAGTTATATATAGTGATATAGGGAGTAAAGGAGATTGATGAATGAAAGGTGACAAAATAAGAAAATAAACAACAGAACAATGCTATCTTTACTTTTTCTCTCCCTTCTATCTTATACTTCCTGTTTTGCTTCCTTACAAAATAAGAAAACAAACAATAGAACAATACTATCTTTACTTTTTTCCCCATTGTCTCTTACTCCCTTTTTTTGCTGCCTTTTAAAAAATTCCACTTATTGCTTATTGCATTTTTCACTTTGCTAAATTTCCCCATGTGTGGTTGGTTACCACTAGGACTTTTTATAAATGAGATGGTTCTTTCTTTTTCCTTTTCTCTATCTGCATATTTATCTTGATTTTTTATTTTCCTTTTTCATTTCCTTTCTATTTCTCATGTTTTTAACAATTAGCTTAAGAGATTTATCATGAGTATTAATAAAAGATGAAAAAATATGGTGAAAACATCTATTTGTATACTGCAACTCCTAAGTCAAAGAATCCTGTTTTCTCCATGTGTATTTGAAAGCTTAAGCACTGCATTTGATCAAATAAAAATGATGTATAATTTATCAACCCCTCTTCAGCTAGAATTCTTTCAAAATGCAATCTTTAAAAATATTTAGCATCTTAAAATAATATACTAGTGTGCAATTTGGGTGCACAAAAGCTGTTATTAAATTTTTCTTATGTCTAAGAGTAAGAAGACCAATAGTTTACAATAATATAATGTTACTTGGTGTTCAAGAGTTAACATAACTTTTAAATAATAACTCAACATATGAAAGGATGTTCAGGTTTATCGATAATCAGGAAATAAACCACCTTAGTGGCTGCAGTAGTGATGCTGCCTGAAAATCCATCATTGCTAACTATATGGTAGATTCTATTATTTCAACATGTATGCTGTCATGCAGAGCCCATATTGCTTTCTAGTTTTTCACCTCCAAATAAACCATATCATTAATTTCTACTTTTATGAGGCCTCCTAGATTAGCCTTTTATCTTTATTTATAATTTATCATTATAATTTATTTTTTATGATTATGTTATATTGCTCTCTCTAGTTTATAAAGTCTTTATATACTTAGTAGAATCTGGCTTGTTGTTTTCTTTTCATTTTTTCTTTTTTTAAAAAAAAAAAAATAAGGTCTCATTTTTCCACCCAGACAGGAGTGCAGTGGTGTGATCTCAGCTCACTGCAACCTCTGCCTCCCAGGTTCAAGTGATTCTTGTGCCTCATTCTCACGGGTTGTTGGGATTACAGGCTTACAGGCTTACAGGCTTACAGGCGTGTGCCATCCCCCCAGCTGATTTTTGTATTTTCAGTAGGGATGGGGTTTCACCATGTTGGCCAGGCTGTTCTCGAACTCCTAACCTCAAGTGATCTGCCTGCCTCTGCCTCCCAAATTGCTGGGATTACAGTCATGAGCCACTTCACCTGACAATGGCATTTATTTATTTATTTATTTATTTATTTAGTCTCACTCTGTCACCCAGACTGAAGTGCAGTGGCATGATCTCAGCTCACTGCAACCTCCACCTTACAGGCTCAAGCGATTCTCTTGCCTCAGCCTCGCGAGTAGCTGGGATTACAGGCGTGCGCTACTACCGCCTGGCTAATTTTTGTATTTTTAGTAGAGGCAGGGTTTCATCATGTTGGCCAGGCTTGTCTCAAACTCCTGACCTCAAGTGATCCACCCACCTCGGCCTCCCAAAGTGCTGGGATTGCAGGCGTGAGCCACCATGCCCGGCTGGCTTATTTCTTTAGACTAAAAATGTTGACCAAATGACTACTTTATCCATCTATTTTAATTAACAAATTAAAAAAAATTTGAGTTAATGATTTCTGTTTTCTCAAATGTTAAATCTCTTTTTTTCCTATGCTGTCCCCAGCTGTCCATCCACCACTTAGTTTTCACCAAAGTTGTACAAATATACCTTCCTTAAGTCTCTTGGATTTGACTTACTGCTCCCCCAGCAACATGCACTTTCTTAACACAACGTACCTGGGCAGTAGGGGAGATATTTCAATGAATATTTATCTTCACCTCACGGTTTGCTAGCTTACTTCTCATAATGAATTTGCTTAATCCCCACAGAAATAAAAGCCTTATTCTACAAAAAAAGACAATCTTACAATCTTATTTATTTAAAACTGTGCATTTCAAAACACATACTTATTTTGAGGCTTTCATTTACTCCTGTAATACGTATAAATCTATTCAATATATGAATTCACATGCATTCCTTTGGATCTAAGATCATTTATTTAGCTAAATATTTATGTAAAGATAGTCCAAATGAATGTTTCTCTGTTTCTTTTAATTGAATAACAATTTTTCACACTCCTTGCAAATATGAAAGTTTAACTAGGTTAAATTCCAATCCAAATAATTAAGAGACGTCATTTTGGAATTAATTAAAAGATAACTTATGCTAATCCTGAAACCAAACTACCAAAGTCTATAATTTGATAAAAATGTCTAGTTTTATAGTCAGAAAAGGTGCTAATTATTTGAAGATTTAACAACACTAGATCGTGTCAAATTCCTCAATGGTTACAAAATCTTATAAATAACAAGGTAATAAAACTCTTTACCTTTAGTATAAATATGTGTTCTAAAAAAATATAGCAAGACCCAAATTGGAGCTTAAAAACCGATGAGTTAGTGTAATGCCAAATGCACATAAAAATGGGTTCTGTAAATTTCCCATGAGAGATGATTCATTACTTTGAAGACGTCGATCAGGCAGATGTTATATTGAGTTATTTCCTCGGGTTCCTCTCATTTATCCTTCACTTGCCAGTATATGTGAGAAATACACTTTATGTGGGCTGATGTTCCTGCCTAATGCTCATCTTTTGCTCTCAGCTCCTGGGGCTTTGAACATGCATGTGTCTATTTTTGCAAGGAAATGATGGCATAATTAATTTTTGAATAGTAATGTTCTCTGAGTAATTATTCAGTAAATAATCATCTAGCATTATTCAAAACCGCATACATTTACAAATGAAATAGTTATACTTTGAATTCTTGTCTGAGATGCATCAACACATTAAGAGTGAATTATATTATGTAGGTCTACATTTGTTTACAATTTTGGTTTTTATTTAATTGTGTTAAGAATTTTTATTGTGTTCATTAGATTAACCAGGCCTATCCCGGAACAAAGATAGAAGGCACTGTTCATAGACATGTGTGTATTTTCTCAATATAGTTTTAACAAAGGGTTATTAGTCTCTCATACAACTAAACATAAGTGTACACCACAAATTCAATACTTGCCAAAATGCAAAGCTCATTGAAATACTAATTCTGATATATTTTAGAAAGGAACAGCAGGATGGAAATCAGATCAATCCTAAACTGGTAAAAATCACAGAATAAAAATCACACTGTGTGTCATGGCATCTCTTCCCTAGGGGTAGCTGAAGTTAATTTCTGCAACTTCAGTGTTACTTATTCTCACTCGAGGATCTTGATATAACTTAATCTCCAAGAATCTTTCCCATGCCTTAATTTGAGTGTTTTAGAAAATGATTTGTTCATATGACTCACCTTGGTGGGTTTTAGTATTTTTGTGTTTTGGGGTTTGCTTGCTTGTTTTATCAATGCCACAAGTCATGAGGAAAACTATATTGAATTGTTTGCTGAACAGCACATTAATCATATGAACAGATCTGTTAGAATGAATGCATTTAGAAACTTGATATTTTTCCTCAATTAGTCTAATATTGAAACATTGGATTTGGGGTATTAAAATGTGTGTTTAAACCATATTTCTTCTGTGTATCCCTCACTAAGTCACATTGAACAAGTTACATTTCTGAGACTTAATGTTTCATCTCTAAAATACTGAAATAAATTTAGAGGTATTGAGAAAACTTGCAGTGATATACATGGACAGGTATTATAATACCTATCTGTCACAATATAATTTGTAATGTTATAATTAATTACCAAAATTAATAATCTAGGGTGAATGTATAGAGGAGCCTTGAAGTTTCAACTCTTATAAAAACTAAAGTATTGGGTTTGGATAAGGAAACTTTATCTTAATAACTTTAATAAGTAATAGTTATTGAACATCTTATGCCAGACAGTTTTACCTATGTTACCTTATTCCATAATCACAATCATCTTATGAATAGCTCTTGAGATAAAATCAACAAAAGCTGCAAATCGCCATATATAGCTCATCTCCTTGGAGCACCTACTTCCCACTAGGATCTGTATATTTACTAAACAGTACCTTCGGGAAGCTACATCTTATATTATGTTCACAAATTATAGTTATAATCTACAAGAAAGTCTGTCTGATAAGGCTTTACTGAGAGCCTCACAAAGGGAAGGAGTTTCACTGATCTATTCTTAAAATGTAAATGTGATCATTCTTAAAAGACACTGAAGGCTTCACATTTTCCTTAGGATAAAGCTCAAAGTATTATTTTTGCCCTCTTCTTAATATCTCTAATACAGTAGAGGTCTCTGCACTTCTTAACATGATTCATTCATGCTGGTTTTCTCTCTTCCTTTAATCTCCTTTTTTTTCTCACTGTCTAGGGCTTTCAGTTACGTAGTCCAATTGACAGGAGTGTCTTCTCTTTTCTTCTCCACCTAACTGCTCTGCTGAAACGTGTGTTTCCCAGAAGAGCCAACACTGTTCTCCCATTCAAGATTAGAATACACCCATAAATTTTCTCATAACACTTCATAGTTTTTCCACGTATATTTATTATTACTTAAGCCATCTGTTATATTTCCAGGTTTAGGTATATGTTTAATTATAGCAGGAAACATATCTCTTGTATACAGTGGTTCTCAAACAGAAGAAGCTCAGTAAATGTTTGTGGAATGAATAAATGAATCCTAAATGAGGACACATTATTTCACCTCGTGTGTGTGTTTGTTTGTTCCTCTGGTTTGTGTATTTTTGTCTGTTCTCACACTGCTATAAAGAACTACCTGAGACTGAGTAATTCAAGAAGAAAAGAGGTTTAACTGATTCACAGTTCTGCAGGCTGTAGAGAAAGCATGGTTGTGAGGGCTCACAAAAACTTACAATCATGGGAATAGGGTGAATAGGAAGCAGGCACGATCCCCACATGGCACAAGAGAAAGAGTGAAGGGGGAAGTGTTACACGTTTTGAAACAACTATATCTCATGAGAACTAACTCACTACCACAAGAATAGCAAGGGAGAAATCCACCTCAATGATCCAATCACCTCCACCAAGTCCCTCCCCCAGTATTGGAAATTACAATTCATCATGGGGTTTGGGTAGGAACACAGAGACAAACCATATTATTCTTCCCCAAGCAAGTGAGTGTAGGCTTTTAGAAGAAATTGGGCAATATCTTGAATGCTTTGCTGCCTAGGAATTTCTTCTGCCATATGTCCTACATCATCTCTCTCAAGTTCGAAGTTCAGCAGATCTCTAGAGCAGGGGCACAATGCCACCAGCTTCTTTGCTAAAACATAGCAAGAGTGACCTCTACTCCAGTTCCCCGTAGGTTTCTCATCTCCATCTGAGACCACCTCAGCCTGGACTTCACTGTGCATATCACTATCTGCATTTTGGTCACAAACATTCAACAAGTCTCTAAGAATTTCCAAACGTTCCCTCATCTTCCTGTCTTCTTCTGAGCCCTTCCAACTGTTCCAACTTCCTCCCATTACCCAGTTCCAATGTTGCTTCCACATTTTGAGGTATTTTTAAAACAATGCCCCACTTCTCTGGTACGAATTTTCTGTGTTTGTCTGTTCTCACACTGCCATAAAGAACTACCTGAGACTGAGTAATTTATCTGGAAAAAAGGTTTAATTGACTCACAGTTCCCCAGGCTATACAGGAAGCATGGTTGGCAATTTCTTCACATGGCGGAGCAGGAGGAAGAGAGCAAAGCTGGGAAGTGCTACCCTTTTTTTTTTGGTTGAGATGTAGTCTCGCTCTGTCGCCCAGGCTGGAGTGCAGTGGCGCGATCTCGGCTCACTGCAAGCTCCGCCTCCCGGGTTCACGCCATTCTCCTGCCTCAGCCTCTCCGAGTAGCTGGGACTACAGGCGCCTGCCACCACGCCCGGCTAATTTTTTTGTATTTTTAGTAGAGACGGGGTTTCACCGTGGTCTCGATCTCCTGACCTCGTGATCCGCCCGCCTCGGCCTCCCAAAGTGCTGGGATTACAAGCGTGAGCCACCGCGCCCGGTGTTTTTTTTTTGTTTTTTTTTTTGAGACTGTGTCTCGCTCTGTATCCCCGGCTGAAGTGCAGCGGTGGGATCTGCGCTCACTGCAAGCTCCGTCTCCTGGGTTCCCGCCATTCTCTTGCCTCAACCTCCTGAGTAGCTGGGATTACAGGCACCTGCCACCACGCCTGGCTAATTTTTTTGTATTTTTAGTAGAGATGGAGTTTCACCATGTTAGCCAGGATGGTCTCGATCTCCTGACTTCGTGATCCACCAGCCTCAGCCTCCCAAAATGCTGGCATTACAGGCGTAAGCCACCGCGCCCAGCCAGTGCTACACACTTTTAAACAACCAGATCTTGTGAGAACTCACTCACTATCATGAGAACAGCAAGGGGAAAATTTGTCCCCATGATCTAATCACGTCCTACTACATCCCTTCCCCAACATTACAGCTTGACATGAGATTTGGGTGGTGACACAGAGCCAAAGTATATCAGTTTGGTTTGGCTTTCTATTTAAAATTTATTTTTACCACATTAAATCAAGCACTTAGTTTTAAATAAAATTACTCATCAAAGCCCTTAATTTTAGCCACTTTTTATCCAAAAGATAAATAAAATAAAGGTGCTTTGGTGTATTCTATATTTTTACATTTTATTTTAGTGTTCTAGTTTTGTGGATACTTTGGGGAGAATAAGATAATTATTATTAGTCATAATTTATAAAATAATATTCATTAGATTAACATTGTCAGTAAATCTTCAGAGAATAAATATTTTTATTTCAATATTATATTTTAAAGGTCATCAAATTTTCAAGATTTTTACATGAAAAATGACTGCAAATTAATTAACTCCACTTGAGACTAGAGAAGATTAACCAAGAGAAAATGAAAATATGCTATGTACGTAGCACATTGTATTGTGATAAACTCATGAAATGACCTAAAGAAATTGTTTGTTTTTAGATTTTATTACTAATTGATGTGTATATGTATTCTCTAAAAAAGTGCATAGGCAGAACTTAGCAACACTTCCTCTGGGTTTTAACATGTAATATATATACAATATGTAAATTGAATTTCCTATTATGTTTTTGATGAAGCCATTCTCCCGAATCTTTCCATTATGTGCAATTAGTTTTGTTTAAGATTTCTCTGTTCTCATAACACTGTTCTTCCATTTTTTGTTAAAATCATTCATGTCAGTTTAATAATTTCATATCTTGACTCCTTCCCTCATAGACTAGGATCTACTTGAGGACAAGAAACGTGATTTTCATGTCATTATCTTAAAATTGGACAGATTCTTTGTTACAATAACTAAAGTCAGATTTTTGTAGACAAAAGACATAAGGTAGACAGCAAAGTGATAGATTTTTAGGCATTAGGATACTTTCCAGACGTCTAAGAAAGATTAGAGGCTTTGATCAATGTGCATACGAAGAAAATAAAAAAATCTGAAAACAGTTTGGCAGGTACCCAGGAAAAGACTGAGGACAACACAAATTGCTTTAATGCTGTGAGGTGATATGGAATCTAATAATAGATGGATCTTCTGTTTCTCAACACTTCATCCTACATTTATTAATTTCTTTTTTTTTTTTTTTTTTGAGATGGAGTCTCCCTCTGTCACCCAGGCTGGAGTGGAGTGGCGTGATCTCGGCTCACTGCAAGCTCTGCCTCCCGGGTTCACGCCATTCTCCTGCCTCAGCCTCCCAAGGAGCTGGGACTACAGGCGCCTGCCACCACGCCCAGCTAATTTTTTGTATTTTTAGTAGAGACGGGGTTTCACCGTGTTAGCCAGGATTATTAACTTCTTTAATGATACTCTGAGAAACTCTAACCCGCCAATTCATAACATTAGTCATGAAACAGGCCCTGCTTTGAAAATAAGTGGATACTACAGACTAAAAAATAAACGCAATTAATCTTGTGTTTTAAGTCAAATGATATAGTCCATGACTATAGTAGAAATTATCTAAAAAGACATGAGAGTCAACAGGGTAAGTTTTCCCAATTGTTTTAGATTGGTCTTTAGAGTAAAAACAGTCTAAGACAAAGGTAAGGCTAGAAATTAAAAGTGATTAGAGGAGATTTAGTGAAAGATAACAACAACAAGCAGAAATATATTTTTTCCAAACATTTTGAGTACTCATATAAAACAAAACAAAACAAAAACTCTTGGGAAAAAACCTAGCCTAGGTGAAAAATTATCTTCACTCTCCCAAAATGCAAACAGATGGTGACTGACTGTCAACACACACAAGATGTGAATAATATCCACATCTGTGTAGTAAAGGGAGTCAAAAAGAAGTATCTGGTGGGCTTCAGAAAACAAAAAACCCAAAAATAGCCAACAGGCCAACAGGCATTCACTAAGAAGTGGTGAAAATGGGCTGGGGGTTGCTTTTCCTGAAGTTAAGTAAAGCAACAGACAAAGGGCATTATTAGATTAGAAATAAATGAGATAAGCCCCACACGTGCTCCAGCCTAGTGCCTGAGAAATTCCAGATGTGGTACACCTAGAACACAGACAGATAATAGCCAACTCCCACAGTCAAAGAGGCAGAATTAAGAATCTGGCAAAAAAATTAAAACCACAATGACATACCTCCTTACAACAGTCAGATAACTAAAAACTCAAAATAAATAAATAACCCAGATGTTAGCAAAGGTGGAGAGAAAAGAGAATGCTTATACAATGTTGGTGGGAAAGTAAATCAGTATTCTCTCTATGAAAAAGTGTGGAGATTTCTTAAAGAACTAAAAATAGAACTACCATTTGACCAGCAAGTCCACTACTGGGTGTATACCCAAAGAAAAATAAACTGTTATATAAAAAAGACATCTGCATTTGTATGTTTCTCACAGCACTTATTCACAATAGCAATGTCATGGAATCAACCTAAGTGCCCATCAATAGATGACTAGATAAAGAATATGTGGTATATGTACACCATGGAATATTACACATCCATGAAAAATGGATGAAATTCCATCTTTTGCAGTAACATGGGTAGAGCTAGAGGCCATTATCATCAATGATGTAGCTATAAAACAGAACATCAAAAACTACATGTTTTCACTTACAGGTGGTGATGCATTATTTTGTGCTCCTTTGTTCAGCCAAATCCAGGTTCTTGTCTCATGACGGGGAAAAATTAGGCATGCAATACACACTGAAAGGTGAGGAGGGTAGAATTTATTAAGTGAAAGGAAAGCACTCAGCAAGAAAAGGGGTTCTGCATGCAGGTTTTCACCTCACAAATTGAACACCAGGCCACCACACATGAGCTGAAGAGGCCAGGCTCCTCCCCTGCATAAGGCACAAATTCCTGGTGGCTCCACCCCATTCCCCCAGTGCATGTGGGCCTCTAGTCTATTGCAGGCATGCCCAGGCAAGACCCTGTGCAGGTTTCCTTGTCTGCACAAAAACATCTGGTGTACCTGCTTGTGGAGTGGGTCAGAGATTCTCTGGGGGCCTTTCTCTATTTGCCTAGGCATTTGCCTGCCTCCTGCCTCTATCAGTGGGAACTAACCAATGGGTACACATGGACATACAGAGGCAAAAAATAGACTCTGGAGACTCCAAAATGATGGAAGGTAGGATGCAGGTGAGTGTTAAAAATTTACCTATTGGGTATAACATTCGTTATTTGATTAATGGGCAAACTAGAAGGCCAAAACTCACTATTATGCAATATGTCAATGTAACTAACATGCCCATATAATCCCTGAATTTATGAAAAAATAGAATAAACAATAAATAAAATTAAATAAACATATAAATATTTTTTAATTGGCAAGACCTAGGAATCTGAATTCACCAGCTTCTGTGAGGTGGGAGGTACACAAAGGGAAGCCCTGGCTCTGCAGAGGATGTTCAGCAGAGTTCTGATGAGCACAGGACAAAATAACCTGAGGCTGGGTAAATAACCATCTAGAAGGATTGGAAGGAACGGATCAAGAGGACTCCAGCAGGGCTAGGAATAGAGCATATTCCCGCCAACCTCACTGGCAAACTTCAAAATTCATGGGGCACTAAGTATTCAGAATGATCTTGCTTCAGTTGTAAAAGATAAATCACCACAAACTAAATGGTAAATATTAGTTTTCATCTAGCATATCTAAAATTCTTACCTACCTAGTAATAGAGTTTCAAAACGTATGAAGCAAAAAGTTATAAAAATGAAAAGAAAAATAGGCAAATCAACAAACTTAGGGATTTCAACATATATCTCTCTCAATTATTTCTAGAGCAGTAAATATTCCCCCAAATCTGCAAGATTATAGTACAGTTGAACAGAAACATCAACCATTGTGACCTAAGAATTCAGATGGATAAAACAGTTTACTCAACAACAGCAGAACACACATTTTTTCAAAGGGCTTACTGAATATTTATCAAGATAGTCCATATTCTGAGTCATAAAATATGTTTCAATTAATTTAATAAATTTCATGTAATACAAGATATTATTCCTGAGACTAGTGGAGTTAATTTATAAATCAATAACCAAAACATATCGTAAAATACTTCATCAAGTGAATAGTGAATAACACACTTTTAAACAACCAAGTGGGAGGAAGAAGTCAAAAGAATGTTTTTGACCTGAATGAAAATAGAAACACAATATATCAAAATTTGTGAGAAGCAACTAAACAGTACTTGAGACTGACTTAGAACAAGAAATATCTGTATTAAAGAGACAGTTCTCAAATCATTTTCATGAATTCAGTAAAAATAAATATAGAGGATGCAAACAGCCCTATCAGCCAAATTGACATGATAGACATTTGTAAATACATCATCCCAAAAGAGTAGAATATATACTCTTTAAAGTACATGAGTGCTATTTACCAAGATAGACCATCCTGTAATCCATAAAATAGATTTAAATAAATTTAAAACTATCCAAGTCAGATACAGTATGTTTCCTGATTACAATATAATTAAACTAAACATCAATAACAGAAACCTGAAAAATCTCTAAATACTTGGAAACAAATAGCGCACTTTTATTAATAAGCCAAAGAAGAATTCAAATGAAAAATTAACTGTACTTTAAACTGAATGGAAATGAAAACATATAATTTGTTAAAACAGTATCTAGGGAAAATGAAAAGCTCTGGTGCCTATATTCATTATATTAAGTGAAATAAGCCAGGCACGAAAAGATAAATGTGCATTGTCCTCAAATTACCATTTGAGCCAGCAATCCAAACACTAGGTTATATCAAAAGAAAACAAATCATTCTATAAAAAGACATATGTACTTGCATGTTCATCACGGTGCTACTCACAATAACATAGGCGTGGAATCAACCCAGGTGCCCATCAATGGTGGACTGTATAAAGAAAATGTGGTATGTATACACCATGGAATACTATGCAGCCATTAAGCAGAACTAAATTATGTTCTATGCAGAAACATGATGCAGCTAGACGCTACTAACTGCAAATTAAGGCAGTAACAGAAAACCAAATACCAAATGTTCTCATTTGTAAGTGGGAACTACATTTCAGGTACTCATGGACATAAACATGGCAACAATAGACTCTGAGGACTACTAGCAGGGAAGTGGTGGAGAGAGGGAGGAAGACAAGGTTTGAAAAACTATTGGGAACTACGCTCAGTACCTGAGTGAGGGGATCATTTATATCCCAAACCTCAGCATCATGCAATATACTCAGGAAACAAACCTGCATATATACTCCCTAAATCTAAAATAAAAATTAAAAATTTGTGGAAATATACTAAAGAAGAAAATGATGATACAGATTTTCATCTAATTTTAATTGAAATATATGCCTTTCTTTTTCCTTGATAAATATATACTGAATTAAAAATGTGTTTTTATAATAAAACCAAAACATTATAATGCTGACTGCACTTTCTTATTTTGGGATTAATAGGGTAGCAAAGGTGAACTCCATTATAGTAAGTGGCATGCAATTTAAAATTGTGCTCAAGATAAAGTTGATATTATTACTCTTGCATGCACATAAACATAAATATGCACTCCAGCTATGTATGAATAGTTAGGAAGCTCCTGGTTCTGAACAACATTGCATTATTTTTAAAGGAAAGGAAGACATTTTCAGGCGTAGCCCCAAAGCAAGTCAGTGAAATGTGAAACACATTTTGGCAAGTGGTCAAAAGAAGAATATTGAAAGGTAAATAACAAGAGCTCACTCATTAATAATCTGTTACATGATGATGAGGTTTTGAAATAATGGGCAAGAGCACAATCCTGAATGTCAATGGGATTATAATGATGGAAGTATTGTAAAGGAATTAATATTATAAAGGAAGAGTATGATTCACGTTTAAGGTGTTAAAAATACTGTGGTAATCACCAAACCTATTTACACCTCAAATAAGTGAAAGCTTGCTTTCTCTATTTAGCTTATCAAACTTTAAACAAATTACTGGGAATAACACTATTTATGAATATTCACCTATGTACAAAGGATACTTGGTAAAATTTCAACCTCAATAAAGCCAAATCCCCAGGCACATTCTGAAACTACTTAGTTAGTAGTCCAAGAAATGATACTAGTTTCACTTTGGGAAATCAAAAACAAATACAAATTTCAATTTTTACTCAGAATAGTCTTAGCGCCAACTTTTTCATCTATCTTCCAAAAATACCATGGTATTAAACCAGTTGAGTGTTTTGGTTACTTATTCAAAAACTCTTTTAAAATGCTCTTAGGATGTACATGTATAGACAATAAAGACCACATAAAATAAAATAAAATAAATATTTAAAACATCTGAGGTTATTTTGGTTGATTTTATTCACTGTATATTTTGTCTTTATCATTTCAGAGTATAATTTCAGTCTGTTGTGAATACAGCATTTTGCAGCAGAGTGATTTCATGTCCTATTAAGAAGCAATTATTTTTCAAACAAAAAAATCAATTATGATTTTGGAGTTTTACCCTTGTATTTGTCTAAACTTTACTCCTCCTTGTCTCTGGCAGTAGAGCAGGCCATACTTTAGAGAAAGGAAGAGTTTTGGTTTAAACAGATGGCTTCCTGTCCTCCCTGATTCAAGAGTCACCATAGCAACGAGGAAAGAGGAGGTGTTGCCTAGCAACTGGAAATATTAATGAAGAGATTTCCAAAATTTATTTAGGGAAAAAAAGTTCTTGGAAGAACTTCAGAACTTGGCATAAATGTACACCAAAATTTATTTATGAAACAAGCTGAGTACATAATCACAAATCTGGAAGGCATAATGCTTTACAAGGGAAAAATATCAAATAATGGCCTTATTAGATTTTTTTTCAAAAAAATGATATTTTGTCATTAATAACATCATTTATTGACAAATGTAACAAAGTAAAATCACTAATTTTTTCTTCAGATATAATATTAAGTTAGGCTAAGTTAATTACTGAATTTATTACTATTGTATACTGTAATACAACTTGACATTCAAAGTAGGATCAGGAATTTAGCTAGTTGAACTTTATACTATGTTTGCTAATACACATGAGATAGTCACTCAAAACATTTCAGGGGGTTCTCTCTCAACCCCCTGAAATAGGCACTGCAGTTACAAACTGTCAACGTCTACGTTGACTAAAAGTATCTTTTCCCTTTGAAAAAGTTTTTCTTAGTAGCATTTCACCCTGCATTATGTTTTGAAGTTAATCTTAAAAACGTGGTTCGTGCAAGAGTTTTTTTAGATCAGTTAAAATAGAACCAACCTGAGTATCTAAGGGAGATATGTAACTATCTTAATATCTTTCTGTGTTCCTGTATGGAAACATAAATTTCAATAAATAGTCTACATCAGATATGAAACGATTATATTTATATGGGTTACATTACTTAATATATCTGTTTCTTTCAAATGTCTATCAATGTTTTTGCACTAGTTTTATAATAACTATATCATCATCATACCACAAAAAGTATTCTATGATTTATAGGAACTGAATCCCAATACTTTGCTAGGCACTATAGTAACTATAAACATATATTGCTAATCTTTACAAAATGTCTGTAACTAGTTAGTGTGTCCAATTTAAGATGAAATTATGCAGATTAGGAAAGTTTAACCAACACAGAAGATAGTGCAGCATACTATTTATCAACATTTTCTCTGAACCTGAAAGATAGGAGCTCAAAACTCACCTCCATGCAGTTCTATGCAAGATATTAAGTCATTCTGCCCCTCAGTCTTTTCACTTTACAATATGTGTTATCAGTCAGTACTTGGTCTTTAAGGCTTTGTTAAGGCCTAATACATGCAAAGCAAAAGTAAATGGATTATAAGAATTGAAGGAATTAATATACATGAAGCTCTCAATAATGCTAGCACATGCATTGATGTGTACTGCTTTTGTTGCCTTTTTATGTTGCTAACAGTTGTCTGACTTATTACTGAGTAAGCTATCCATATAATAAGAGGCTTTTCTGGTACTTAAATGCAGTTTCTGATTAGCAGTATAGATACTGATTTATAAAGGTAGTTAAATATACGTTATATTAGTTTAGGGAAAGGATAGAAAATATTTAGTTTTAAAACAAATTTCAAGATTCTTTAAAGTTGTTTTCTTATGTATAAGAAAGTAAGACCCAGTGATATTAAAGGATTCATCTAAAGTGAGGAAAAAGGATCAGTGTCTTTCTTCTTAGCTCATGTTATTTACTAAACAGCTAATATACTACAGGCACCAGAATATGCACTTTAATTGTATGATCCTCTCTTCTGCATCCACAAAAATATATGTTAGAAATTATTAATTCTTCATAAATTGCCCTTTTGCACATCTAAAAAAGTAGCAGAAACTAGATTCACACCCGTGTTAGTATTTTTTTTTTTTTTTTTTGCTGCATAACTAGATGTTGGTCAAATGATACAAAACTTTCTGTTGAACTGAAGGAATAAGTTCAAGAAATCTATGGTACATTATGTTGACTGTAGTTAAAAGTGATATATTATATCCTTGAAAATTCATGAGAGTAGATTTTAAGTATTCTCACCACACACACACAGAAAAGGTACATGTTTGAGGTAATGCATGTTAAATAGTTTGATTTAGCCATTTCACCATACATAAATATATACACATATATGCTGTATTAAAACATCATGTACACTATATATACATATATATACACATTGTTTCATTTCTCAATTTTTAATATTAAAAATAAAATTGTTTAAAAAGGATTAGAGTGGGCCAGGCGCGGTGGCTCACGCCTGTAATTCCAGCACTTTGGGAGGCCGAGACAGGCGGATCACGAGATCAGGAGATCGAGACCATCGTGGCTAACATGGTGAAACCCCGTTTCTACTAAAAATACAAAAAATTAGCCGGGCGTGGTGGCGGGCGCCTGTAGTCCCAGCTACTCGGGAGGCTGAGGCAGGAGAATGGCGTGAACCCGGGAGGCGGAGCTTGCAGTACGCTGAGATTGCGCCACTACACTCCAGCCTGAGTGACAGAGCGAGACTCCATCTCAAAA